>NC_142619.1:58418101-58718969 GCF_059453375.1 Lepisosteus platostomus | reverse complement strand
AGTTGTATTCCAAAACTGAGTTACTCAGATCACACGAGTACCCAAGCATGCTTGAAACTCATTCAAATGCAAGTGCTTCTATCTGTTGTCTTGATTGTTTCCCACTCATTCCTTTTGGTTTGGGTAACATGTCAAAATCCCATGCCCAGAGAACTTCAGATAGAGTTCGTGGAAATGCTCAGTGGACACCCCAGGTAGGGTAAGGATCAGCATTTCCACACTACTCAGAGAATTTTTATTTTCAGGGATGGATTTTTAGCCCAATTCAAGTTGATGAAAAGTAGTTTCGTGAAAATCGGAGAAAATTTTTTTTCAGAAACTCCGGGGTGCCTGGATGTCGCGGTGCACCACGCGACAGTTGTATTCCAAAACTGAGTCTCTCAGATCACACGAGTACCCAAGCATGCTTGAAACTCATTCAAATGCAAGTGCTTCTATCTGTTGTCTTGATTGTTTCCCACTCATTCCTTTTGGTTTGGGTAACATGTCAAAATCCCATGCCTAGAGAACTTCAACTAGAGTTCGCGGAAATGCTCAGTGGACACCCCAGGTAGGGTAAGGATCAGCATTTCCACACTACTCAGCGAATTTTTATTTTCAGGGATGGATTTTTAGCCCACTTCAAGTTGATGAAAAGTAGTTTCGTGAAAATCGGAGAAAATTTTTTTTCAGAAACTCCGGGGTGCCTGGATGTCGCGGTGCACCACGCGACAGTTGTATTCCAAAACTGAGTCACTCAGATCACACGAGTACCCAAGCATGCTTGAAACTCATTCAAATGCAAGTGCTTCTATCTGTTGTCTTAATTGTTTCCCACTCATTCCTTTTGGTTTGGGTAACATGTCAAAATCCCATGCCTAGAGAACTTCAACTAGAGTTCGCGGTAATGCTCAGTGGACACCCCAGGTAGGGTAAGGATCAGCATTTCCACACTACTCAGAGAATTTTTATTTTCAGGGATGGATTTTTAGCCCAATTCAAGTTGAAGAAAAGTGGTTTCGTGAAAATCGCAGAAAATTTTTTTTCAGAAACTCCGGGGTGCCTGGATGTCGCGGTGCACCACGCGACAGTTGTATTGCAAAACTGAGTCACTCAGATCACACGAGTACCCAAGCATGCTTGAAACTCATTCAAATGCAAGTGCTTCTATCTGTTGTCTTGATTGTTTCCCACTCATTCCTTTTGGTTTGGGTAACATGTCAAAATCCCATGCCCAGAGAACTTCAGATAGAGTTCGTGGAAATGCTCAGTGGACACCCCAGGTAGGGTAAGGATCAGCATTTCCACACTACTCAGAGAATTTTTATTTTCAGGGATGGATTTTTAGCCCAATTCAAGTTGATGAAAAGTAGTTTCGTGAAAATCGGAGAAAATTTTTTTTCAGAAACTCCGGGGTGCCTGGATGTCGCGGTGCACCACGCGACAGTTGTATTCCAAAACTGAGTTACTCAGATCACACGAGTACCCAAGCATGCTTGAAACTCATTCAAATGCAAGTGCTTCTATCTGTTGTCTTGATTGTTTCCCACTCATTCCTTTTGGTTTGGGTAACATGTCAAAATCCCATGCCCAGAGAACTTCAGATAGAGTTCGTGGAAATGCTCAGTGGACACCCCAGGTAGGGTAAGGATCAGCATTTCCACACTACTCAGAGAATTTTTATTTTCAGGGATGGATTTTTAGCCCAATTCAAGTTGATGAAAAGTAGTTTCGTGAAAATCGGAGAAAATTTTTTTTCAGAAACTCCGGGGTGCCTGGATGTCGCGGTGCACCACGCGACAGTTGTATTCCAAAACTGAGTCTCTCAGATCACACGAGTACCCAAGCATGCTTGAAACTCATTCAAATGCAAGTGCTTCTATCTGTTGTCTTGATTGTTTCCCACTCATTCCTTTTGGTTTGGGTAACATGTCAAAATCCCATGCCTAGAGAACTTCAACTAGAGTTCGCGGAAATGCTCAGTGGACACCCCAGGTAGGGTAAGGATCAGCATTTCCACACTACTCAGCGAATTTTTATTTTCAGGGATGGATTTTTAGCCCACTTCAAGTTGATGAAAAGTAGTTTCGTGAAAATCGGAGAAAATTTTTTTTCAGAAACTCCGGGGTGCCTGGATGTCGCGGTGTACCACGCGACAGTTGTATTCCAAAACTGAGTCACTCAGATCACACGAGTACCCAAGCATGCTTGAAACTCATTCAAATGCAAGTGCTTCTATCTGTTGTCTTGATTGTTTCCCACTCATTCCTTTTGGTTTGGGTAACATGTCAAAATCCCATGCCTAGAGAACTTCAACTAGAGTTCGCGGTAATGCTCAGTGGACACCCCAGGTAGGGTAAGGATCAGCATTTCCACACTACTCAGAGAATTTTTATTTTCAGGGATGGATTTTTAGCCCAATTCAAGTTGAAGAAAAGTGGTTTCGTGAAAATCGCAGAAAATTTTTTTTCAGAAACTCCGGGGTGCCTGGATGTCGCGGTGCACCACGCGACAGTTGTATTCCAAAACTGAGTCTCTCAGATCACACGAGTACCCAAGCATGCTTGAATCTCATTCAAATGCAAGTGCTTCTATCTGTTGTCTTGATTGTTTCCCACTCATTCCTTTTGGTTTGGGTAACATGTCAAAATCCCATGCCTAGAGAACTTCAACTAGAGTTCGCGGTAATGCTCAGTGGACACCCCAGGTAGGGTAAGGATCAGCATTTCCACACTACTCAGAGAATTTTTATTTTCAGGGATGGATTTTTAGCCCAATTCAAGTTGAAGAAAAGTGGTTTCGTGAAAATCGCAGAAAATTTTTTTTCAGAAACTCCGGGGTGCCTGGATGTCGCGGTGCACCACGCGACAGTTGTATTGCAAAACTGAGTCACTCAGATCACACGAGTACCCAAGCATGCTTGAAAGTCATTCAAATGCAAGTGCTTCTATCTGTTGTCTTGATTGTTTCCCACTCATTCCTTTTGGTTTGGGTAACATGTCAAAATCCCATGCCCAGAGAACTTCAGATAGAGTTCGTGGAAATGCTCAGTGGACACCCCAGGTAGGGTAAGGATCAGCATTTCCACACTACTCAGAGAATTTTTATTTTCAGGGATGGATTTTTAGCCCAATTCAAGTTGATGAAAAGTAGTTTCGTGAAAATCGGAGAAAATTTTTTTTCAGAAACTCCGGGGTGCCTGGATGTCGCGGTGCACCACGCGACAGTTGTATTCCAAAACTGAGTTACTCAGATCACACGAGTACCCAAGCATGCTTGAAACTCATTCAAATGCAAGTGCTTCTATCTGTTGTCTTGATTGTTTCCCACTCATTCCTTTTGGTTTGGGTAACATGTCAAAATCCCATGCCCAGAGAACTTCAGATAGAGTTCGTGGAAATGCTCAGTGGACACCCCAGGTAGGGTAAGGATCAGCATTTCCACACTACTCAGAGAATTTTTATTTTCAGGGATGGATTTTTAGCCCAATTCAAGTTGATGAAAAGTAGTTTCGTGAAAATCGGAGAAAATTTTTTTTCAGAAACTCCGGGGTGCCTGGATGTCGCGGTGCACCACGCGACAGTTGTATTCCAAAACTGAGTCTCTCAGATCACACGAGTACCCAAGCATGCTTGAAACTCATTCAAATGCAAGTGCTTCTATCTGTTGTCTTGATTGTTTCCCACTCATTCCTTTTGGTTTGGGTAACATGTCAAAATCCCATGCCTAGAGAACTTCAACTAGAGTTCGCGGAAATGCTCAGTGGACACCCCAGGTAGGGTAAGGATCAGCATTTCCACACTACTCAGAGAATTTTTATTTTCAGGGATGGATTTTTAGCCCACTTCAAGTTGATGAAAAGTAGTTTCGTGAAAATCGGAGAAAATTTTTTTTCAGAAACTCCGGGGTGCCTGGATGTCGCGGTGTACCACGCGACAGTTGTATTCCAAAACTGAGTCACTCAGATCACACGAGTACCCAAGCATGCTTGAAACTCATTCAAATGCAAGTGCTTCTATCTGTTGTTTTGATTGTTTCCCACTCATTCCTTTTGGTTTGGGTAACATGTCAAAATCCCATGCCTAGAGAACTTCAACTAGAGTTCGCGGTAATGCTCAGTGGACACCCCAGGTAGGGTAAGGATCAGCATTTCCACACTACTCAGAGAATTTTTATTTTCAGGGATGGATTTTTAGCCCAATTCAAGTTGAAGAAAAGTGGTTTCGTGAAAATCGCAGAAAATTTTTTTTCAGAAACTCCGGGGTGCCTGGATGTCGCGGTGCACCACGCGACAGTTGTATTCCAAAACTGAGTCTCTCAGATCACACGAGTACCCAAGCATGCTTGAATCTCATTCAAATGCAAGTGCTTCTATCTGTTGTCTTGATTGTTTCCCACTCATTCCTTTTGGTTTGGGTAACATGTCAAAATCCCATGCCTAGAGAACTTCAACTAGAGTTCGCGGTAATGCTCAGTGGACACCCCAGGTAGGGTAAGGATCAGCATTTCCACACTACTCAGAGAATTTTTATTTTCAGGGATGGATTTTTAGCCCAATTCAAGTTGAAGAAAAGTGGTTTCGTGAAAATCGCAGAAAATTTTTTTTCAGAAACTCCGGGGTGCCTGGATGTCGCGGTGCACCACGCGACAGTTGTATTGCAAAACTGAGTCACTCAGATCACACGAGTACCCAAGCATGCTTGAAAGTCATTCAAATGCAAGTGCTTCTATCTGTTGTCTTGATTGTTTCCCACTCATTCCTTTTGGTTTGGGTAACATGTCAAAATCCCATGCCCAGAGAACTTCAGATAGAGTTCGTGGAAATGCTCAGTGGACACCCCAGGTAGGGTAAGGATCAGCATTTCCACACTACTCAGAGAATTTTTATTTTCAGGGATGGATTTTTAGCCCAATTCAAGTTGATGAAAAGTAGTTTCGTGAAAATCGGAGAAAATTTTTTTTCAGAAACTCCGGGGTGCCTGGATGTCGCGGTGCACCACGCGACAGTTGTATTCCAAAACTGAGTCACTCAGATCACACGAGTACCCAAGCATGCTTGAAACTCATTCAAATGCAAGTGCTTCTATCTGTTGTCTTGATTGTTTCCCACTCATTCCTTTTGGTTTGGGTAACATGTCAAAATCCCATGCCTAGAGAACTTCAACTAGAGTTCGCGGAAATGCTCAGTGGACACCCCAGGTAGGGTAAGGATCAGCATTTCCACACTACTCAGAATTTTTATTTTCAGGGATGGATTTTTAGCCCACTTCAAGTTGATGAAAAGTAGTTTCGTGAAAATCGGAGAAAATTTTTTTTCAGAAACTCCGGGGTGCCTGGATGTCGCGGTGTACCACGCGACAGTTATATTCCAAAACTGAGTCACTCAGATCACACGAGTACCCAAGCATGCTTGAAACTCATTCAAATGCAAGTGCTTCTATCTGTTGTCTTGATTGTTTCCCACTCATTCCTTTTGGTTTGGGTAACATGTCAAAATCCCATGCCCAGAGAACTTCAGATAGAGTTCGTGGAAATGCTCAGTGGACACCCCAGGTAGGGTAAGGATCAGCATTTCCACACTACTCAGTGAATTTTTATTTTCAGGGATGGATTTTTAGCCCAATTCAAGTTGATGAAAAGTAGTTTCGTGAAAATCGGAGAAAATTTTTTTTCAGAAACTCCGGGGTGCCTGGATGTCGTGGTGCACCACGCGACAGTTGTATTCCAAAACTGAGTCACTCAGATCACACGAGTATCCAAGCATGCTTGAAACTCATTCAAATGCAAGTGCTACTATCTGTTGTCTTGATTGTTTCCCACTCATTCCTTTTGGTTTGGGTGACATGTCAAAATCCCATGCCTAGAAAACTTCAACTAGAGTTCGCGGAAATGCTCAGTGGACACCCCAGGTAGGGTAAGGATCAGCATTTCCACACTACTCAGAGAATTTTTATTTTCAGGGATGGATTTTTAGCCCAATTCAAGTTGATGAAAAGTAGTTTCGTGAAAATCGGAGAAAATTTTTTTTCAGAAACTCCGGGGTGCCTGGATGTCGCGGTGCACCACGCGACAGTTGTATTCCAAAACTGAGTCACTCAGATCACACGAGTACCCAAGCATGCTTGAAACTCATTCAAATGCAAGTGCTTCTATCTGTTGTCTTAATTGTTTCCCACTCATTCCTTTTGGTTTGGGTAACATGTCAAAATCCCATGCCTAGAGAACTTCAACTAGAGTTCGCGGTAATGCTCAGTGGACACCCCAGGTAGGGTAAGGATCAGCATTTCCACACTACTCAGAGAATTTTTATTTTCAGGGATGGATTTTTAGCCCAATTCAAGTTGAAGAAAAGTGGTTTCGTGAAAATCGCAGAAAATTTTTTTTCAGAAACTCCGGGGTGCCTGGATGTCGCGGTGCACCACGCGACAGTTGTATTGCAAAACTGAGTCACTCAGATCACACGAGTACCCAAGCATGCTTGAAACTCATTCAAATGCAAGTGCTTCTATCTGTTGTCTTGATTGTTTCCCACTCATTCCTTTTGGTTTGGGTAACATGTCAAAATCCCATGCCCAGAGAACTTCAGATAGAGTTCGTGGAAATGCTCAGTGGACACCCCAGGTAGGGTAAGGATCAGCATTTCCACACTACTCAGAGAATTTTTATTTTCAGGGATGGATTTTTAGCCCAATTCAAGTTGATGAAAAGTAGTTTCGTGAAAATCGGAGAAAATTTTTTTTCAGAAACTCCGGGGTGCCTGGATGTCGCGGTGCACCACGCGACAGTTGTATTCCAAAACTGAGTCTCTCAGATCACACGAGTACCCAAGCATGCTTGAAACTCATTCAAATGCAAGTGCTTCTATCTGTTGTCTTGATTGTTTCCCACTCATTCCTTTTGGTTTGGGTAACATGTCAAAATCCCATGCCTAGAGAACTTCAACTAGAGTTCGCGGAAATGCTCAGTGGACACCCCAGGTAGGGTAAGGATCAGCATTTCCACACTACTCAGAGAATTTTTATTTTCAGGGATGGATTTTTAGCCCACTTCAAGTTGATGAAAAGTAGTTTCGTGAAAATCGGAGAAAATTTTTTTTCAGAAACTCCGGGGTGCCTGGATGTCGCGGTGTACCACGCGACAGTTGTATTCCAAAACTGAGTCACTCAGATCACACGAGTACCCAAGCATGCTTGAAACTCATTCAAATGCAAGTGCTTCTATCTGTTGTCTTGATTGTTTCCCACTCATTCCTTTTGGTTTGGGTAACATGTCAAAATCCCATGCCTAGAGAACTTCAACTAGAGTTCGCGGTAATGCTCAGTGGACACCCCAGGTAGGGTAAGGATCAGCATTTCCACACTACTCAGAGAATTTTTATTTTCAGGGATGGATTTTTAGCCCAATTCAAGTTGAAGAAAAGTGGTTTCGTGAAAATCGCAGAAAATTTTTTTTCAGAAACTCCGGGGTGCCTGGATGTCGCGGTGCACCACGCGACAGTTGTATTCCAAAACTGAGTCTCTCAGATCACACGAGTACCCAAGCATGCTTGAATCTCATTCAAATGCAAGTGCTTCTATCTGTTGTCTTGATTGTTTCCCACTCATTCCTTTTGGTTTGGGTAACATGTCAAAATCCCATGCCTAGAGAACTTCAACTAGAGTTCGCGGTAATGCTCAGTGGACACCCCAGGTAGGGTAAGGATCAGCATTTCCACACTACTCAGAGAATTTTTATTTTCAGGGATGGATTTTTAGCCCAATTCAAGTTGAAGAAAAGTGGTTTCGTGAAAATCGCAGAAAATTTTTTTTCAGAAACTCCGGGGTGCCTGGATGTCGCGGTGCACCACGCGACAGTTGTATTGCAAAACTGAGTCACTCAGATCACACGAGTACCCAAGCATGCTTGAAAGTCATTCAAATGCAAGTGCTTCTATCTGTTGTCTTGATTGTTTCCCACTCATTCCTTTTGGTTTGGGTAACATGTCAAAATCCCATGCCCAGAGAACTTCAGATAGAGTTCGTGGAAATGCTCAGTGGACACCCCAGGTAGGGTAAGGATCAGCATTTCCACACTACTCAGAGAATTTTTATTTTCAGGGATGGATTTTTAGCCCAATTCAAGTTGATGAAAAGTAGTTTCGTGAAAATCGGAGAAAATTTTTTTTCAGAAACTCCGGGGTGCCTGGATGTCGCGGTGCACCACGCGACAGTTGTATTCCAAAACTGAGTTACTCAGATCACACGAGTACCCAAGCATGCTTGAAACTCATTCAAATGCAAGTGCTTCTATCTGTTGTCTTGATTGTTTCCCACTCATTCCTTTTGGTTTGGGTAACATGTCAAAATCCCATGCCCAGAGAACTTCAGATAGAGTTCGTGGAAATGCTCAGTGGACACCCCAGGTAGGGTAAGGATCAGCATTTCCACACTACTCAGAGAATTTTTATTTTCAGGGATGGATTTTTAGCCCAATTCAAGTTGATGAAAAGTAGTTTCGTGAAAATCGGAGAAAATTTTTTTTCAGAAACTCCGGGGTGCCTGGATGTCGCGGTGCACCATGCGACAGTTGTATTCCAAAACTGAGTCTCTCAGATCACACGAGTACCCAAGCATGCTTGAAACTCATTCAAATGCAAGTGCTTCTATCTGTTGTCTTGATTGTTTCCCACTCATTCCTTTTGGTTTGGGTAACATGTCAAAATCCCATGCCTAGAGAACTTCAACTAGAGTTCGCGGAAATGCTCAGTGGACACCCCAGGTAGGGTAAGGATCAGCATTTCCACACTACTCAGAGAATTTTTATTTTCAGGGATGGATTTTTAGCCCAATTCAAGTTGAAGAAAAGTGGTTTCGTGAAAATCGGAGAAAATTTTTTTTCAGAAACTCCGGGGTGCCTGGATGTCGCGGTGCACCACGCGACAGTTGTATTCCAAAACTGAGTCTCTCAGATCACACGAGTACCCAAGCATGCTTGAATCTCATTCAAATGCAAGTGCTTCTATCTGTTGTCTTGATTGTTTCCCACTCATTCCTTTTGGTTTGGGTAACATGTCAAAATCCCATGCCTAGAGAACTTCAACTAGAGTTCGCGGTAATGCTCAGTGGACACCCCAGGTAGGGTAAGGATCAGCATTTCCACACTACTCAGAGAATTTTTATTTTCAGGGATGGATTTTTAGCCCAATTCAAGTTGAAGAAAAGTGGTTTCGTGAAAATCGCAGAAAATTTTTTTTCAGAAACTCCGGGGTGCCTGGATGTCGCGGTGCACCACGCGACAGTTGTATTGCAAAACTGAGTCACTCAGATCACACGAGTACCCAAGCATGCTTGAAAGTCATTCAAATGCAAGTGCTTCTATCTGTTGTCTTGATTGTTTCCCACTCATTCCTTTTGGTTTGGGTAACATGTCAAAATCCCATGCCCAGAGAACTTCAGATAGAGTTCGTGGAAATGCTCAGTGGACACCCCAGGTAGGGTAAGGATCAGCATTTCCACACTACTCAGAGAATTTTTATTTTCAGGGATGGATTTTTAGCCCAATTCAAGTTGATGAAAAGTAGTTTCGTGAAAATCGGAGAAAATTTTTTTTCAGAAACTCCGGGGTGCCTGGATGTCGCGGTGCACCACGCGACAGTTGTATTCCAAAACTGAGTCACTCAGATCACACGAGTACCCAAGCATGCTTGAAACTCATTCAAATGCAAGTGCTTCTATCTGTTGTCTTGATTGTTTCCCACTCATTCCTTTTGGTTTGGGTAACATGTCAAAATCCCATGCCTAGAGAACTTCAACTAGAGTTCGCGGAAATGCTCAGTGGACACCCCAGGTAGGGTAAGGATCAGCATTTCCACACTACTCAGAATTTTTATTTTCAGGGATGGATTTTTAGCCCACTTCAAGTTGATGAAAAGTAGTTTCGTGAAAATCGGAGAAAATTTTTTTTCAGAAACTCCGGGGTGCCTGGATGTCGCGGTGTACCACGCGACAGTTATATTCCAAAACTGAGTCACTCAGATCACACGAGTACCCAAGCATGCTTGAAACTCATTCAAATGCAAGTGCTTCTATCTGTTGTCTTGATTGTTTCCCACTCATTCCTTTTGGTTTGGGTAACATGTCAAAATCCCATGCCCAGAGAACTTCAGATAGAGTTCGTGGAAATGCTCAGTGGACACCCCAGGTAGGGTAAGGATCAGCATTTCCACACTACTCAGTGAATTTTTATTTTCAGGGATGGATTTTTAGCCCAATTCAAGTTGATGAAAAGTAGTTTCGTGAAAATCGGAGAAAATTTTTTTTCAGAAACTCCGGGGTGCCTGGATGTCGTGGTGCACCACGCGACAGTTGTATTCCAAAACTGAGTCACTCAGATCACACGAGTACCCAAGCATGCTTGAAACTCATTCAAATGCAAGTGCTTCTATCTGTTGTCTTGATTGTTTCCCACTCATTCCTTTTGGTTTGGGTAACATGTCAAAATCCCATGCCCAGAGACCTTCAGATAGAGTTCGTGGAAATGCTCAGTGGACACCCCAGGTAGGGTAAGGATCAGCATTTCCACACTACTCAGAGAATTTTTATTTTCAGGGATGGATTTTTAGCCCAATTCAAGTTGAAGAAAAGTGGTTTCGTGAAAATCGCAGAAATTTTTTTTTCAGAAACTCCGGGGTGCCTCGATGTCGCGGTGCACCACGCGACAGTTGTATTGCAAAACTGAGTCACTCAGATCACACGAGTACCCAAGTATGCTTGAAACTCATTCAAATGCAAGTGCTTCTATCTGTTGTCTTGATTGTTTCCCACTCATTCCTTTTGGTTTGGGTAACATGTCAAAATCCCATGCCCAGAGAACTTCAGATAGAGTTCGTGGAAATGCTTAGTGGACACCCCAGGTAGGGTAAGGATCAGCATTTCCACACTACTCAGAGAATTTTTATTTTCAGGGATGGATTTTTAGCCCAATTCAAGTTGATGAAAAGTAGTTTCGTGAAAATCGGAGAAAATTTTTTTTCAGAAACTCCGGGGTGCCTGGATGTCGTGGTGCACCACGCGACAGTTGTATTCCAAAACTGAGTCACTCAGATCACACGAGTACCCAAGCATGCTTGAAACTCATTCAAATGCAAGTGCTTCTATCTGTTGTCTTGATTGTTTCCCACTCATTCCTTTTGGTTTGGGTAACATGTCAAAATCCCATGCCCAGAGAACTTCAGATAGAGTTGGTGGAAATGCTCAGTGGACACCCCAGGTAGGGTAAGGATCAGCATTTCCACACTACTCAGAGAATTTTTATTTTCAGGGATGGATTTTTAGCCCAATTCAAGTTGATGAAAAGTAGTTTCGTGAAAATCGGAGAAAATTTTTTTTCAGAAACTCCGCGGTGCCTGGATGTCGTGGTGCACCACGCGACAGTTGTATTCCAAAACTGAGTCACTCAGATCACACGAGTACCCAAGCATGCTTGAAACTCATTCAAATGCAAGTGCTTCTATCTGTTGTCTTGATTGTTTCCCACTCATTCCTTTTGGTTTGGGTAACATGTCAAAATCCCATGCCCAGAGACCTTCAGATAGAGTTCGTGGAAATGCTCAGTGGACACCCCAGGTAGGGTAAGGATCAGCATTTCCACACTACTCAGAGAATTTTTATTTTCAGGGATGGATTTTTAGCCCACTTCAAGTTGATGAAAAGTAGTTTCGTGAAAATCGGAGAAAATTTTTTTTCAGAAACTCCGGGGTGCCTGGATGTCACGGTGTACCACGCGACAGTTGTATTCCAAAACTGAGTCACTCAGATCACACGAGTACCCAAGCATGCTTGAAACTCATTCAAAAGCAAGTGCTTCTATCTGTTGTCTTGATTGTTTCCCACTCATTCCTTTTGGTTTGGGTAACATGTCAAAATCCCATGCCCAGAGAACTTCAGATAGAGTTCGTGGAAATGCTCAGTGGACACCCCAGGTAGGGTAAGGATCAGCATTTCCACACTACTCAGAGAATT
Organism: Lepisosteus platostomus; assembly: GCF_059453375.1. NCBI lineage: Eukaryota > Metazoa > Chordata > Actinopteri > Semionotiformes > Lepisosteidae > Lepisosteus > Lepisosteus platostomus. Next base: position 58,706,991 of record NC_142619.1, on the reverse strand, counting down.
TTTATTTTCAGGGATGGATTTTTAGCCCAATTCAAGTTGATGAAAAGTAGTTTCGTGAAAATCGGAGAAATTTTTTTTTCAGAAACTCCGGGGTGCCTTGATGTCGCGGTGCACCACGCGACAGTTGTATTCCAAAACTGAGTCACTCAGATCACACAAGTACCCAAGCATGCTTGAAACTCATTCAAATGCAAGTGCTTCTATCTGTTGTCTTGATTGTTTCCCACTCATTCCTTTTGGTTTGGGTAACATTTCAAAATCCCATGCCTAGAGAACTTCAACTAGAGTTCGCGGAAATGCTCAGTGGACACCCCAGGTAGGGTAAGGATCAGCATTTCCACACTACTCAGAGAATTTTTATTTTCAGGGATGGATTTTTAGCCCACTTCAAGTTGATGAAAAGTAGTTTCGTGAAAATCGGAGAAAATTTTTTTTCAGAAACACCGGGGTGCCTGGATGTCGCGGTGTACCACGCGACAGTTGTATTCCAAAACTGAGTCACTCAGATCACACGAGTACCCAAGCATGCTTGAAACTCATTCAAATGCAAGTGCTTCTATCTGTTGTCTTGATTGTTTCCCACTCATTCCTTTTGGTTTGGGTAACATGTCAAAATCCCATGCCCAGAGAACTTCAGATAGAGTTCGTGGAAATGCTCAGTGGACACCCCAGGTAGGGTAAGGATCAGCATTTCCACACTACTCAGAGAATTTTTATTTTCAGGGATGGATTTTTAGCCCAATTCAAGTTGATGAAAAGTAGTTTCGTGAAAATCGGAGAAAATTTTTTTTCAGAAACTCCGGGGTGCCTGGATGTCGCGGTGCACCACGCGACAGTTGTATTCCAAAACTGAGTCTCTCAGATCACACGAGTACCCAAGCATGCTTGAAACTCATTCAAATGCAAGTGCTTCTATCTGTTGTCTTGATTGTTTCCCACTCATTCCTTTTGGTTTGGGTAACATGTCAAAATCCCATGCCCAGAGAACTTCAGATAGAGTTCGTGGAAATGCTCAGTGGACACCCCAGGTAGGGTAAGGATCAGCATTTCCACACTACTCAGAGAATTTTTATTTTCAGGGATGGATTTTTAGCCCAATTCAAGTTGATGAAAAGTAGTTTCGTGAAAATCGGAGAAAATTTTTTTTCAGAAACTCCGGGGTACCTGGATGTCGCGGTGCACCACGCGACAGTTGTATTCCAAAACTGAGTTACTCAGATCACACGAGTACCCAAGCATGCTTGAAACTCATTCAAATGCAAGTGCTTCTATCTGTTGTCTTGATTGTTTCCCACTCATTCCTTTTGGTTTGGGTAACATGTCAAAATCCCATGCCCAGAGAACTTCAGATAGAGTTCGTGGAAATGCTCAGTGGACATCCCAGGTAGGGTAAGGATCAGCATTTCCACACTACTCAGAGAATTTTTATTTTCAGGGATGGATTTTTAGCCCAATTCAAGTTGATGAAAAGTAGTTTCGTGAAAATCGGAGAAAATTTTTTTTCAGAAACTCCGGGGTGCCTGGATGTCGCGGTGCACCACGCGACAGTTGTATTCCAAAACTGAGTCACTCAGATCACACAAGTACCCAAGCATGCTTGAAACTCATTCAAATGCAAGTGCTTCTATCTGTTGTCTTGATTGTTTCCCACTCATTCCTTTTGGTTTGGGTAACATGTCAAAATAACATGCCCAGAGAACTTCAGATAGAGTTCGTGGAAATGCTCAGTGGACACCCCAGGTAGGGTAAGGATCAGCATTTCCACACTACTCAGAGAATTTTTATTTTCAGGGATGGATTTTTAGCCCAATTCAAGTTGATGAAAAGTAGTTTAGTGAAAATCGGAGAAAATTTTTTTTCAGAAACTCCGGGGTGCCTGGATGTCGCGGTGCACCACGCGACAGTTGTATTCCAAAACTGAGTCACTCAGATCACACAAGTACCCAAGCATGCTTGAAACTCATTCAAATGCAAGTGCTTCTATCTGTTGTCTTGATTGTTTCCCACTCATTCCTTTTGGTTTGGGTAACATGTCAAAATCCCATGCCCAGAGAACTTCAGATAGAGTTCGTGGAAATGCTCAGTGGACACCCCAGGTAGGGTAAGGATCAGCATTTCCACACTACTCAGAGAATTTTTATTTTCAGGGATGGAGTTTTAGCCCAATTCAAGTTGATGAAAAGTAGTTTCGTGAAAATCGGAGAAAATTTTTTTTCAGAACTCCGGGGTGCCTGGATGTCGCGGTGCACCACGCGACAGTTGTATTCCAAAACTGAGTCTCTCAGATCACACGAGTACCCAAGCATGCTTGAAACTCATTCAAATGCAAGTGCTTCTATCTGTTGTCTTGATTGTTTCCCACTCATTCCTTTTGGTTTGGGTAACATGTCAAAATCCCATGCCTAGAGAACTTCAACTAGAGTTCGCGGAAATGCTCAGTGGACACCCCAGGTAGGGTAAGGATCAGCATTTCCACACTACTCAGAGAATTTTTATTTTCAGGGATGGATTTTTAGCCCACTTCAAGTTGATGAAAAGTAGTTTCGTGAAAATCGGAGAAAATTTTTTTTCAGAAACTCCGGGGTGCCTGGATGTCGCGGTGTACCACGCGACAGTTGTATTCCAAAACTGAGTCACTCAGATCACACGAGTACCCAAGCATGCTTGAAACTCATTCAAATGCAAGTGCTTCTATCTGTTGTCTTGATTGTTTCCCACTCATTCCTTTTGGTTTGGGTAACATGTCAAAATCCAATGCCTAGAGAACTTCAACTAGAGTTCGCGGTAATGCTCAGTGGACACCCCAGGTAGGGTAAGGATCAGCATTTCCACACTACTCAGAGAATTTTTATTTTCAGGGATGGATTTTTAGCCCAATTCAAGTTGAAGAAAAGTGGTTTCGTGAAAATCGCAGAAAATTTTTTTTCAGAAACTCCGGGGTGCCTGGATGTCGCGGTGCACCACGCGACAGTTGTATTCCAAAACTGAGTCTCTCAGATCACACGAGTACCCAAGCATGCTTGAATCTCATTCAAATGCAAGTGCTTCTATCTGTTGTCTTGATTGTTTCCCACTCATTCCTTTTGGTTTGGGTAACATGTCAAAATCCCATGCCTAGAAAACTTCAACTAGAGGTCGCGGAAATGCTCAGTGGACACCCCAGGTAGGGTAAGGATCAGCATTTCCACAGTACTCAGAGAATTTTTATTTTCAGGGATGGATTTTTAGCCCAATTCAAGTTGATGAAAAGTGGTTTCGTGAAAATCGCAGAAAATTTTTTTTCAGAAACTCCGGGGTGCCTGGATGGTGCACCACGCGACAGTTGTATTCCAAAACTGAGTCTCTCAGATCACACGAGTACCCAAGCATGCTTGAAACTCATTCAAATGCAAGTGCTACTATCTGTTGTCTTGATTGTTTCCCACTCATTCCTTTTGGTTTGGGTGACATGTCAAAATCCCATGCCTAGAAAACTTCAACTAGAGTTCGCGGAAATGCTCAGTGGACACCCCAGGTAGGGTAAGGATCAGCATTTCCACACTACTCAGAGAATTTTTATTTTCAGGGATGGATTTTTAGCCCAATTCAAGTTGAAGAAAAGTGGTTTCGTGAAAATCGCAGAAAATTTTTTTTCAGAAACTCCGGGGTGCCTGGATGTCGCGGTGCACCACGCGACAGTTGTATTGCAAAACTGAGTCACTCAGATCACACGAGTACCCAAGCATGCTTGAAAGTCATTCAAATGCAAGTGCTTCTATCTGTTGTCTTGATTGTTTCCCACTCATTCCTTTTGGTTTGGGTAACATGTCAAAATCCCATGCCCAGAGAACTTCAGATAGAGTTCGTGGAAATGCTCAGTGGACACCCCAGGTAGGGTAAGGATCAGCATTTCCACACTACTCAGAGAATTTTTATTTTCAGGGATGGATTTTTAGCCTAATTCAAGTTGATGAAAAGTAGTTTCGTGAAAATCGGAGAAAATTTTTTTTCAGAAACTCCGGGGTGCCTGGATGTCGCTGTGCACCACGCGACAGTTGTATTCCAAAACTGAGTCACTCAGATCACACGAGTACCCAAGCATGCTTGAAACTCATTCAAATGCAAGTGCTTCTATCTGTTGTCTTGATTGTTTCCCACTCATTCCTTTTGGTTTGGGTAACATGTCAAAATCCCATGCCTAGAGAACTTCAACTAGAGTTCGCGGTAATGCTCAGTGGACACCCCAGGTAGGGTAAGGATCAGCATTTCCACACTACTCAGAGAATTTTTATTTTCAGGGATGGATTTTTAGCCCAATTCAAGTTGAAGAAAAGTGGTTTCGTGAAAATCGCAGAAAATTTTTTTTCAGAAACTCCGGGGTGCCTGGATGTCGCGGTGCACCACGCGACAGTTGTATTGCAAAACTGAGTCACTCAGATCACACGAGTACCCAAGCATGCTTGAAAGTCATTCAAATGCAAGTGCTTCTATCTGTTGTCTTGATTGTTTCCCACTCATTCCTTTTGGTTTGGGTAACATGTCAAAATCCCATGCCCAGAGAACTTCAGATAGAGTTCGTGGAAATGCTCAGTGGACACCCCAGGTAGGGTAAGGATCAGCATTTCCACACTACTCAGAGAATTTTTATTTTCAGGGATGGATTTTTAGCCCAATTCAAGTTGATGAAAAGTAGTTTCGTGAAAATCGGAGAAAATTTTTTTTCAGAAACTCCGGGGTGCCTGGATGTCGCGGTGCACCACGCGACAGTTGTATTCCAAAACTGAGTTACTCAGATCACACGAGTACCCAAGCATGCTTGAAACTCATTCAAATGCAAGTGCTTCTATCTGTTGTCTTGATTGTTTCCCACTCATTCCTTTTGGTTTGGGTAACATGTCAAAATCCCATGCCCAGAGAACTTCAGATAGAGTTCGTGGAAATGCTCAGTGGACACCCCAGGTAGGGTAAGGATCAGCATTTCCACACTACTCAGAGAATTTTTATTTTCAGGGATGGATTTTTAGCCCAATTCAAGTTGAAGAAAAGTGGTTTCGTGAAAATCGCAGAAAATTTTTTTTCAGAAACTCCGGGGTGCCTGGATGTCGCGGTGCACCACGCGACAGTTGTATTCCAAAACTGAGTCTCTCAGATCACACGAGTACCCAAGCATGCTTGAATCTCATTCAAATGCAAGTGCTTCTATCTGTTGTCTTGATTGTTTCCCACTCATTCCTTTTGGTTTGGGTAACATGTCAAAATCCCATGCCTAGAAAACTTCAACTAGAGGTCGCGGAAATGCTCAGTGGACACCCCAGGTAGGGTAAGAATCAGCATTTCCACAGTACTCAGAGAATTTTTATTTTCAGGGATGGATTTTTAGCCCAATTCAAGTTGATGAAAAGTGGTTTCGTGAAAATCGCAGAAAATTTTTTTTCAGAAACTCCGGGGTGCCTGGATGGTGCACCACGCGACAGTTGTATTCCAAAACTGAGTCTCTCAGATCACACGAGTACCCAAGCATGCTTGAAACTCATTCAAATGCAAGTGCTACTATCTGTTGTCTTGATTGTTTCCCACTCATTCCTTTTGGTTTGGGTGACATGTCAAAATCTCATGCCTAGAAAACTTCAACTAGAGTTCGCGGAAATGCTCAGTGGACACCCCAGGTAGGGTAAGGATCAGCATTTCCACACTACTCAGAGAATTTTTATTTTCAGGGATGGATTTTTAGCCCACTTCAAGTTGATGAAAAGTAGTTTCGTGAAAATCGGAGAAACTTTTTTTTCAGAAACTCCGGGGTGCCTGGATGTCGCGGTGTACCACGCGACAGTTGTATTCCAAAACTGAGTCACTCAGATCACACGAGTACCCAAGCATGCTTGAAACTCATTCAAATGCAAGTGCTTCTATCTGTTGTCTTGATTGTTTCCCACTCATTCCTTTTGGTTTGGGTAACATGTCAAAATCCCATGCCCAGAGAACTTCAGATAGAGTTCGTGGAAATGCTCAGTGGACACCCCAGGTAGGGTAAGGATCAGCATTTCCACACTACTCAGAGAATTTTTATTTTCAGGGATGGATTTTTAGCCCAATTCAAGTTGATGAAAAGTAGTTTCGTGAAAATCGGAGAAATTTTTTTTTCAGAAACTCCGGGGTGCCTGGATGTCGCGGTGCACCACGCGACAGTTGTATTCCAAAACTGAGTCACTCAGATCACACGAGTACCCAAGCATGCTTGAAACTCATTCAAATGCAAGTGCTTCTATCTGTTGTCTTGATTGTTTCCCACTCATTCCTTTTGGTTTGGGTAACATGTCAAAATCCCATGCCTAGAGAACTTCAACTAGAGTTCGCGGTAATGCTCAGTGGACACCCCAGGTAGGGTAAGGATCAGCATTTCCACACTACTCAGAGAATTTTTATTTTCAGGGATGGATTTTTAGCCCAATTCAAGTTGAAGAAAAGTGGTTTCGTGAAAATCGCAGAAAATTTTTTTTCAGAAACTCCGGGGTGCCTGGATGTCGCGGTGCACCACGCAACAGTTGTATTGCAAAACTGAGTCACTCAGATCACACGAGTACCCAAGCATGCTTGAAAGTCATTCAAATGCAAGTGCTTCTATCTGTTGTCTTGATTGTTTCCCACTCATTCCTTTTGGTTTGGGTAACATGTCAAAATCCCATGCCCAGAGAACTTCAGATAGAGTTCGTGGAAATGCTCAGTGGACACCCCAGGTAGGGTAAGGATCAGCATTTCCACACTACTCAGAGAATTTTTATTTTCAGGGATGGATTTTTAGCCTAATTCAAGTTGATGAAAAGTAGTTTCGTGAAAATCGGAGAAAATTTTTTTTCAGAAACTCCGGGGTGCCTGGATGTCGCGGTGCACCACGCGACAGTTGTATTCCAAAACTGAGTTACTCAGATCACACGAGTACCCAAGCATGCTTGAAACTCATTCAAATGCAAGTGCTTCTATCTGTTGTCTTGATTGTTTCCCACTCATTCCTTTTGGTTTGGGTAACATGTCAAAATCCCATGCCCAGAGAACTTCAGATAGAGTTCGTGGAAATGCTCAGTGGACACCCCAGGTAGGGTAAGGATCAGCATTTCCACACTACTCAGAGAATTTTTATTTTCAGGGATGGATTTTTAGCCCAATTCAAGTTGATGAAAAGTAGTTTCGTGAAAATCGGAGAAAATTTTTTTTCAGAAACTCCGGGGTGCCTGGATGTCGCGGTGCACCACGCGACAGTTGTATTCCAAAACTGAGTTACTCAGATCACACGAGTACCCAAGCATGCTTGAAACTCATTCAAATGCAAGTGCTTCTATCTGTTGTCTTGATTGTTTCCCACTCATTCCTTTTGGTTTGGGTAACATGTCAAAATCCCATGCCCAGAGAACTTCAGATAGAGTTCGTGGAAATGCTCAGTGGACACCCCAGGTAGGGTAAGGATCAGCATTTCCACACTACTCAGAGAATTTTTATTTTCAGGGATGGATTTTTAGCCCAATTCAAGTTGATGAAAAGTAGTTTAGTGAAAATCGGAGAAACTTTTTTTTCAGAAACTCCGGGGTGCCTGGATGTCGCGGTGCACCACGCGACAGTTGTATTCCAAAACTGAGTCTCTCAGATCACACGAGTACCCAAGCATGCTTGAAACTCATTCAAATGCAAGTGCTTCTATCTGTTGTCTTGATTGTTTCCCACTCATTCCTTTTGGTTTGGGTAACATGTCAAAATCCCATGCCTAGAAAACTTCAACTAGAGGTCGCGGAAATGCTCAGTGGACACCCCAGGTAGGGTAAGGATCAGCATTTCCACAGTACTCAGAGAATTTTTATTTTCAGGGATGGATTTTTAGCCCAATTCAAGTTGATGAAAAGTGGTTTCGTGAAAATCGCAGAAAATTTTTTTTCAGAAACTCCGGGGTGCCTGGATGGTGCACCACGCGACAGTTGTATTCCAAAACTGACTCTCTCAGATCACACGAGTACCCAAGCATGCTTGAAACTCATTCAAATGCAAGTGCTACTATCTGTTGTCTTGATTGTTTCCCACTCATTCCTTTTGGTTTGGGTGACATGTCAAAATCCCATGCCTAGAAAACTTCAACTAGAGTTCGCGGAAATGCTCAGTGGACACCCCAGGTAGGGTAAGGATCAGCATTTCCACACTACTCAGAGAATTTTTATTTTCAGGGATGGATTTTTAGCCCAATTCAAGTTGAAGAAAAGTGGTTTCGTGAAAATCGCAGAAAATTTTTTTTCAGAAACTCCGGGGTGCCTGGATGTCGCGGTGCACCACGCGACAGTTGTATTGCAAAACTGAGTCACTCAGATCACACGAGTACCCAAGCATGCTTGAAAGTCATTCAAATGCAAGTGCTTCTATCTGTTGTCTTGATTGTTTCCCACTCATTCCTTTTGGTTTGGGTAACATGTCAAAATCCCATGCCCAGAGAACTTCAGATAGAGTTCGTGGAAATGCTCAGTGGACACCCCAGGTAGGGTAAGGATCAGCATTTCCACACTACTCAGAGAATTTTTATTTTCAGGGATGGATTTTTAGCCCAATTCAAGTTGAAGAAAAGTGGTTTCGTGAAAATCGCAGAAAATTTTTTTTCAGAAACTCCGGGGTGCCTGGATGTCGCGGTGCACCACGCGACAGTTGTATTCCAAAACTGAGTCTCTCAGATCACACGAGTACCCAAGCATGCTTGAATCTCATTCAAATGCAAGTGCTTCTATCTGTTGTCTTGATTGTTTCCCACTCATTCCTTTTGGTTTGGGTAACATGTCAAAATCCCATGCCTAGAAAACTTCAACTAGAGGTCGCGGAAATGCTCAGTGGACACCCCAGGTAGGGTAAGGATCAGCATTTCCACAGTACTCAGAGAATTTTTATTTTCAGGGATGGATTTTTAGCCCAATTCAAGTTGAAGAAAAGTGGTTTCGTGAAAATCGCAGAAAATTTTTTTTCAGAAACTCCGGGGTGCCTGGATGTCGCGGTGCACCACGCGACAGTTGTATTGCAAAACTGAGTCACTCAGATCACACGAGTACCCAAGCATGCTTGAAAGTCATTCAAATGCAAGTGCTTCTATCTGTTGTCTTGATTGTTTCCCACTCATTCCTTTTGGTTTGGGTAACATGTCAAAATCCCATGCCCAGAGAACTTCAGATAGAGTTCGTGGAAATGCTCAGTGGACACCCCAGGTAGGGTAAGGATCAGCATTTCCACACTACTCAGAGAATTTTTATTTTCAGGGATGGATTTTTAGCCCAATTCAAGTTGATGAAAAGTAGTTTCGTGAAAATCGGAGAAAATTTTTTTTCAGAAACTCCGGGGTGCCTGGATGTCGTGGTGCACCACGCGACAGTTGTATTCCAAAACTGAGTCACTCAGATCACACGAGTACCCAAGCATGCTTGAAACTCATTCAAATGCAAGTGCTTCTATCTGTTGTCTTGATTGTTTCCCACTCATTCCTTTTGGTTTGGGTAACATGTCAAAATCCCATGCCTAGAGAACTTCAACTAGAGTTCGCGGAAATGCTCAGTGGACACCCCAGGTAGGGTAAGGATCAGCATTTCCACACTACTCAGAATTTTTATTTTCAGGGATGGATTTTTAGCCCACTTCAAGTTGATGAAAAGTAGTTTCGTGAAAATCGGAGAAAATTTTTTTTCAGAAACTCCGGGGTGCCTGGATGTCGCGGTGTACCACGCGACAGTTATATTCCAAAACTGAGTCACTCAGATCACACGAGTACCCAAGCATGCTTGAAACTCATTCAAATGCAAGTGCTTCTATCTGTTGTCTTGATTGTTTCCCACTCATTCCTTTTGGTTTGGGTAACATGTCAAAATCCCATGCCCAGAGAACTTCAGATAGAGTTCGTGGAAATGCTCAGTGGACACCCCAGGTAGGGTAAGGATCAGCATTTCCACACTACTCAGTGAATTTTTATTTTCAGGGATGGATTTTAAGCCCAATTCAAGTTGATGAAAAGTAGTTTCGTGAAAATCGGAGAAAATTTTTTTTCAGAAACTCCGGGGTGCCTGGATGTCGTGGTGCACCACGCGACAGTTGTATTCCAAAACTGAGTCACTCAGATCACACGAGTACCCAAGCATGCTTGAAACTCATTCAAATGCAAGTGCTTCTATCTGTTGTCTTGATTGTTTCCCACTCATTCCTTTTGGTTTGGGTAACATGTCAAAATCCCATGCCCAGAGACCTTCAGATAGAGTTCGTGGAAATGCTCAGTGGACACCCCAGGTAGGGTAAGGATCAGCATTTCCACACTACTCAGAGAATTTTTATTTTCAGGGATGGATTTTTAGCCCAATTCAAGTTGATGAAAAGTAGTTTCGTGAAAATCGGAGAAAATTTTTTTTCAGAAACTCCGGGGTGCCTGGATGTCGTGGTGCACCACGCGACAGTTGTATTCCAAAACTGAGTCACTCAGATCACACGAGTACCCAAGCATGCTTGAAACTCATTCAAATGCAAGTGCTTCTATCTGTTGTCTTGATTGTTTCCCACTCATTCCTTTTGGTTTGGGTAACATGTCAAAATCCCATGCCTAGAAAACTTCAACTAGAGTTCGCGGAAATGCTCAGTGGACACCCCAGGTAGGGTAAGGATCAGCATTTCCACACTACTCAGAGAATTTTTATTTTCAGGGATGGATTTTTAGCCCAATTCAAGTTGAAGAAAAGTGGTTTCGTGAAAATCGCAGAAAATGTTTTTTCAGAAACTCCGGGGTGCCTCGATGTCGCGGTGCACCACGCGACAGTTGTATTGCAAAACTGAGTCACTCAGATCACACGAGTACCCAAGTATGCTTGAAACTCATTCAAATGCAAGTGCTTCTATCTGTTGTCTTGATTGTTTCCCACTCATTCCTTTTGGTTTGGGTAACATGTCAAAATCCCATGCCCAGAGAACTTCAGATAGAGTTCGTGGAAATGCTTAGTGGACACCCCAGGTAGGGTAAGGATCAGCATTTCCACACTACTCAGAGAATTTTTATTTTCAGGGATGGATTTTTAGCCCAATTCAAGTTGATGAAAAGTAGTTTCGTGAAAATCGGAGAAAATTTTTTTTCAGAAACTCCGGGGTGCCTGGATGTCGTGGTGCACCACGCGACAGTTGTATTCCAAAACTGAGTCACTCAGATCACACGAGTACCCAAGCATGCTTGAAACTCATTCAAATGCAAGTGCTTCTATCTGTTGTCTTGATTGTTTCCCACTTATTCCTTTTGGTTTGGGTAACATGTCAAAATCCCATGCCCAGAGAACTTCAGATAGAGTTGGTGGAAATGCTCAGGGGACACCCCAGGTAGGGTAAGGATCAGCATTTCCACACTACTCAGAGAATTTTTATTTTCAGGGATGGATTTTTAGCCCAATTCAAGTTGATTAAAAGTAGTTTCGTGAAAATCGGAGAAAATTTTTTTTTCAGAAACTCCGGGGTGCCTGGATGTCGTGGTGCACCACGCGACAGTTGTATTCCAAAACTGAGTCACTCAGATCACACGAGTACCCAAGCATGCTTGAAACTCATTCAAATGCAAGTGCTTCTATCTGTTGTCTTGATTGTTTCCCACTCATTCCTTTTGGTTTGGGTAACATGTCAAAATCCCATGCCCAGAGACCTTCAGATAGAGTTCGTGGAAATGCTCAGTGGACACCACAGGTAGGGTAAGGATCAGCATTTCCACACTACTCAGAGAATTTTTATTTTCAGGGATGGATTTTTAGCCCACTTCAAGTTGATGAAAAGTAGTTTCGTGAAAATCGGAGAAAATTTTTTTTCAGAAACTCCGGGGTGCCTGGATGTCGCGGTGTACCACGCGACAGTTGTATTCCAAAACTGAGTCACTCAGATCACACGAGTACCCAAGCATGCTTGAAACTCATTCAAATGCAAGTGCTTCTATCTGTTGTCTTGATTGTTTCCCACTCATTCCTTTTGGTTTGGGTAACATGTCAAAATCCCATGCCCAGAGAACTTCAGATAGAGTTCGTGGAAATGCTCAGTGGACACCCCAGGTAGGGTAAGGATCAGCATTTCCACACTACTCAGAGAATTTTTATTTTCAGGGATGGATTTTTAGCCCAATTCAAGTTGATGAAAAGTAGTTTCGTGAAAATAGGAGAAAATTTTTTTTCAGAAACTCCGGGGTGCCTGGATGTCGTGGTGCACCACGCGACAGTTATATTCCAAAACTGAGTCACTCAGATCACACGAGTACCCAAGCATGCTTGAAACTCATTCAAATGCAAATGCTTCTATCTGTTGTCTTGATTGTTTCCCACTCATTCCTTTTGGTTTGGGTAACATGTCAAAATCCAATGCCCAGAGAACTTCAGATAGAGTTCGTGGAAATGCTCAGTGGACACCCCAGGTAGGGTAAGGATCAGCATTTCCACACTACTCAGAGAATTTTTATTTTCAGGGATGGATTTTTAGCCCAATTCAAGTTGATGAAAAGTAGTTTCGTGAAAATCGGAGAAAATTTTTTTTCAGAAACTCCGGGGTGCCTGGATGTCGCGGTGCACCACACGACAGTTGTATTCCAAAACTGAGTCACTCAGATCACACGAGTACCCAAGCATGCTTGAAACTCATTCAAATGCAAGTGCTTCTATCTGTTGTCTTGATTGTTTCCCACTCATTCCTTTTGGTTTGGGTAACATGTCAAAATCCCATGCCCAGAGAACTTCAGATAGAGTTCGTGGAAATGCTCAGTGGACACCCCAGGTAGGGTAAGGATCAGCATTTCCACACTACTCAGAGAATTTTTATTTTCAGTGATGGATTTTTATCCCAATTCAAGTTGATGAAAAGTAGTTTCGTGAAAATCGGAGAAAATTTTTTTTCAGAAACTCCGGGGTACCTGGATGTCGCGGTGCACCACGCGACAGTTGTATTCCAAAACTGAGTTACTCAGATCACACGAGTACCCAAGCATGCTTGAAACTCATTCAAATGCAAGTGCTTCTATCTGTTGTCTTGATTGTTTCCCACTCATTCCTTTTGGTTTGGGTAACATGTCAAAATCCCATGCCCAGAGAACTTCAGATAGAGTTCGTGGAAATGCTCAGTGGACATCCCAGGTAGGGTAAGGATCAGCATTTCCACACTACTCAGAGAATTTTTATTTTCAGGGATGGATTTTTAGCCCAATTCAAGTTGATGAAAAGTAGTTTCGTGAAAATCGGAGAAAATTTTTTTTCAGAAACTCCGGGGTGCCTGGATGTCGCGGTGCACCACGCGACAGTTGTATTCCAAAACTGAGTCACTCAGATCACACAAGTACCCAAGCATGCTTGAAACTCATTCAAATGCAAGTGCTTCTATCTGTTGTCTTGATTGTTTCCCACTCATTCCTTTTGGTTTGGGTAACATGTCAAAATCCCATGCCCAGAGAACTTCAGATAGAGTTCGTGGAAATGCTCAGTGGACACCCCAGGTAGGGTAAGGATCAGCATTTCCACACTACTCAGAGAATTTTTATTTTCAGGGATGGATTTTTAGCCCAATTCAAGTTGATGAAAAGTAGTTTCGTGAAAATCGGAGAAAATTTTTTTTCAGAAACTCCGGGGTGCCTGGATGTCGCGGTGCACCACGCGACAGTTGTATTCCAAAACTGAGTCACTCAGATCACACGAGTACCCAAGCATGCTTGAAACTCATTCAAATGCAAGTGCTTCTATCTGTTGTCTTGATTGTTTCCCACTCATTCCTTTTGGTTTGGGTAACATGTCAAAATCCCATGCCTAGAAAACTTCAACTAGAGTTCGCGGAAATGCTCAGTGGACACCCCAGGTAGGGTAAGGATCAGCATTTCCACAGTACTCAGAGAATTTTTATTTTCAGGGATGGATTTTTAGCCCAATTCAAGTTGATGAAAAGTAGATTCGTGAAAATCGGAGAAAATTTTTTTTCAGAAACTCCGGGGTGCCTGGATGTCGCGGTGCACCACGCGACAGTTGTATTCCAAAACTGAGTCACTCAGATCACACAAGTACCCAAGCATGCTTGAAACTCATTCAAATGCAAGTGCTTCTATCTGTTGTCTTGATTGTTTCCCACTCATTCCTTTTGGTTTGGGTAACATGTCAAAATCCCATGCCTAGAAAACTTCAACTAGAGTTCGCGGAAATGCTCAGTGGACAACCCAGGTAGGGTAAGGATCAGCATTTCCACACTACTCAGAGAATTTTTATTTTCAGGGATGGATTTTTAGCCCAATTCAAGTTGATGAAAAGTAGTTTCGTGAAAATCGGAGAAAATTTTTTTTCAGAAACTCCGGGGTGCCTGGATGTCGTGGTGCACCACGCGACAGTTGTATTCCAAAACTGAGTCACTCAGATCACACGAGTACCCAAGCATGCTTGAAACTCATTCAAATGCAAGTGCTTCTATCTGTTGTCTTGATTGTTTCCCACTTATTCCTTTTGGTTTGGGTAACATGTCAAAATCCCATGCCCAGAGAACTTCAGATAGAGTTCGTGGAAATGCTCAGTGGACACCCCAGGTAGGGTAAGGATCAGCATTTCCACACTACTCAGAGAATTTTTATTTTCAGGGATGTATTTTAAGCCCAATTCAAGTTGATGAAAAGTAGTTTCGTGAAAATCGGAGAAATTTTTTTTTCAGAAACTCCGGGGTGCCTGGATGTCGCGGTGCACCACGCGACAGTTGTATTCCAAAACTGAGTCACTCAGATCACACGAGTACCCAAGCATGCTTGAAACTCATTCAAATGCAAGTGCTTCTATCTGTTGTCTTGATTGTTTCCCACTCATTCCTTTTGATTTGGGTAACATGTCAAAATCCCATGCCTAGAGAACTTCAACTAGAGTTCGCGGAAATGCTCAGTGGACACCCCAGGTAGGGTAAGGATCAGCATTTCCACACTACTCAGAGAATTTTTATTTTCAGGGATGGATTTTTAGCCCACTTCAAGTTGATGAAAAGTAGTTTCGTGAAAATCGGAGAAAATTTTTTTTCAGAAACTCCGGGGTGCCTGGATGTCGCGGTGTACCACGCGACAGTTGTATTCCAAAACTGAGTCACTCAGATCACACGAGTACCCAAGCATGCTTGAAACTCATTCAAATGCAAGTGCTTCTATCTGTTGTCTTGATTGTTTCCCACTCATTCCTTTTGGTTTGGGTAACATGTCAAAATCCCATGCCCAGAGAACTTCAGATAGAGTTCGTGGAAATGCTCAGTGGACACCCCAGGTAGGGTAAGGATCAGCATTTCCACACTACTCAGAGAATTTTTATTTTCAGGGATGGATTTATAGCCCAATTCTAGTTGATGAAAAGTAGTTTCGTGAAAATAGGAGAAAATTTTTTTTCAGAAACTCCGGGGTGCCTGGATGTCGTGGTGCACCACGCGACAGTTGTATTCCAAAACTGAGTCACTCAGATCACACGAGTACCCAAGCATGCTTAAAACTCATTCAAATGCAAGTGCTTCTATCTGTTGTCTTGATTGTTTCCCACTCATTCCTTTTGGTTTGGGTAACATGTCAAAATCCCATGCCCAGAGAACTTCAGATAGAGTTCGTGGAAATGCTCAGTGGACACCCCAGGTAGGGTAAGGATCAGCATTTCCACACTACTCAGAGAATTTTTATTTTCAGGGATGGATTTTTAGCCCAATTCAAGTTGATGAAAAGTAGTTTCGTGAAAATCGGAGAAAATTTTTTTTCAGAAACTCCGGGGTGCCTGGATGTCGCGGTGCACCACGCGACAGTTGTATTCCAAAACTGAGTCTCTCAGATCACACGAGTACCCAAGCATGCTTGAATCTCATTCAAATGCAAGTGCTTCTATCTGTTGTCTTGATTGTTTCCCACTCATTCCTTTTGGTTTGGGTAACATGTCAAAATCCCATGCCTAGAAAACTTCAACTAGAGTTCGCGGAAATGCTCAGTGGACACCCCAGGTAGGGTAAGGATCAGCATTTCCACACTACTCAGAGAATTTTTATTTTCAGGGATGGATTTTTAGCCCAATTCAAGTTGAAGAAAAGTGGTTTTGTGAAAATCGCAGAAAATTTTTTTTCAGAAGCTCCTTGGTGCCTCGATGTCGCGGTGCACCACGCGACAGTTGTATTGCAAAACTGAGTCACTCAGATCACACGAGTACCCAAGCATGCTTGAAACTCATTCAAATGCAAGTGCTTCTATCTGTTATCTTGATTGTTTCCCACTCATTCCTTTTGGTTTGGGTAACATGTCAAAATCCCATGCCCAGAGAACTTCAGATAGAGTTCGTGGAAATGCTCAGTGGACACCCCAGGTAGGGTAAGGATCAGCATTTCCACACTACTCAGAGAATTTTTATTTTCAGGGATGGATTTTTAGCCCAATTCAAGTTGATGAAAAGTAGTTTCGTGAAAATCGGAGAAAATTTTTTTTCAGAAACTCCGGGGTGCCTGGATGTCGCGGTGTACCACGCGACAGTTGTATTCCAAAACTGAGTCACTCAGATCACACGAGTACCCAAGCATGCTTGAAACTCATTCAAATGCAAGTGCTTCTATCTGTTGTCTTGATTGTTTCCCACTCATTCCTTTTGGTTTGGGTAACATGTCAAAATCCCATGCCCAGAGAACTTCAGATAGAGTTCGTGGAAATGCTCAGTGGACACCCCAGGTAGGGTAAGGATCAGCATTTCCACACTACTCAGAGAATTTTTATTTTCAGGGATGGATTTTTAGCCCAATTCAAGTTGATGAAAAGTAGTTTCGTGAAAATCGGAGAAAATTTTTTTTCAGAAACTCCGGGGTGCCTGGATGTCGCGGTGCACCACGCGACAGTTGTATTCCAAAACTGAGTCTCTCAGATCACACGAGTACCCAAGCATGCTTGAATCTCATTCAAATGCAAGTGCTTCTATCTGTTGTCTTGATTGTTTCCCACTCATTCCTTTTGGTTTGGGTAACATGTCAAAATCCCATGCCTAGAAAACTTCAACTAGAGTTCGCGGAAATGCTCAGTGGACACCCCAGGTAGGGTAAGGATCAGCATTTCCACACTACTCAGAGAATTTTTATTTTCAGGGATGGATTTTTAGCCCAATTCAAGTTGAAGAAAAGTGGTTTCGTGAAAATCGCAGAAAATTTTTTTTCAGAAGCTCCTTGGTGCCTCGATGTCGCGGTGCACCACGCGACAGTTGTATTGCAAAACTGAGTCACTCAGATCACACGAGTACCCAAGCATGCTTGAAACTCATTCAAATGCAAGTGCTTCTATCTGTTGTCTTGATTGTTTCCCACTCATTCCTTTTGGTTTGGGTAACATGTCAAAATCCCATGCCCAGAGAACTTCAGATAGAGTTCGTGGAAATGCTTAGTGGACACCCCAGGTAGGGTAAGGATCAGCATTTCCACACTACTCAGAGAATTTTTATTTTCAGGGATGGATTTTTAGCCCAATTCAAGTTGATGAAAAGTAGTTTCGTGAAAATCGGAGAAATTTTTTTTTCAGAAACTCCGGGGTGCCTGGATGTCGCGGTGCACCACGCGACAGTTGTATTCCAAAACTGAGTCACTCAGATCACACGAGTACCCAAGCATGCTTGAAACTCATTCAAATGCAAGTGCTTCTATCTGTTGTCTTGATTGTTTCCCACTCATTCCTTTTGGTTTGGGTAACATGTCAAAATCCCATGCCTAGAGAACTTCAACTAGAGTTCGTGGAAATGCTCAGTGGACACCCCAGGTAGGGTAAGGATCAGCATTTCCACACTACTCAGAGAATTTTTATTTTCAGGGATGGATTTTTAGCCCACTTCAAGTTGATGAAAAGTAGTTTCGTGAAAATCGGAGAAAATTTTTTTTCAGAAACTCCGGGGTGCCTGGATGTCGCGGTGTACCACGCGACAGTTGTATTCCAAAACTGAGTCACTCAGATCACACGAGTACCCAAGCATGTTTGAAACTCATTCAAATGCAAGTGCTTCTATCTGTTGTCCTGATTGTTTCCCACTCATTCCTTTTGGTTTGGGTAACATGTCAAAATCCCATGCCCAGAGAACTTCAGATAGAGTTCGTGGAAATGCTCAGTGGACACCCCAGGTAGGGTAAGGATCAGCATTTCCACACTACTCAGAGAATTTTTATTTTCAGGGATGGATTTTTAGCCCAATTCAAGTTGATGAAAAGTAGTTTCGTGAAAATCGGAGAAATTTTTTTTTCAGAAACTCCGGGGTGCCTTGATGTCGCGGTGCACCACGCGACAGTTGTATTCCAAAACTGAGTCACTCAGATCACACAAGTACCCAAGCATGCTTGAAACTCATTCAAATGCAAGTGCTTCTATCTGTTGTCTTGATTGTTTCCCACTCATTCCTTTTGGTTTGGGTAACATTTCAAAATCCCATGCCTAGAGAACTTCAACTAGAGTTCGCGGAAATGCTCAGTGGACACCCCAGGTAGGGTAAGGATCAGCATTTCCACACTACTCAGAGAATTTTTATTTTCAGGGATGGATTTTTAGCCCAATTCAAGTTGATGAAAAGTGGTTTCGTGAAAATCGCAGAAAATTTTTTTTCAGAAACTCCGGGGTGCCTCGATGTCGCGGTGCACCACGCGACAGTTGTATTGCAAAACTGAGTCACTTAGATCACACGAGTACCCAAGTATGCTTGAAACTCATTCAAATGCAAGTGCTTCTATCTGTTGTCTTGATTGTTTCCCACTCATTCCTTTTGGTTTGGGTAACATGTCAAAATCCCATGCCCAGAGAACTTCAGATAGAGTTCGTGGAAATGTTTAGTGGACACCCCAGGTAGGGTAAGGATCAGCATTTCCACACTACTCAGAGAATTTTTATTTTCAGGGATGGATTTTTAGCCCAATTCAAGTTGATGAAAAGTAGTTTCGTGAAAATCGGAGAAAATTTTTTTTCAGAAACTCCGGGGTGCCTGGATGTCGTGGTGCACCACGCGACAGTTGTATTCCAAAACTGAGTCACTCAGATCACACGAGTACCCAAGCATGCTTGAAACTCATTCAAATGCAAGTGCTTCTATCTGTTGTCTTGATTGTTTCCCACTCATTCCTTTTGGTTTGGGTAACATGTCAAAATCCCATGCCCAGAGACCTTCAGATAGAGTTCGTGGAAATGCTCAGTGGACACCCCAGGTAGGGTAAGGATCAGCATTTCCACACTACTCAGAGAATTTTTATTTTCAGGGATGGATTTTTAGCCCACTTCAAGTTGATGAAAAGTAGTTTCGTGAAAATCGGAGAAAATTTTTTTTCAGAAACTCCGGGGTGCCTGGATGTCGCGGTGTACCACGCGACAGTTGTATTCCAAAACTGAGTCACTCAGATCACACGAGTACCCAAGCATGCTTGAAACTCATTCAAATGCAAGTGCTTCTATCTGTTGTCTTGATTGTTTCCCACTCATTCCTTTTGGTTTGGGTAACATGTCAAAATCCCATGCCCAGAGAACTTCAGATAGAGTTCGTGGAAATGCTCAGTGGACACCCCAGGTAGGGTAAGGATCAGCATTTCCACACTACTCAGAGAATTTTTATTTTCATGGATGGATTTTTAGCCCAATTCAAGTTGATGAAAAGTAGTTTCGTGAAAATCGGAGAAATTTTTTTTTCAGAAACTCCGGGGTGCCTTGATGTCGCGGTGCACCACGCGACAGTTGTATTCCAAAACTGAGTCACTCAGATCACACAAGTACCCAAGCATGCTTGAAACTCATTCAAATGCAAGTGCTTCTATCTGTTGTCTTGATTGTTTCCCACTCATTCCTTTTGGTTTGGGTAACATTTCAAAATCCCATGCCTAGAGAACTTCAACTAGAGTTCGCGGAAATGCTCAGTGGACACCCCAGGTAGGGTAAGGATCAGCATTTCCACACTACTCAGAGAATTTTTATTTTCAGGGATGGATTTTTAGCCCAATTCAAGTTGATGAAAAGTGGTTTCGTGAAAATCGCAGAAAATTTTTTTTCAGAAACTCCGGGGTGCCTCGATGTCGCGGTGCACCACGCGACAGTTGTATTGCAAAACTGAGTCACTTAGATCACACGAGTACCCAAGCATGCTTGAAACTCATTCAAATGCAAGTGCTTCTATCTGTTGTCTTGATTGTTTCCCACTCATTCCTTTTGGTTTGGGTAACATGTCAAAATCCCATGCCCAGAGAACTTCAGATAGAGTTCGTGGAAATGTTTAGTGGACACCCCAGGTAGGGTAAGGATCAGCATTTCCACACTACTCAGAGAATTTTTATTTTCAGGGATGGATTTTTAGCCCAATTCAAGTTGATGAAAAGTAGTTTCGTGAAAATCGGAGAAAATTTTTTTTCAGAAACTCCGGGGTGCCTGGATGTCGTGGTGCACCACGCGACAGTTGTATTCCAAAACTGAGTCACTCAGATCACACGAGTACCCAAGCATGCTTGAAACTCATTCAAATGCAAGTGCTTCTATCTGTTGTCTTGATTGTTTCCCACTTATTCCTTTTGGTTTGGGTAACATGTCAAAATCCCATGACCAGAGAACTTCAGATAGAGTTGGTGGAAATGCTCAGTGGACACCCCAGGTAGGGTAAGGATCAGCATTTCCACACTACTCAGAGAATTTTTATTTTCAGGGATGGATTTTTAGCCCAATTCAAGTTGATGAAAAGTAGTTTCGTGAAAATCGGAGAAAATTTTTTTTCAGAAACTCCGGGGTGCCTGGATGTCGCGGTGCACCACGCGACAGTTGTATTCCAAAACTGAGTCACTCAGATCACACGAGTACCCAAGCATGCTTGAAACTCATTCAAATGCAAGTGCTTCTATCTGTTGTCTTGATTGTTTCCCACTCATTCCTTTTGGTTTGGGTAACATGTCAAAATCCCATGCCCAGAGACCTTCAGATAGAGTTCGTGGAAATGCTCAGTGGACACCCCAGGTAGGGTAAGGATCAGCATTTCCACACTACTCAGAGAATTTTTATTTTCAGGGATGGATTTTTAGCCCAATTCAAGTTGAAGAAAAGTGGTTTCGTGAAAATCGCAGAAAATTTTTTTTCAGAAACTCCGGGGTGCCTCGATGTCGCGGTGCACCACGCGACAGTTGTATTGCAAAACTGAGTCACTCAGATCACACGAGTACCCAAGCATGCTTGAAACTCATTCAAATGCAAGTGCTTCTATCTGTTGTCTTGATTGTTTCCCACTCATTCCTTTTGGTTTGGGTAACATGTCAAAATCCCATGCCCAGAGAACTTCAGATTGAGTTCGTGGAAATGCTTAGTGGACACCCCAGGTAGGGTAAGGATCAGCATTTCCACACTACTCAGAGAATTTTTATTTTCAGGGATGGATTTTTAGCCCAATTCAAGTTGATGAAAAGTAGTTTCGTGAAAATCGGAGAAAATTTTTTTTCAGAAACTCCGGGGTGCCTGGATGTCGTGGTGCACCACGCGACAGTTGTATTCCAAAACTGAGTCACTCAGATCACACGAGTACCCAAGCATGCTTGAAACTCATTCAAATGCAAGTGCTTCTATCTGTTGTCTTGATTGTTTCCCACTTATTCCTTTTGGTTTGGGTAACATGTCAAAATCCCATGCCCAGAGAACTTCAGATAGAGTTGGTGGAAATGCTCAGTGGACACCCCAGGTAGGGTAAGGATCAGCATTTCCACACTACTCAGAGAATTTTTATTTTCAGGGATGTATTTTTAGCCCAATTCAAGTTGATGAAAAGTAGTTTCGTGAAAATCGGAGAATTTTTTTTTTCAGAAACTCCGGGGTGCCTGGATGTCGCGGTGCACCACGCGACAGTTGTATTCCAAAACTGAGTCACTCAGATCACACGAGTACCCAAGCATGCTTGAAACTCATTCAAATGCAAGTGCTTCTATCTGTTGTCTTGATTGTTTCCCACTCATTCCTTTTGGTTTGGGTAACATGTCAAAATCCCATGCCTAGAGAACTTCAACTAGAGTTCGCGGAAATGCTCAGTGGACACCCCAGGTAGGGTAAGGATCAGCATTTCCACACTACTCAGAGATTTTTTATTTTCAGGGATGGATTTTTAGCCCACTTCAAGTTGATGAAAAGTAGTTTCGTGAAAATCGGAGAAAATTTTTTTTCAGAAACTCCGGGGTGCCTGGATGTCGCGGTGTACCACGCGACAGTTGTATTCCAAAACTGAGTCACTCAGATCACACGAGTACCCAAGCATGCTTGAAACTCATTCAAATGCAAGTGCTTCTATCTGTTGTCTTGATTGTTTCCCACTCATTCCTTTTGGTTTGGGTAACATGTCAAAATCCCATGCCCAGAGAACTTCAGATAGAGTTCGTGGAAATGCTCAGTGGACACCCCAGGTAGGGTAAGGATCAGCATTTCCACACTACTCAGAGAATTTTTATTTTCAGGGATGGATTTTTAGCCCAATTCAAGTTGATGAAAAGTAGTTTCGTGAAAATCGGAGAAATTTTTTTTTTAGAAACTCCGGGGTGCCTTGATGTCGCGGTGCACCACGCGACAGTTGTATTCCAAAACTGAGTCACTCAGATCACACAAGTACCCAAGCATGCTTGAAACTCATTCAAATGCAAGTGCTTCTATCTGTTGTCTTGATTGTTTCCCACTCATTCCTTTTGGTTTGGGTAACATTTCAAAATCCCATGCCTAGAGAACTTCAACTAGAGTTCGCGGAAATGCTCAGTGGACACCCCAGGTAGGGTAAGGATCAGCATTTCCACACTACTCAGAGAATTTTTATTTTCAGGGATGGATTTTTAGCCCACTTCAAGTTGTTGAAAAGTAGTTTCGTGAAAATCGGAGAAAATTTTTTTTCAGAAACTCCGGGGTGCCTGGATGTCGCGGTGTACCACGCGACAGTTGTATTCCAAAACTGAGTCACTCAGATCACACGAGTACCCAAGCATGCTTGAAACTCATTCAAATGCAAGTGCTTCTATCTGTTGTCTTGATTGTTTCCCACTCATTCCCTTTGGTTTGGGTAACATGTCAAAATCCCATGCCTAGAAAACTTCAACTAGAGTTCGCGGAAATGCTCAGTGGACACCCCAGGTAGGGTAAGGATCAGCATTTCCACAGTACTCAGAGAATTTTTATTTTCAGGGATGGATTTTTAGCCCAATTCAAGTTGAAGAAAAGTGGTTTCGTGAAAATCGCAGAAAATTTTTTTTCAGAAACTCCGGGGTGCCTGGATGTCGCGGTGCACCACGCGACAGTTGTATTCCAAAACTGAGTCACTCAGATCACACGAGTACCCAAGCATGCTTGAAACTCATTCAAATGCAAGTGCTTCTATCTGTTGTCTTGATTGTTTCCCACTCATTCCTTTTGGTTTGGGTAACATGTCAAAATCCAATGCCCAGAGAACTTCAGATAGAGTTCGTGGAAATGCTCAGTGGACACCCCAGGTAGGGTAAGGATCAGCATTTCCACACTACTCAGAGAATTTTTATTTTCAGGGATGGATTTTTAGCCCAATTCAAGTTGATGAAAAGTAGTTTCGTGAAAATCGGAGAAAATTTTTTTTCAGAAACTCCGGGGTGCCTGGATGTCGCGGTGCACCACGCGACAGTTGTATTCCAAAACTGAGTTACTCAGATCACACGAGTACCGAAGCATGCTTGAAACTCATTCAAATGCAAGTGCTTCTATCTGTTGTCTTGATTGTTTCCCACTCATTCCTTTTGGTTTGGGTAACATGTCAAAATCTCATGCCCAGAGAACTTCAGATAGAGTTGGTGGAAATGCTCAGTGGACACCCCAGGTAGGGTAAGGATCAGCATTTCCACACTACTCAGAGAATTTTTATTTTCAGGGATGGATTTTTAGCCCACTTCAAGTTGATGAAAAGTAGTTTCGTGAAAATCGGAGAAAATTTTTTTTCAGAAACTCCGGGGTGCCTGGATGTCGCGGTGTACCACGCGACAGTTGTATTCCAAAACTGAGTCACTCAGATCACACGAGTACCCAAGCATGCTTGAAACTCATTCAAATGCAAGTGCTTCTATCTGTTGTCTTGATTGTTTCCCACTCATTCCTTTTGGTTTGGGTAACATGTCAAAATCCCATGCCCAGAGAACTTCAGATAGAGTTCGTGGAAATGCTCAGTGGACACCCCAGGTAGGGTAAGGATCAGCATTTCCACACTACTCAGAGAAATTTTATTTTCAGGGATGGATTTTTAGCCCAATTCAAGTTGATGAAAAGTAGTTTCGTGAAAATAGGAGAAAATTTTTTTTCAGAAACTCCGGGGTGCCTGGATGTCGTGGTGCACCACGCGACAGTTGTATTCCAAAACTGAGTCACTCAGATCACACGAGTACCCAAGCATGCTTGAAACTCATTCAAATGCAAGTGCTTCTATCTGTTGTCTTGATTGTTTCCCACTCATTCCTTTTGGTTTGGGTAACATGTCAAAATCCCATGCCCAGAGAACTTCAGATAGAGTTCGTGGAAATGCTCAGTGGACATGCCAGGTAGGGTAAGGATCAGCATTTCCACACTACTCAGAGAATTTTTATTTTCAGGGATGGATTTTTAGCCCAATTCAAGTTGATGAAAAGTAGTTTCGTGAAAATCGGAGAAAATTTTTTTTCAGAAACTCCGGGGTGCCTGGATGTCGCGGTGCACCACGCGACAGTTGTATTCCAAAACTGACTCACTCAGATCACACAAGTACCCAAGCATGCTTGAAACTCATTCAAATGCAAGTGCTTCTATCTGTTGTCTTGATTGTTTCCCACTCATTCCTTTTGGTTTGGGTAACATGTCAAAATCCCATGCCCAGAGAACTTCAGATAGAGTTCGTGGAAATGCTCAGTGGACACCCCAGGTAGGGTAAGGATCAGCATTTCCACACTACTCAGAGAATTTTTATTTTCAGGGATGGATTTTTAGCCCAATTCAAGTTGATGAAAAGTAGTTTCGTGAAAATCGGAGAAAATTTTTTTTCAGAAACTCCGGGGTGCCTGGATGTCGCGGTGCACCACGCGACAGTTGTATTCCAAAACTGAGTTACTCAGATCACACGAGTACCCAAGCATGCTTGAAACTCATTCAAATGCAAGTGCTTCTATCTGTTGTCTTGATTGTTTCCCACTCATTCCTTTTGGTTTGGGTAACATGTCAAAATCCCATGCCTAGAAAACTTCAACTAGAGTTCGCGGAAATGCTCAGTGGACACCCCAGGTAGGGTAAGGATCAGCATTTCCACAGTACTCAGAGAATTTTTATTTTCAGGGATGGATTTTTAGCCCAATTCAAGTTGAAGAAAAGTGGTTTCGTGAAAATTGCAGAAATTTTTTTTTCAGAAACTCCGGGGTGCCTGGATGTCGCGGTGCACCACGCGACAGTTGTATTCCAAAACTGAGTCACTCAGATCACACGAGTACCCAAGCATGCTTGAAACTCATTCAAATGCAAGTGCTTCTATCTGTTGTCTTGATTGTTTCCCACTCATTCCTTTTGGTTTGGGTAACATGTCAAAATCCCATGCCCAGAGAACTTCAGATAGAGTTCGTGGAAATGCTCAGTGGACACCCCAGGTAGGGTAAGGATCAGCATTTCCACACTATTCAGAGAATGTTTATTTTCAGGGATGGATTTTTAGCCCAATTCAAGTTGATGAAAAGTAGTTTCGTGAAAATCGGAGAAAATTTTTTTTCAGAAACTCCGGGGTGCCTGGATGTCGCGGTGCACCACGCGACAGTTGTATTCCAAAACTGAGTCACTCAGATCACACGAGTACCCAAGCATGCTTGAAACTCATTCAAATGCAAGTGCTTCTATCTGTTGTCTTGATTGTTTCCCACTCATTCCTTTTGGTTTGGGTAACATGTAAAAATCCCATGCCTAGAGAACTTCAACTAGAGTTCGCGGAAATGCTCAGTGGACACCCCAGGTAGGGTAAGGATCAGCATTTCCACACTACTCAGAGAATTTTTATTTTCAGGGATGGATTTTTAGCCCACTTCAAGTTGATGAAAAGTAGTTTCGTGAAACTCAGAGAAAATTTTTTTTCAGAAACTCCGGGGTGCCTGGATGTCGCGGTGTACCACGCGACAGTTGTATTCCAAAACTGAGTCACTCAGATCACACGAGTACCCAAGCATGCTTGAAACTCATTCAAATGCAAGTGCTACTATCTGTTGTCTTGATTGTTTCCCACTCATTCCTTTTGGTTTGGGTAACATGTCAAAATCCCATGCCGAGAAAACTTCAACTAGAGTTCGCGGAAATGCTCAGTGGACACCCCAGGTAGGGTAAGGATCAGCATTTCCACGCTACTCAGAGAATTTTTATTTTCAGGGATGGATTTTTAGCCCAATTCAAGTTGATGAAAAGTAGTTTCGTGAAAATCGGAGAAAATTTTTTTTCAGAAACTCCGGGGTGCCTGGATGTCGCGGTGCACCACGCGACAGTTGTATTCCAAAACTGAGTCACTCAGATCACACGAGTACCCAAGCATGCTTGAAACTCATTCAAATGCAAGTGCTTCTATCTGTTGTCTTGATTGTTTCCCACTCATTCCTTTTGGTTTGGGTAACATGTCAAAATCCCATGCCTAGAGAACTTCAACTAGAGTTCGCGGTAATGCTCAGTGGACAACCCAGGTAGGGTAAGGATCAGCATTTCCACACTACTCAGAGAATTTTTATTTTCAGGGATGGATTTTTAGCCCAATTCAAGTTGAAGAAAAGTGGTTTCGTGAAAATCGCAGAAAATTTTTTTTCAGAAACTCCGGGGTGCCTCGATGTCGCGGTGCACCACGCGACAGTTGTATTGCAAAACTGAGTCACTCAGATCACACGAGTACCCAAGCATGCTTGAAACTCATTCAAATGCAAGTGCTTCTATCTGTTGTCTTGATTGTTTCCCACTCATTCCTTTTGGTTTGGGTAACATGTCAAAATCCCATGCCTAGAGAACTTCAACTAGAGTTCGCGGAAATGCTCAGTGGACACCCCAGGTAGGGTAAGGATCAGCATTTCCACACTACTCAGAGAATTTTTATTTTCAGGGATGGATTTTTAGCCCACTTCAAGTTGATGAAAAGTAGTTTCGTGAAAATCAGAGAAAATTTTTTTTCAGAAACTCCGGGGTGCCTGGATGTCGCGGTGTACCACGCGACAGTTGTATTCCAAAACTGAGTCACTCAGATCACACGAGTACCCAAGCATGCTTGAAACTCATTCAAATGCAAGTGCTTCTATCTGTTGTCTTGATTGTTTCCCACTCATTCCTTTTGGTTTGGGTAACATGTCAAAATCCCATGCCGAGAAAACTTCAACTAGAGTTCGCGGAAATGCTCAGTGGACACCCCAGGTAGGGTAAGGATCAGCATTTCCACGCTACTCAGAGAATTTTTATTTTCAGGGATGGATTTTAAGCCCAATTCAAGTTGATGAAAAGTAGTTTCGTGAAAATCGGAGAAAATTTTTTTTCAGAAACTCCGGGGTGCCTGGATGTCGCGGTGCACCACGCGACAGTTGTATTCCAAAACTGAGTCACTCAGATCACACGAGTACCCAAGCATGCTTGAAACTCATTCAAATGCAAGTGCTTCTATCTGTTGTCTTGATTGTTTCCCACTCATTCCTTTTGGTTTGGGTAACATGTCAAAATCCCATGCCTAGAGAACTTCAACTAGAGTTCGCGGTAATGCTCAGTGGACACCCCAGGTAGGGTAAGGATCAGCATTTCCACACTACTCAGAGAATTTTTATTTTCAGGGATGGATTTTTAGCCCAATTCAAGTTGAAGAAAAGTGGTTTTGTGAAAATCGCAGAAAATTTTTTTTCAGAAACTCCGGGGTGCCTCGATGTCGCGGTGCACCACGCGACAGTTGTATTGCAAAACTGAGTCACTCAGATCACACGAGTACCCAAGCATGCTTGAAACTCATTCAAATGCAAGTGCTTCTATCTGTTGTCTTGATTGTTTCCCACTCATTCCTTTTGGTTTGGGTAACATGTCAAAATCCCATGCCCAGAGAACTTCAGATAGAGTTCGTGGAAATGCTTAGTGGACACCCCAGATAGGGTAAGGATCAGCATTTCCACACTACTCAGAGAATTTTTATTTTCAGGGATGGATTTTTAGCCCAATTCAAGTTGATGAAAAGTAGTTTCGTGAAAATCGGAGAAATTTTTTTTTCAGAAACTCCGGGGTGCCTGGATGTCGTGGTGCACCACGCGCCAGTTGTATTCCAAAACTGAGTCACTCAGATCACACGAGTACCCAAGCATGCTTGAAACTCATTCAAATGCAAGTGCTTCTATCTGTTGTCTTGATTGTTTCCCACTCATTCCTTTTGGTTTGGGTAACATGTCAAAATCCCATGCCCAGAGAACTTCAGATAGAGTTGGTGGAAATGCTCAGTGGACACCCCAGGTTGGGTAAGGATCAGCATTTCCACACTACTCAGAGAATTTTTATTTTCAGGGATGGATTTTTAGCCCAATTCAAGTTGATGAAAAGTAGTTTCGTGAAAATCGGAGAAATTTTTTTTTCAGAAACTCCGGGGTGCCTGGATGTCGCGGTGCACCACGCGACAGTTGTATTCCAGAACTGAGTCACTCAGATCACACGAGTACCCAAGCATGCTTGAAACTCATTCAAATGCAAGTGCTTCTATCTGTTGTCTTGATTGTTTCCCACTCATTCCTTTTGGTTTGGGTAACATGTCAAAATCCCATGCCTAGAGAACTTCAACTAGAGTTCGCGGAAATGCTCAGTGGACACCCCAGGTAGGGTAAGGATCAGCATTTCCACACTACTCAGAGAATTTTTATTTTCAGGGATGGATTTTTAGCCCACTTCAAGTTGATGAAAAGTAGTTTCGTGAAAATCAGAGAAAATTTTTTTTCAGAAACTCCGGGGTGCCTGGATGTCGCGGTGTACCACGCGACAGTTGTATTCCAAAACTGAGTCACTCAGATCACACGAGTACCCAAGCATGCTTGAAACTCATTCAAATGCAAGTGCTTCTATCTGTTGTCTTGATTGTTTCCCACTCATTCCTTTTGGTTTGGGTAACATGTCAAAATCCCATGCCGAGAAAACTTCAACTAGAGTTCGCGGAAATGCTCAGTGGACACCCCAGGTAGGGTAAGGATCAGCATTTCCACGCTACTCAGAGAATTTTTATTTTCAGGGATGGATTTTAAGCCCAATTCAAGTTGATGAAAAGTAGTTTCGTGAAAATGGGAGAAAATTTTTTTTCAGAAACTCCGGGGTGCCTGGATGTCGCGGTGCACCACGCGACAGTTGTATTCCAAAACTGAGTCACTCAGATCACACGAGTACCCAAGCATGCTTGAAACTCATTCAAATGCAAGTGCTTCTATCTGTTGTCTTGATTGTTTCCCACTCATTCCTTTTGGTTTTTAGTAACATGTCAAAATCCCATGCCTAGAGAACTTCAACTAGAGTTCGCGGTAATGCTCAGTGGGCACCCCAGGTAGGGTAAGGATCAGCATTTCCACACTACTCAGAGAATTTTTATTTTCAGGGATGGATTTTTAGCCCAATTCAAGTTGAAGAAAAGTGGTTTTGTGAAAATCGCAGAAAATTTTTTTTCAGAAACTCCGGGGTGCCTCGATGTCGCGGTGCACCACGCGACAGTTGTATTGCAAAACTGAGTCACTCAGATCACACGAGTACCCAAGCATGCTTGAAACTCATTCAAATGCAAGTGCTTCTATCTGTTGTCTTGATTGTTTCCCACTCATTCCTTTTGGTTTGGGTAACATGTCAAAATCCCATGCCCAGAGAACTTCAGATAGAGTTCGTGGAAATGCTTAGTGGACACCCCAGGTAGGGTAAGGATCAGCATTTCCACACTACTCAGAGAATTTTTATTTTCAGGGATGGATTTTTAGCCCACTTCAAGTTGATGAAAAGTAGTTTCGTGAAAATCGGAGAAAATTTTTTTTCAGAAACTCCGGGGTGCCTGGATGTCGCGGTGTACCACGCGACAGTTGTATTCCAAAACTGAGTCACTCAGATCACACGAGTACCCAAGCATGCTTGAAACTCATTCAAATGCAAGTGCTTCTATCTGTTGTCTTGATTGTTTCTCAGTCATTCCTTTTGGTTTGGGTAACATGTCAAAATCCCATGCCCAGAGAACTTCAGATAGAGTTCGTGGAAATGCTCAGTGGACACCCCAGGTAGGGTAAGGATCAGCATTTCCACACTACTCAGAGAATTTTTATTTTCAGGGATGGATTTTTAGCCCAATTCAAGTTGATGAAAAGTAGTTTCGTGAAAATCGGAGAAATTTTTTTTTCAGAAACTCCGGGGTGCCTGGATGTCGCGGTGCACCACGCGACAGTTGTATTCCAAAACTGAGTCACTCAGATCACACAAGTACTCAAGCATGCTTGAAACTCATTCAAATGCAAGTGCTTCTATCTGTTGTCTTGATTGTTTCCCACTCATTCCTTTTGGTTTGGGTAACATGTCAAAATCCCATGCCTAGAGAACTTCAACTAGAGTTCGCGGAAATGCTCAGTGGACACCCCAGGTAGGGTAAGGATCAGCATTTCCACACTACTCAGAGAATTTTTATTTTCAGGGATGGATTTTTAGCCCACTTCAAGTTGATGAAAAGTAGTTTCGTGAAAATCGGAGAAAATTTTTTTTCAGAAACTCCGGGGTGCCTGGATGTCGCGGTGTACCACGCGACAGTTGTATTCCAAAACTGAGTCACTCAGATCACACGAGTACCCAAGCATGCTTGAAACTCATTCAAATGCAAGTGCTTCTATCTGTTGTCTTGATTGTTTCCCACTCATTCCTTTTGGTTTGGGTAACATGTCAAAATCCCATGCCGAGAAAACTTCAACTAGAGTTCGCGGAAATGCTCAGTGGACACCCCAGGTAGGGTAAGGATCAGCATTTCCACGCTACTCAGAGAATTTTTATTTTCAGGGATGGATTTTAAGCCCAATTCAAGTTGATGAAAAGTAGTTTCGTGAAAATCGGAGAAAATTTTTTTTCAGAAACTCCGGGGTGCCTGGATGTCGCGGTGCACCACGCGACAGTTGTATTCCAAAACTGAGTCACTCAGATCACACGAGTACCCAAGCATGCTTGAAACTCATTCAAATGCAAGTGCTTCTATCTGTTGTCTTGATTGTTTCCCACTCATTCCTTTTGGTTTGGGTAACATGTCAAAATCCCATGCCTAGAGAACTTCAACTAGAGTTCGCGGTAATGCTCAGTGGACACCCCAGGTAGGGTAAGGATCAGCATTTCCACACTACTCAGAGAATTTTTATTTTCAGGGATGGATTTTTAGCCCAATTCAAGTTGAAGAAAAGTGGTTTCGTGAAAATCGCAGAAAATTTTTTTTCAGAAACTCCGGCCTCGACGTCGCGGTGCACCACGCGACAGTTGTATTGCAAAACTGAGTCACTCAGATCACACGAGTACCCAAGCATGCTTGAAACTCATTCAAATGCAAGTGCTTCTATCTGTTGTCTTGATTGTTTCCCACTCATTCCTTTTGGTTTGGGTAACATGTCAAAATCCCATGCCCAGAGAACTTCAGATAGAGTTCGTGGAAATGCTTAGTGGACACCCCAGGTAGGGTAAGGATCAGCATTTCCACACTACTCAGAGAATTTTTATTTTCAGGGATGGATTTTTAGCCCAATTCAAGTTGATGAAAAGTAGTTTCGTGAAAATCGGAGAAAATTTTTTTTCAGAAACTCCGGGGTGCCTGGATGTCGTGGTGCACCACGCGACAGTTGTATTCCAAAACTGAGTCACTCAGATCACACGAGTACCCAAGCATGCTTGAAACTCATTCAAATGCAAGTGCTTCTATCTGTTGTCTTGATTGTTTCCCACTCATTCCTTTTGGTTTGGGTAACATGTCAAAATCCCATGCCCAGAGAACTTCAGATAGAGTTCGTGGAAATGCTCAGTGGACACCCCAGGTAGGGTAAGGATCAGCATTTCCACACTACTCAGAGAATTTTTATTTTCAGGGATGGATTTTTAGCCCAATTCAAGTTGATGAAAAGTAGTTTCGTGAAAATCGGAGAAAATTTTTTTTCAGAAACTCCGGGGTGCCTGGATGTCGTGGTGCACCACGCGACAGTTGTATTCCAAAACTGAGTCACTCAGATCACACGAGTACCCAAGCAAGCTTGAAACTCATTCAAATGCAAGTGCTTCTATCTGTTGTCTTGATTGTTTCCCACTCATTCCTTTTGGTTTGGGTAACATGTCAAAATCCCATGCCCAGAGAACTTCAGATAGAGTTGGTGGAAATGCTCAGTGGACACCCCAGGTAGGGTAAGGATCAGCATTTCCACACTACTCAGAGAATTTTTATTTTCAGGGATGGATTTTTAGCCCAATTCAAGTTGATGCCCAAGCCCAAGCCCTGAATTTTTATTTTCAGGGATGGATTTTTAGCCCAATTCAAGTTGATGAAAAGTAGTTTCGTGAAAATAGGAGAAAATTTTTTTTCAGAAACTCCGGGGTGCCTGGATGTCGTGGTGCACCACGCGACAGTTGTATTCCAAAACTGAGTCACTCAGATCACACGAGTACCCAAGCATGCTTGAAACTCATTCAAATGCAAGTGCTTCTACCTGTTGTCTTGATTGTTTCCCACTCATTCCTTTTGGTTTGGGTAACATGTCAAAATCCCATGCCCAGAGAACTTCAGATAGAGTTGGTGGAAATGCTCAGTGGACACCCCAGGTAGGGTAAGGATCAGCATTTCCACACTACTCAGAGAATTTTTATTTTCAGGGATGGATTTTTAGCCCAATTCAAGTTGATGAAAAGTAGTTTCGTGAAAATCGGAGAAAATTTTTTTTCAGAAACTCCGGGGTGCCTGGATGTCGCGGTGCACCACGCGACAGTTGTATTCCAAAACTGAGTCTCTCAGATCACACGAGTACCCAAGCATGCTTGAAACTCATTCAAATGCAAGTGCTTCTATCTGTTGTCTTGATTGTTTCCCACTCATTCCTTTTGGTTTGGGTAACATGTCAAAATCCCATGCCCAGAGAACTTCAGATAGAGTTGGTGGAAATGCTCAGTGGACACCCCAGGTAGGGTAAGGATCAGCATTTCCACACTACTCAGAGAATTTTTATTTTCAGGGATGGATTTTTAGCCCAATTCAAGTTGATGAAAAGTAGTTTCGTGAAAATCGGAGAAATTTTTTTTTCAGAAACTCCGGGGTGCCTGGATGTCGCGGTGCACCACGCGACAGTTGTATTCCAAAACTGAGTCACTCAGATCACACGAGTACCCAAGCATGCTTGAAACTCATTCAAATGCAAGTGCTTCTATCTGTTGTCTTGATTGTTTCCCACTCATTCCTTTTGGTTTGGGTAAGATGTCAAAATCCCATGCCCAGAGAACTTCAGATAGAGTTCGTGGAAATGCTCAATGGACACCCCAGGTAGGGTAAGGATCAGCATTTCCACACTACTCAGAGAATTTTTATTTTCAGGGATGGATTTTTAGCCCAATTCAAGTTGATGAAAAGTAGTTTCGTGAAAATAGGAGAACATTTTTTTTCAGAAACTCCGGGGTGCCTGGATGTCGTGGTGCACCACGCGACAGTTGTATTCCAAAACTGAGTCACTCAGATCACACGAGTACCCAAGCATGCTTGAAACTCATTCAAATGCAAGTGCTTCTATCTGTTGTCTTGATTGTTTCCCACTCATTCCTTTTGGTTTGGGTAACATGTCAAAATCCCATGCCCAGAGAACTTCAGATAGAGTTCGTGGAAATGCTCAATGGACACCCCAGGTAGGGTAAGGATCAGCATTTCCACACTACTCAGAGAATTTTTATTTTCAGGGATGGATTTTTAGCCCAATTCAAGTTGATGAAAAGTAGTTTCGTGAAAATAGGAGAAAATTTTTTTTCAGAAACTCCGGGGTGCCTGGATGTCGTGGTGCACCACGCGACAGTTGTATTCCAAAACTGAGTCACTCAGATCACACGAGTACCCAAGCATGCTTGAAACTCATTCAAATGCAAGTGCTTCTATCTGTTGTCTTGATTGTTTCCCACTCATTCCTTTTGGTTTGGGTAACATGTCAAAATCCCATGCCCAGAGAACTTCAGATAGAGTTCGTGGAAATGCTCAGTGGACACCCCAGGTAGGGTAAGGATCAGCATTTCCACACTACTCAGAGAATTTTTATTTTCAGGGATGGATTTTTAGCCCAATTCAAGTTGATGAAAAGTAGTTTCGTGAAAATCGGAGAAATTTTTTTTTCAGAAACTCCGGGGTGCCTGGATGTCGCGGTGCACCACGCGACAGTTGTATTCCAAAACTGAGTTACTCAGATCACACGAGTACCCAAGCATGCTTGAAACTCATTCAAATGCAAGTGCTTCTATCTGTTGTCTTGATTGTTTCCCACTCATTCCTTTTGGTTTGGGTAACATGTCAAAATCCCATGCCCAGAGAACTTCAGATAGAGTTCGTGGAAATGCTCAGTGGACACCCCAGGTAGGGTAAGGATCAGCATTTCCACACTACTCAGAGAATTTTTATTTTCAGGAATGGATTTTTAGCCCAATTCAAGTTGATGAAAAGTAGTTTCGTGAAAATCGGAGAAATTTTTTTTTCAGAAACTCCGGGGTGCCTGGATGTCGCGGTGCACCACGCGACAGTTGTATTCCAAAACTGAGTCACTCAGATCACACGAGTACCCAAGCATGCTTGAAACTCATTCAAATGCAAGTGCTTCTATCTGTTGTCTTGATTGTTTCCCACTCATTCCTTTTGGTTTGGGTAACATGTCAAAATCCCATGCCCAGAGAACTTCAGATAGAGTTCGTGGAAATGCTCAGTGGACACCCCAGGTAGGATAAGGATCAGCATTTCCACACTACTCAGAGAATTTTTATTTTCAGGGATGGATTTTTAGCCCAATTCAAGTTGATGAAAAGTAGTTTCGTAAAAATCGGAGAAATTTTTTTTTCAGAAACTCCGGGGTGCCTGGATGTCGCGGTGCACCACGCGACAGTTGTATTCCAAAACTGAGTCACTCAGATCACACGAGTACCCAAGCATGCTTGAAACTCATTCAAATGCAAGTGCTTCTATCTGTTGTCTTGATTGTTTCCCACTCATTCCTTTTGGTTTGGGTAACATGTCAAAATCCCATGCCCAGAGAACTTCAGATAGAGTTCGTGGAAATGCTCAATGGACACCCCAGGTAGGGTAAGGATCAGCATTTCCACACTACTCAGAGAATTTTTATTTTCAGGGATGGATTTTTAGCCCAATTCAAGTTGATGAAAAGTAGTTTCGTGAAAATAGGAGAAAATTTTTTTTCAGAAACTCCGGGGTGCCTGGATGTCGTGGTGCACCACGCGACAGTTGTATTCCAAAACTGAGTCACTCAGATCACACGAGTACCCAAGCATGCTTGAAACTCATTCAAATGCAAGTGCTTCTATCTGTTGTCTTGATTGTTTCCCACTCATTCCTTTTGGTTTGGGTAACATGTCAAAATCCCATGCCCAGAGAACTTCAGATAGAGTTCGTGGAAATGCTCAGTGGACACCCCAGGTAGGGTAAGGATCAGCATTTCCACACTACTCAGAGAATTTTTATTTTCAGGGATGGATTTTTAGCCCAATTCAAGTTGATGAAAAGTAGTTTCGTGAAAATCGGAGAAAATTTTTTTTCAGAAACTCCGGGGTGCCTGGATGTCGCGGTGCACCTCGCGACAGTTGTATTCCAAAACTGAGTCACTCAGATCACACGAGTACCCAAGCATGCTTGAAACTCATTCAAATGCAAGTGCTTCTATCTGTTGTCTTGATTGTTTCCCACTCATTCCTTTTGGTTTGGGTAACATGTCAAAATCCCATGCCCAGAGACCTTCAGATAGAGTTGGTGGAAATGCTCAGTGGACACCCCAGGTAGGGTAAGGATCAGCATTTCCACACTACTCAGAGAATTTTTATTTTCAGGGATGGATTTTTAGCCCAATTCAAGTTGATGAAAAGTAGTTTCGTGAAAATCGGAGAAATTTTTTTTTCAGAAACTCCGGGGTGCCTGGATGTCGCGGTGCACCACGCGACAGTTGTATTCCAAAACTGAGTTACTCAGATTACACGAGTACCCAAGCATGCTTGAAACTCATTCAAATGCAAGTGCTTCTATCTGTTGTCTTGATTGTTTCCCACTCATTCCTTTTGGTTTGGGTAACATGTCAAAATCCCATGCCCAGAGAACTTCAGATAGAGTTCGTGGAAATGCTCAGTGGACATCCCAGGTAGGGTAAGGATCAGCATTTCCACACTACTCAGAGAATTTTTATTTTCAGGGATGGATTTTTAGCCCAATTCAAGTTGATGAAAAGTAGTTTCGTAAAAATCGGAGAAATTTTTTTTTCAGAAACTCCGGGGTGCCTGGATGTCGCGGTGCACCACGCGACAGTTGTATTCCAAAACTGAGTCACTCAGATCACACGAGTACCCAAGCATGCTTGAAACTCATTCAAATGCAAGTGCTTCTATCTGTTGTCTTGATTGTTTCCCACTCATTCCTTTTGGTTTGGGTAACATGTCAAAATCCCATGCCCAGAGAACTTCAGATAGAGTTCGTGGAAATGCTCAATGGACACCCCAGGTAGGGTAAGGATCAGCATTTCCACACTACTCAGAGAATTTTTATTTTCAGGGATGGATTTTTAGCCCAATTCAAGTTGATGAAAAGTAGTTTCGTGAAAATAGGAGAAAATTTTTTTTCAGAAACTCCGGGGTGCCTGGATGTCGTGGTGCACCACGCGACAGTTGTATTCCAAAACTGAGTCACTCAGATCACACGAGTACCCAAGCATGCTTGAAACTCATTCAAATGCAAGTGCTTCTATCTGTTGTCTTGATTGTTTCCCACTCATTCCTTTTGGTTTGGGTAACATGTCAAAATCCCATGCCCAGAGAACTTCAGATAGAGTTCGTGGAAATGCTCAGTGGACACCCCAGGTAGGGTAAGGATCAGCATTTCCACACTACTCAGAGAATTTTTATTTTCAGGGATGGATTTTTAGCCCAATTCAAGTTGATGAAAAGTAGTTTCGTGAAAATCGGAGAAAATTTTTTTTCAGAAACTCCGGGGTGCCTGGATGTCGCGGTGCACCTCGCGACAGTTGTATTCCAAAACTGAGTCACTCAGATCACACGAGTACCCAAGCATGCTTGAAACTCATTCAAATGCAAGTGCTTCTATCTGTTGTCTTGATTGTTTCCCACTCATTCCTTTTGGTTTGGGTAACATGTCAAAATCCCATGCCCAGAGACCTTCAGATAGAGTTGGTGGAAATGCTCAGTGGACACCCCAGGTAGGGTAAGGATCAGCATTTCCACACTACTCAGAGAATTTTTATTTTCAGGGATGGATTTTTAGCCCAATTCAAGTTGATGAAAAGTAGTTTCGTGAAAATCGGAGAAATTTTTTTTTCAGAAACTCCGGGGTGCCTGGATGTCGCGGTGCACCACGCGACAGTTGTATTCCAAAACTGAGTTACTCAGATTACACGAGTACCCAAGCATGCTTGAAACTCATTCAAATGCAAGTGCTTCTATCTGTTGTCTTGATTGTTTCCCACTCATTCCTTTTGGTTTGGGTAACATGTCAAAATCCCATGCCCAGAGAACTTCAGATAGAGTTCGTGGAAATGCTCAGTGGACATCCCAGGTAGGGTAAGGATCAGCATTTCCACACTACTCAGAGAATTTTTATTTTCAGGGATGGATTTTTAGCCCAATTCAAGTTGATGAAAAGTAGTTTCGTGAAAATCGGAGAAAATTGTTTTTCAGAAACTCCGGGGTGCCTGGATGTCGCGGTGCACCACCCAACAGTTGTATTCCAAAACTGAGTCTCTCAGATCACACGAGTACCCAAGCATGCTTGAAACTCATTCAAATGCAAGTGCTTCTATCTGTTGTCTTGATTGTTTTCCACTCATTCCTTTTGGTTTGGGTAACATGTCAAAATCCCATGCCTAGAAAACTTCAACTAGAGTTCGCGGAAATGCTCAGTGGACACCCCAGGTAGGGTAAGGATCAGCATTTCCACAGTACTCAGAGAATTTTTATTTTCAGGGATGGATTTTTAGCCCAATTCAAGTTGAAGAAAAGTGGTTTCGTGAAAATCGCAGAAAATTTTTTTTCAGAAACTCCGGGGTGCCTGGATGTCGCGGTGCACCACGCGACAGTTGTATTCCAAAACTGAGTCACTCAGATCACACGAGTACCCAAGCATGCTTGAAACTCATTCAAATGCAAGTGCTTCTATCTGTTGTCTTGATTGTTTCCCACTCATTCCTTTTGGTTTGGGTAACATGTCAAAATCCCATGCCCAGAGAACTTCAGATAGAGTTCGTGGAAATGCTCAGTGGACACCCCAGGTAGGGTAAGGATCAGCATTTCCACACTACTCAGAGAATTTTTATTTTCAGGGATGGATTTTTAGCCCAATTCAAGTTGATGAAAAGTAGTTTCGTGAAAATCGGAGAAAATTTTTTTTCAGAAACTCCGGGGTGCCTGGATGTCGCGGTGCACCACGCGACAGTTGTATTCCAAAACTGAGTCACTCAGATCACACGAGTACCCAAGCATGCTTGAAACTCATTCAAATGCAAGTGCTTCTATCTGTTGTCTTGATTGTTTCCCACTCATTCCTTTTGGTTTGGGTAACATGTCAAAATCCCATGCCTAGAGAACTTCAACTAGAGTTCGCGGTAATGCTCAGTGGACACCCCAGGTAGGGTAAGGATCAGCATTTCCACACTACTCAGAGAATTTTTATTTTCAGGGATGGATTTTTAGCCCAATTCAAGTTGATGAAAAGTAGTTTCGTGAAAATCGGAGAAAATTTTTTTTCAGAAACTCCGGGGTGTCTGGATGTCGCGGTGCACCACGCGACAGTTGTATTCCAAAACTGAGTCACTCAGATCACACGAGTACCCAAGCATTCTTGAAACTCATTCAAATGCAAGTGCTTCTATCTGTTGTCTTGATTGTTTCTCACTCATTCCTTTTGGTTTGGGTAACATGTCAAAATCCCATGCCCAGAGACCTTCAGATAGAGTTGGTGGAAATGCTCAGTGGACACCCCAGGTAGGGTAAGGATCAGCATTTCCACACTACTCAGAGAATTTTTATTTTCAGGGATGGATTTTTAGCCCAATTCAAGTTGATGAAAAGTAGTTTCGTGAAAATCGGAGAAATTTTTTTTTCAGAAACTCCGGGGTGCCTGGATGTCGCGGTGCACCACGCGACAGTTGTATTCCAAAACTGAGTTACTCAGATCACACGAGTACCCAAGCATGCTTGAAACTCATTCAAATGCAAGTGCTTCTATCTGTTGTCTTGATTGTTTCCCACTCATTCCTTTTGGTTTGGGTAACATGTCAAAATCCCATGCCCAGAGAACTTCAGATAGAGTTCGTGGAAATGCTCAGTGGACACCCCAGGTAGGGTAAGGATCAGCATTTCCACAGTACTCAGAGAATTTTTATTTTCAGGGATGGATTTTTAGCCCAATTCAAGTTGAAGAAAAGTGGTTTCGTGAAAATCGCAGAAAATTTTTTTTCAGAAACTCCGGGGTGCCTGGATGTCGCGGTGCACCACGCGACAGTTGTATTCCAAAACTGAGTCACTCAGATCACACGAGTACCCAAGCATGCTTGAAACTCATTCAAATGCAAGTGCTTCTATCTGTTGTCTTGATTGTTTCCCACTCATTCCTTTTGGTTTGGGTAACATGTCAAAATCCCATGCCCAGAGAACTTCAGATAGAGTTCGTGGAAATGCTCAGTGGACACCCCAGGTAGGGTAAGGATCAGCATTTCCACACTACTCAGAGAATTTTTATTTTCAGGGATGGATTTTTAGCCCAATTCAAGTTGATGAAAAGTAGTTTCGTGAAAATCGGAGAAAATTTTTTTTCAGAAACTCCGGGGTGCCTGGATGTCGCGGTGCACCACGCGACAGTTGTATTCCAAAACTGAGTCACTCAGATCACACGAGTACCCAAGCATGCTTGAAACTCATTCAAATGCAAGTGCTTCTATCTGTTGTCTTGATTGTTTCCCACTCATTCCTTTTGGTTTGGGTAACATGTCAAAATCCCATGCCTAGAGAACTTCAACTAGAGTTCGCGGTAATGCTCAGTGGACACCCCAGGTAGGGTAAGGATCAGCATTTCCACACTACTCAGAGAATTTTTATTTTCAGGGATGGATTTTTAGCCCAATTCAAGTTGATGTAAAGTAGTTTCGTGAAAATCGGAGAAAATTTTTTTTCATTAACTCCGGGGTGCCTGGATGTCGTGGTGCACCACGCGACAGTTGTATTCCAAAACTGAGTCACTCAGATCACACGAGTACCCAAGCATGCTTGAAACTCATTCAAATGCAAGTGCTTCTATCTGTTGTCTTGATTGTTTCCCACTCATTCCTTTTGGTTTGGGTAACATGTCAAAATCCCATGCCCAGAGAACTTCAGATAGAGTTCGTGGAAATGCTC
The DNA here is from genome assembly GCF_059453375.1 of Lepisosteus platostomus. Lineage (NCBI taxonomy): Eukaryota > Metazoa > Chordata > Actinopteri > Semionotiformes > Lepisosteidae > Lepisosteus > Lepisosteus platostomus. Next base: position 58,666,418 of record NC_142619.1, on the reverse strand, counting down.
AGTGGACACCCCAGGTAGGGTAAGGATCAGCATTTCCACACTACTCAGAGAATTTTTATTTTCAGGGATGGATTTTTAGCCCAATTCAAGTTGATGAAAAGTAGTTTCGTGAAAATCGGAGAAAATTTTTTTTCAGAAACTCCGGGGTGCCTGGATGTCGCGGTGCACCACGCGACAGTTGTATTCCAAAACTGAGTCACTCAGATCACACGAGTACCCAAGCATGCTTGAAACTCATTCAAATGCAAGTGCTTCTATCTGTTGTCTTGATTGTTTCCCACTCATTCCTTTTGGTTTGGGTAACATGTCAAAATCCCATGCCTAGAGAACTTCAACTAGAGTTCGCGGAAATGCTCAGTGGACACCCCACATAGGGTAAGGATCAGCATTTCCACACTACTCAGAGAATTTTTATTTTCAGGGATGGATTTTTAGCCTACTTCAAGTTGATGAAAAGTAGTTTCGTGAAAATCGGAGAAAATTTTTTTTCAGAAACTCCGGGGTACCTGGATGTCGCGGTGTACCACGCGACAGTTGTATTCCAAAACTGAGTCACTCAGATCACACGAGTACCCAAGCATGCTTGAAACTCATTCAAATGCAAGTGCTTCTATCTGTTGTCTTGTTTGATTCCCACTCATTCCTTTTGGTTTGGGTAACATGTCAAAATCCCATGCCCAGAGAACTTCAGATAGAGTTCGTGGAAATGCTCAGTGGACACCCCAGGTAGGGTAAGGATCAGCATTTCCACACTACTCAGAGAATTTTTATTTTCAGGGATGGATTTTTAGCCCAATTCAAGTTGATGAAAAGTAGTTTCGTGAAAATCGGAGAAAATTTTTTTTCAGAAACTCCGGGGTGCCTGGATGTCGCGGTGCACCACGCGACAGTTGTATTCCAAAACTGAGTCACTCAGATCACACGAGTACCCAAGCATGCTTGAAACTCATTCAAATGCAAGTGCTTCTATCTGTTGTCTTGATTGTTTCCCACTCATTCCTTTTGGTTTGGGTAACATGTCAAAATCCCATGCCCAGAGAACTTCAGATAGAGTTCGTGGAAATGCTCAGTGGACACCCCAGGTAGGGTAAGGATCAGCATTTCCACACTACTCAGAGAATTTTTATTTTCAGGGATGGATTTTTAGCCCAATTCAAGTTGATGAAAAGTAGTTTCGTGAAAATAGGAGAAAATTTTTTTTCAGAAACTCTGGGGTGCCTGGATGTCGCGGTGCACCACGCGACAGTTGTATTCCAAAACTGAGTCTCTCAGATCACACGAGTACCCAAGCATGCTTGAAACTCATTCAAATGCAAGTGCTTCTATCTGTTGTCTTGATTGTTTCCCACTCATTCCTTTTGGTTTGGGTAACATGTCAAAATCCCATGCCTAGAAAACTTCAACTAGAGTTCGCGGAAATGCTCAGTGGACACCCCAGGTAGGGTAAGGATCAGCATTTCCACAGTACTCAGAGAATTTTTATTTTCAGGGATGGATTTTTAGCCCAATTCAAGTTGATGAAAAGTGGTTTCGTGAAAATCGCAGAAAATTTTTTTTCAGAAACTCCGGGGTGCCTGGATGTCGCGGTGCACCACGCGACAGTTGTATTCCAAAACTGAGTCACTCAGATCACACGAGTACCCAAGCATGCTTGAAACTCATTCAAATGCAAGTGCTTCTATCTGTTGTCTTGATTGTTTCCTACTCATTCCTTTTGGTTTGGGTAACATGTCAAAATCCCATGCCCAGAGAACTTCAGATAGAGTTCGTGGAAATGCTCAATGGACACCCCAGGTAGGGTAAGGATCAGCATTTCCACACTACTCAGAGAATTTTTATTTTCAGGGATGGATTTTTAGCCCAATTCAAGTTGATGAAAAGTAGTTTCGTGAAAATCGGAGAAAATTTTTTTTCAGAAACTCCGGGGTGCCTGGATGTCGCGGTGCACCACGCGACAGTTGTATTCCAAAACTGAGTCACTCAGATCACACGAGTACCCAAGCATGCTTGAAACTCATTCAAATGCAAGTGCTTCTATCTGTTGTCTTGATTGTTTCCCACTCATTCCTTTTGGTTTGGGTAACATGTCAAAATCCCATGCCTAGAGAACTTCAACTAGAGTTCGCGGAAATGCTCAGTGGACACCCCACGTAGGGTAAGGATCAGCATTTCCACACTACTCAGAGAATTTTTATTTTCAGGGATGGATTTTTAGCCCACTTCAAGTTGATGAAAAGTAGTTTCGTGAAAATCGGAGAAAATTTTTTTTCAGAAACTCCGGGGTACCTGGATGTCGCGGTGTACCACGCGACAGTTGTATTCCAAAACTGAGTCACTCAGATCACACGAGTACCCAAGCATGCTTGAAACTCATTCAAATGCAAGTGCTTCTATCTGTTGTCTTGATTGTTTCCCACTCATTCCTTTTGGTTTGAGTAACATGTCAAAATCCCATGCCCAGAGAACTTCAGATAGAGTTCGTGGAAATGCTCAGTGGACACCCCAGGTAGGATAAGGATCAGCATTTCCACACTACTCAGAGAATTTTTATTTTCAGGGATGGATTTTTAGCCCAATTCAAGTTGATGAAAAGTAGTTTCGTGAAAATCGGAGAAAATTTTTTTTCATTAACTCCGGGGTGCCTGGATGTCGTGGTGCACCACGCGACAGTTGTATTCCAAAACTGAGTCACTCAGATCACACGAGTACCAAAGCATGCTTGAAACTCATTCAAATGCAAGTGCTTCTATCTGTTGTCTTGATTGTTTCCCACTCATTCCTTTTGGTTTGGGTAACATGTCAAAATCCCATGACCAGAGAACTTCAGATAGAGTTCGTGGAAATGCTCAGTGGACACCCCAGGTAGGGTAAGGATCAGCATTTCCACACTACTCAGAGAATTTTTATTTTCAGGGATGGATTTTTAGCCCAATTCAAGTTGATGAAAAGTAGTTTTGTGAAAATCGGAGAAAATTTTTTTTCAGAAACTCCGGGGTGCCTGGATGTCGCGGTGCACCACGCGACAGTTGTATTCCAAAACTGAGTCACTCAGATCACACGAGTACCCAAGCATGCTTGAAACTCATTCAAATGCAAGTGCTTCTATCTGTTGTCTTGATTGTTTCCCACTCATTCCTTTTGGTTTGGGTAACATGTCAAAATCCCATGCCTAGAGAACTTCAACTAGAGTTCGCGGAAATGCTCAGTGGACACCCCACGTAGGGTAAGGATCAGCATTTCCACACTACTCAGAGAATTTTTATTTTCAGGGATGGATTTTTAGCCCACTTCAAGTTGATGAAAAGTAGTTTCGTGAAAATCGGAGAAAATTTTTTTTCAGAAACTCCGGGGTACCTGGATGTCGCGGTGTACCACGCGACAGTTGTATTCCAAAACTGAGTCACTCAGATCACACGAGTACCCAAGCATGCTTGAAACTCATTCAAATGCAAGTGCTTCTATCTGTTGTCTTGATTGTTTCCCACTCATTCCTTTTGGTTTGAGTAACATGTCAAAATCCCATGCCCAGAGAACTTCAGATAGAGTTCGTGGAAATGCTCAGTGGACACCCCAGGTAGGATAAGGATCAGCATTTCCACACTACTCAGAGAATTTTTATTTTCAGGGATGGATTTTTAGCCCAATTCAAGTTGATGAAAAGTAGTTTCGTGAAAATCGGAGAAAATTTTTTTTCATTAACTCCGGGGTGCCTGGATGTCGTGGTGCACCACGCGACAGTTGTATTCCAAAACTGAGTCACTCAGATCACACGAGTACCAAAGCATGCTTGAAACTCATTCAAATGCAAGTGCTTCTATCTGTTGTCTTGATTGTTTCCCACTCATTCCTTTTGGTTTGGGTAACATGTCAAAATCCCATGCCCAGAGAACTTCAGATAGAGTTCGTGGAAATGCTCAGTGGACACCCCAGGTAGGGTAAGGATCAGCATTTCCACACTACTCAGAGAATTTTTATTTTCAGGGATGGATTTTTAGCCCAATTCAAGTTGATGAAAAGTAGTTTTGTGAAAATCGGAGAAAATTTTTTTTCAGAAACTCCGGGGTGCCTGGATGTCGCGGTGCACCACGCGACAGTTGTATTCCAAAACTGAGTCACTCAGATCACACGAGTACCCAAGCATGCTTGAAACTCATTCAAATGCAAGTGCTTCTATCTGTTGTCTTGATTGTTTCCCACTCATTCCATTTGGTTTGGGTAACATGTCAAAATCCCATGCCCAGAGAACTTCAGATAGAGTTCGTGGAAATGCTCAGTGGACACCCCAGGTAGGGTAAGGATCAGCATTTCCACACTACTCAGAGAATTTTTATTTTCAGGGATGGATTTTTAGCCCAATTCAAGTTGATGAAAAGTAGTTTCGTGAAAATCGGAGAAAATTTTTTTTCAGAAACTCCGGGGTGCCTGGATGTCGCGGTGCACCACGCGACAGTTGTATTCCAAAACTGAGTCACTCAGATCACACGAGTACCAAAGCATGCTTGAAACTCATTCAAATGCAAGTGCTTCTATCTGTTGTCTTGATTGTTTCCCACTCATTCCTTTTGGTTTGGGTAACATGTCAAAATCCCATGACCAGAGAACTTCAGATAGAGTTCGTGGAAATGCTCAGTGGACACCCCAGGTAGGGTAAGGATCAGCATTTCCACACTACTCAGAGAATTTTTATTTTCAGGGATGGATTTTTAGCCCAATTCAAGTTGATGAAAAGTAGTTTTGTGAAAATCGGAGAAAATTTTTTTTCAGAAACTCCGGGGTGCCTGGATGTCGCGGTGCACCACGCGACAGTTGTATTCCAAAACTGAGTCACTCAGATCACACGAGTACCCAAGCATGCTTGAAACTCATTCAAATGCAAGTGCTTCTATCTGTTGTCTTGATTGTTTCCCACTCATTCCTTTTGGTTTGGGTAACATGTCAAAATCCCATGCCTAGAGAACTTCAACTAGAGTTCGCGGAAATGCTCAGTGGACACCCCACGTAGGGTAAGGATCAGCATTTCCACACTACTCAGAGAATTTTTATTTTCAGGGATGGATTTTTAGCCCACTTCAAGTTGATGAAAAGTAGTTTCGTGAAAATCGGAGAAAATTTTTTTTCAGAAACTCCGGGGTACCTGGATGTCGCGGTGTACCACGCGACAGTTGTATTCCAAAACTGAGTCACTCAGATCACACGAGTACCCAAGCATGCTTGAAACTCATTCAAATGCAAGTGCTTCTATCTGTTGTCTTGATTGTTTCCCACTCATTCCTTTTGGTTTGAGTAACATGTCAAAATCCCATGCCCAGAGAACTTCAGATAGAGTTCGTGGAAATGCTCAGTGGACACCCCAGGTAGGATAAGGATCAGCATTTCCACACTACTCAGAGAATTTTTATTTTCAGGGATGGATTTTTAGCCCAATTCAAGTTGATGAAAAGTAGTTTCGTGAAAATCGGAGAAAATTTTTTTTCATTAACTCCGGGGTGCCTGGATGTCGTGGTGCACCACGCGACAGTTGTATTCCAAAACTGAGTCACTCAGATCACACGAGTACCAAAGCATGCTTGAAACTCATTCAAATGCAAGTGCTTCTATCTGTTGTCTTGATTGTTTCCCACTCATTCCTTTTGGTTTGGGTAACATGTCAAAATCCCATGCCCAGAGAACTTCAGATAGAGTTCGTGGAAATGCTCAGTGGACACCCCAGGTAGGGTAAGGATCAGCATTTCCACACTACTCAGAGAATTTTTATTTTCAGGGATGGATTTTTAGCCCAATTCAAGTTGATGAAAAGTAGTTTTGTGAAAATCGGAGAAAATTTTTTTTCAGAAACTCCGGGGTGCCTGGATGTCGCGGTGCACCACGCGACAGTTGTATTCCAAAACTGAGTCACTCAGATCACACGAGTACCCAAGCATGCTTGAAACTCATTCAAATGCAAGTGCTTCTATCTGTTGTCTTGATTGTTTCCCACTCATTCCATTTGGTTTGGGTAACATGTCAAAATCCCATGCCCAGAGAACTTCAGATAGAGTTCGTGGAAATGCTCAGTGGACACCCCAGGTAGGGTAAGGATCAGCATTTCCACACTACTCAGAGAATTTTTATTTTCAGGGATGGATTTTTAGCCCAATTCAAGTTGATGAAAAGTAGTTTCGTGAAAATCGGAGAAAATTTTTTTTCAGAAACTCCGGGGTGCCTGGATGTCGCGGTGCACCACGCGACAGTTGTATTCCAAAACTGAGTCACTCAGATCACACGAGTACCCAAGCATGCTTGAAACTCATTCAAATGCAAGTGCTTCTATCTGTTGTCTTGATTGTTTCCCACTCATTCCTTTTGGTTTGGGTAACATGTCAAAATCCCATGCCCAGAGAACTTCAGATAGAGTTCGTGGAAATGCTCAGTGGACACCCCAGGTAGGGTAAGGATCAGCATTTCCACACTACTCAGAGAATTTTTATTTTCAGGGATGGATTTTTAGCCTACTTCAAGTTGATGAAAAGTAGTTTCGTGAAAATCGGAGAAAAATTTTTTTCAGAAACTCCGGGGTACCTGGATGTCGCGGTGTACCACGCGACAGTTGTATTCCAAAACTGAGTCACTCAGATCACACGAGTACCCAAGCATTCTTGAAACTCATTCAAATGCAAGTGCTTCTATCTGTTGTCTTGATTGTTTCCCACTCATTCCTTTTGGTTTGGGTAACATGTCAAAATCCCATGCCCAGAGAACTTCAGATAGAGTTCGTGGAAATGCTCAGTGGACACCCCAGGTAGGATAAGGATCAGCATTTCCACACTACTCAGAGAATTTTTATTTTCAGGGATGGATTTTTAGCCCAATTCAAGTTGATGAAAAGTAGTTTCGTGAAAATAGGAGAAAATTTTTTTTCAGAAACTCCAGGGTGCCTGGATGTCGTGGTGCACCACGCGACAGTTGTATTCCAAAACTGAGTCACTCAGATCACACGAGTACCCAAGCATGCTTGAAACTCATTCAAATGCAAGTGCTTCTATCTGTTGTCTTGTTTGTTTCCCACTCATTCCTTTTGGTTTGGGTAACATGTCAAAATCCCATGCCCAGAGAACTTCAGATAGAGTTCGTGGAAATGCTCAGTGGACACCCCAGGTAGGGTAAGGATCAGCATTTCCACACTACTCAGAGAATTTTTATTTTCAGGGATGGATTTTTAGCCCAATTCAAGTTGATGAAAAGTAGTTTCGTGAAAATCGGAGAAAATTTTTTTTCAGAAACTCCGGGGTGCCTGGATGTCGCGGTGCACCACGCGACAGTTGTATTCCAAAACTGAGTCACTCAGATCACACGAGTACCCAAGCATGCTTGAAACTCATTCAAATGCAAGTGCTTCTATCTGTTGTCTTGATTGTTTCCCACTCATTCCTTTTGGTTTGGGTAACATGTCAAAATCCCATGCCCAGAGAACTTCAGATAGAGTTCGTGGAAATGCTCAGTGGACACCCCAGGTAGGGTAAGGATCAGCATTTCCACACTACTCAGAGAATTTTTATTTTCAGGGATGGATTTTTAGCCCAATTCAAGTTGATGAAAAGTAGTTTCGTGAAAATAGGAGAAAATTTTTTTTCAGAAACTCCGGGGTGCCTGGATGTCGCGGTGCACCACGCGACAGTTGTATTCCAAAACTGAGTCTCTCAGATCACACGAGTACCCAAGCATGCTTGAAACTCATTCAAATGCAAGTGCTTCTATCTGTTGTCTTGATTGTTTCCCACTCATTCCTTTTGGTTTGGGTAACATGTCAAAATCCCATGCCCAGAGAACTTCAGATAGAGTTCGTGGAAATGCTCAATGGACACCCCAGGTAGGGTAAGGATCAGCATTTCCACACTACTCAGAGAATTTTTATTTTCAGGGATGGATTTTTAGCCCAATTCAAGTTGATGAAAAGTAGTTTCGTGAAAATCGGAGAAAATTTTTTTTCAGAAACTCCGGGGTGCCTGGATGTCGCGGTGCACCACGCGACAGTTGTATTCCAAAACTGAGTCACTCAGATCACACGAGTACCCAAGCATGCTTGAAACTCATTCAAATGCAAGTGCTTCTATCTGTTGTCTTGCTTGTTTCCCACTCATTCCTTTTGGTTTGGGTAACATGTCAAAATCCCATGCCTAGAGAACTTCAACTAGAGTTCGCGGAAATGCTCAGTGGACACCCCACGTAGGGTAAGGATCAGCATTTCCACACTACTCAGAGAATTTTTATTTTCAGGGATGGATTTTTAGCCCACTTCAAGTTGATGAAAAGTAGTTTCGTGAAAATCGGAGAAAATTTTTTTTCAGAAACTCCGGGGTACCTGGATGTCGCGGTGTACCACGCGACAGTTGTATTCCAAAACTGAGTCACTCAGATCACACGAGTACCCAAGCATGCTTGAAACTCATTCAAATGCAAGTGCTTCTATCTGTTGTCTTGATTGTTTCCCACTCATTCCTTTTGGTTTGAGTAACATGTCAAAATCCCATGCCCAGAGAACTTCAGATAGAGTTCGTGGAAATGCTCAGTGGACACCCCAGGTAGGGTAAGGATCAGCATTTCCACACTACTCAGAGAATTTTTATTTTCAGGGATGGATTTTTAGCCCAATTCAAGTTGATGAAAAGTAGTTTCGTGAAAATCGGAGAAAATTTTTTTTCATTAACTCCGGGGTGCCTGGATGTCGTGGTGCACCACGCGACAGTTGTATTCCAAAACTGAGTCACTCAGATCACACGAGTACCAAAGCATGCTTGAAACTCATTCAAATGCAAGTGCTTCTATCTGTTGTCTTGATTGTTTCCCACTCATTCCTTTTGGTTTGGGTAACATGTCAAAATCCCATGACCAGAGAACTTCAGATAGAGTTCGTGGAAATGCTCAGTGGACACCCCAGGTAGGGTAAGGATCAGCATTTCCACACTACTCAGAGAATTTTTATTTTCAGGGATGGATTTTTAGCCCAATTCAAGTTGATGAAAAGTAGTTTCGTGAAAATCGGAGAAAATTTTTTTTCAGAAACTCCGGGGTGCCTGGATGTCGCGGTGCACCACGCGACAGTTGTATTCCAAAACTGAGTCACTCAGATCACACGAGTACCCAAGCATGCTTGAAACTCATTCAAATGCAAGTGCTTCTATCTGTTGTCTTGATTGTTTCCCACTCATTCCTTTTGGTTTGGGTAACATGTCAAAATCCCATGCCCAGAGAACTTCAGATAGAGTTCGTGGAAATGCTCAGTGGACACCCCAGGTAGGGTAAGGATCAGCATTTCCACACTACTCAGAGAATTTTTATTTTCAGGGATGGATTTTTAGCCCAATTCAAGTTGATGAAAAGTAGTTTCGTGAAAATAGGAGAAAATTTTTTTTCAGAAACTCCGGGGTGCCTGGATGTCGCGGTGCACCACGCGACAGTTGTATTCCAAAACTGAGTCTCTCAGATCACACGAGTACCCAAGCATGCTTGAAACTCATTCAAATGCAAGTGCTTCTATCTGTTGTCTTGATTGTTTCCCACTCATTCCTTTTGGTTTGGGTAACATGTCAAAATCCCATGCCCAGAGAACTTCAGATAGAGTTCGTGGAAATGCTCAATGGACACCCCAGGTAGGGTAAGGATCAGCATTTCCACACTACTCAGAGAATTTTTATTTTCAGGGATGGATTTTTAGCCCAATTCAAGTTGATGAAAAGTAGTTTCGTGAAAATCGGAGAAAATTTTTTTTCAGAAACTCCGGGGTGCCTGGATGTCGCGGTGCACCACGCGACAGTTGTATTCCAAAACTGAGTCACTCAGATCACACGAGTACCCAAGCATGCTTGAAACTCATTCAAATGCAAGTGCTTCTATCTGTTGTCTTGCTTGTTTCCCACTCATTCCTTTTGGTTTGGGTAACATGTCAAAATCCCATGCCTAGAGAACTTCAACTAGAGTTCGCGGAAATGCTCAGTGGACACCCCACGTAGGGTAAGGATCAGCATTTCCACACTACTCAGAGAATTTTTATTTTCAGGGATGGATTTTTAGCCCACTTCAAGTTGATGAAAAGTAGTTTCGTGAAAATCGGAGAAAATTTTTTTTCAGAAACTCCGGGGTACCTGGATGTCGCGGTGTACCACGCGACAGTTGTATTCCAAAACTGAGTCACTCAGATCACACGAGTACCCAAGCATGCTTGAAACTCATTCAAATGCAAGTGCTTCTATCTGTTGTCTTGATTGTTTCCAACTCATTCCTTTTGGTTTGAGTAACATGTCAAAATCCCATGCCCAGAGAACTTCAGATAGAGTTCGTGGAAATGCTCAGTGGACACCCCAGGTAGGGTAAGGATCAGCATTTCCACACTACTCAGAGAATTTTTATTTTCAGGGATGGATTTTTAGCCCAATTCAAGTTGATGAAAAGTAGTTTCGTGAAAATCGGAGAAAATTTTTTTTCATTAACTCCGGGGTGCCTGGATGTCGTGGTGCACCACGCGACAGTTGTATTCCAAAACTGAGTCACTCAGATCACACGAGTACCAAAGCATGCTTGAAACTCATTCAAATGCAAGTGCTTCTATCTGTTGTCTTGATTGTTTCCCACTCATTCCTTTTGGTTTGGGTAACATGTCAAAATCCCATGACCAGAGAACTTCAGATAGAGTTCGTGGAAATGCTCAGTGGACACCCCAGGTAGGGTAAGGATCAGCATTTCCACACTACTCAGAGAATTTTTATTTTCAGGGATGGATTTTTAGCCCAATTCAAGTTGATGAAAAGTAGTTTCGTGAAAATCGGAGAAAATTTTTTTTCAGAAACTCCGGGGTGCCTGGATGTCGCGGTGCACCACGCGACAGTTGTATTCCAAAACTGAGTCACTCAGATCACACGAGTACCCAAGCATGCTTGAAACTCATTCAAATGCAAGTGCTTCTATCTGTTGTCTTGATTGTTTCCCACTCATTCCTTTTGGTTTGGGTAACATGTCAAAATCCCATGCCCAGAGAACTTCAGATAGAGTTCGTGGAAATGCTCAGTGGACACCCCAGGTAGGGTAAGGATCAGCATTTCCACACTACTCAGAGAATTTTTATTTTCAGGGATGGATTTTTAGCCCAATTCAAGTTGATGAAAAGTAGTTTCGTGAAAATAGGAGAAAATTTTTTTTCAGAAACTCCGGGGTGCCTGGATGTCGCGGTGCACCACGCGACAGTTGTATTCCAAAACTGAGTCTCTCAGATCACACGAGTACCCAAGCATGCTTGAAACTCATTCAAATGCAAGTGCTTCTATCTGTTGTCTTGATTGTTTCCCACTCATTCCTTTTGGTTTGGGTAACATGTCAAAATCCCATGCCTAGAGAACTTCAACTAGAGTTCGCGGAAATGCTCAGTGGACACCCCACGTAGGGTAAGGATCAGCATTTCCACACTACTCAGAGAATTTTTATTTTCAGGGATGGATTTTTAGCCCAATTCAAGTTGATGAAAAGTAGTTTCGTGAAAATCGGAGAAAATTTTTTTTCAGAAACTCCGGGGTACCTGGATGTCGCGGTGTACCACGCGACAGTTGTATTCCAAAACTGAGTCACTCAGATCACACGAGTACCCAAGCATGCTTGAAACTCATTCAAATGCAAGTGCTTCTATCTGTTGTCTTGATTGTTTCCCACTCATTCCTTTTGGTTTGGGTAACATGTCAAAATCCCATGCCTAGAGAACTTCAACTAGAGTTCGCGGTAATGCTCAGTGGACACCCCAGGTAGGGTAAGGATCAGCATTTCCACACTACTCAGAGAATTTTTATTTTCAGGGATGGATTTTTAGCCCAATTCAAGTTGATGAAAAGTAGTTTCGTGAAAATCGGAGAAAATTTTTTTTCATTAACTCCGGGGTGCCTGGATGTCGTGGTGCACCACGCGACAGTTGTATTCCAAAACTGAGTCACTCAGATCACACGAGTACCCAAGCATGCTTGAAACTCATTCAAATGCAAGTGCTTCTATCTGTTGTCTTGATTGTTTCCCACTCATTCCTTTTGGTTTGGGTAACATGTCAAAATCCCATGCCCAGAGAACTTCAGATAGAGTTCTTGGAAATGCTCAGTGGACATCCCAGGTAGGGTAAGGATCAGCATTTCCACACTACTCAGAGAATTTTTATTTTCAGGGATGGATTTTTAGCCCAATTCAAGTTGATGAAAAGTAGTTTCGTGAAAATCAGAGAAATTTTTTTTTCAGAAACTCCGGGGTGCCTGGATGTCGCGGTGCACCACGCGACAGTTGTATTCCAAAACTGAGTCACTCAGATCACACGAGTACCCAAGCATGCTTGAAACTCATTCAAATGCAAGTGCTTCTATCTGTTGTCTTGATTGTTTCCCACTCATTCCTTTTGGTTTGGGTAACATGTCAAAATCCCATGCCCAGAGAACAGATAGAGTTCGTGGAAATGCTCAGTGGACACCCCAGGTAGGGTAAGGATCAGCATTTCCACACTACTCAGAGAATTTTTATTTTCAGGGATGGATTTTTAGCCCAATTCAAGTTGATGAAAAGTAGTTTCGTGAAAATCGGAGAAAATTTTTTTTCAGAAACTCCGGGGTGCCTGGATGTCGCGGTGCACCACGCGACAGTTGTATTCCAAAACTGAGTTACTCAGATCACACGAGTACCCAAGCATGCTTGAAACTCATTCAAATGCTTCTATCTGTTGTCTTGATTGTTTCCCACTCATTCCTTTTGGTTTGGGTAACATGTCAAAATCCCATGCCCAGAGAACTTCAGATAGAGTTCGTGGAAATGCTCAGTGGACACCCCAGGTAGGGTAAGGATCAGCATTTCCACACTACTCAGAGAATTTTTATTTTCAGGGATGGATTTTTAGCCCAATTCAAGTTGATGAAAAGTAGTTTCGTGAAAATCGGAGAAAATTTTTTTTCAGAAACTCCGGGTTGCCTGGATGTCGCGGTGCACGACGCGACAGTTGTATTCCAAAACTGAGTCTCTCAGATCACACGAGTACCCAAGCATGCTTGAAACTCATTCAAATGCAAGTGCTTCTATCTGTTGTCTTGATTGTTTCCCACTCATTCCTTTTGGTTTGGGTAACATGTCAAAATCCCATGCCCAGAGAACAGATAGAGTTCGTGGAAATGCTCAGTGGACACCCCAGGTAGGGTAAGGATCAGCATTTCCACACTACTCAGAGAATTTTTATTTTCAGGGATGGATTTTTAGCCCAATTCAAGTTGATGAAAAGTAGTTTCGTGAAAATCGGAGAAAATTTTTTTTCAGAAACTCCGGGGTACCTGGATGTCGCGGTGCACCACGCGACAGTTGTATTCCAAAACTGAGTCTCTCAGATCACACGAGTACCCAAGCATGCTTGAAACTCATTCAAATGCAAGTGCTTCTATCTGTTGTCTTGATTGTTTCCCACTCATTCCTTTTGGTTTGGGTAACATGTCAAAATCCCATGCCTAGAAAACTTCAACTAGAGTTCGCGGAAATGCTCAGTGGACACCCCAGGTAGGGTAAGGATCAGCATTTCCACACTACTCAGAGAATTTTTATTTTCAGGGATGGATTTTTAGCCCAATTCAAGTTGATGAAAAGTAGTTTCGTGAAAATCGGAGAAAATTTTTTTTCAGAAACTCCGGGGTGCCTGGATGTCGCGGTGTACCACGCGACAGTTGTATTCCAAAACTGAGTCACTCAGATCACACGAGTACCCAAGCATGCTTGAAACTCATTCAAATGCAAGTGCTTCTATCTGTTGTCTTGATTGTTTCCCACTCATTCCTTTTGGTTTGGGTAACATGTCAAAATCCCATGCCTAGAGAACTTCAACTAGAGTTCGCGGTAATGCTCAGTGGACACCCCAGGTAGGGTAAGGATCAGCATTTCCACACTACTCAGAGAATTTTTATTTTCAGGGATGGATTTTTAGCCCAATTCAAGTTGATGAAAAGTAGTTTCGTGAAAATCGGAGAAAATTTTTTTTCATTAACTCCGGGGTGCCTGGATGTCGTGGTGCACCACGCGACAGTTGTATTCCAAAACTGAGTCACTCAGCTCACACGAGTACCCAAGCATGCTTGAAACTCATTCAAATGCAAGTGCTTCTATCTGTTGTCTTGATTGTTTCCCACTCATTCCTTTTGGTTTGGGTAACATGTCAAAATCCCATGCCCAGAGAACTTCAGATAGAGTTCTTGGAAATGCTCAGTGGACATCCCAGGTAGGGTAAGGATCAGCATTTCCACACTACTCAGAGAATTTTTATTTTCAGGGATGGATTTTTAGCCCAATTCAAGTTGATGAAAAGTAGTTTCGTGAAAATCAGAGAAATTTTTTTTTCAGAAACTCCGGGGTGCCTGGATGTCGCGGTGCACCACGCGACAGTTGTATTCCAAAACTGAGTCACTCAGATCACACGAGTACCCAAGCATGCTTGAAACTCATTCAAATGCAAGTGCTTCTATCTGTTGTCTTGATTGTTTCCCACTCATTCCTTTTGGTTTGGGTAACATGTCAAAATCCCATGCCCAGAGAACAGATAGAGTTCGTGGAAATGCTCAGTGGACACCCCAGGTAGGGTAAGGATCAGCATTTCCACACTACTCAGAGAATTTTTATTTTCAGGGATGGATTTTTAGCCCAATTCAAGTTGATGAAAAGTAGTTTCGTGAAAATCGGAGAAAATTTTTTTTCAGAAACTCCGGGGTGCCTGGATGTCGCGGTGCACCACGCGACAGTTGTATTCCAAAACTGAGTTACTCAGATCACACGAGTACCCAAGCATGCTTGAAACTCATTCAAATGCAAGTGCTTCTATCTGTTGTCTTGATTGTTTCCCACTCATTCCTTTTGGTTTGGGTAACATGTCAAAATCCCATGCCCAGAGAACTTCAGATAGAGTTCGTGGAAATGCTCAGTGGACATCCCAGGTAGGGTAAGGATCAGCATTTCCACACTACTCAGAGAATTTTTATTTTCAGGGATGGATTTTTAGCCCAATTCAAGTTGATGAAAAGTAGTTTCGTGAAAATCAGAGAAAATTTTTTTTCAGAAACTCCGGGGTGCCTGGATGTCGCGGTGCACCACGCGACAGTTGTATTCCAAAACTGAGTCACTCAGATCACACGAGTACCCAATCATGCTTGAAACTCATTCAAATGCAAGTGCTTCTATCTGTTGTCTTGATTGTTTCCCACTCATTCCTTTTGGTTTGGGTAACATGTCAAAATCCCATGCCCAGAGAACAGATAGAGTTCGTGGAAATGCTCAGTGGACACCCCAGGTAGGGTAAGGATCAGCATTTCCACACTACTCAGAGAATTTTTATTTTCAGGGATGGATTTTTAGCCCAATTCAAGTTGATGAAAAGTAGTTTCGTGAAAATCGGAGAAAATTTTTTTTCAGAAACTCCGGGGTGCCTGGATGTCGCGGTGCACCACGCGACAGTTGTATTCCAAAACTGAGTTACTCAGATCACACGAGTACCCAAGCATGCTTGAAACTCATTCAAATGCTTCTATCTGTTGTCTTGATTGTTTCCCACTCATTCCTTTTGGTTTGGGTAACATGTCAAAATCCACTGCCCAGAGAACTTCAGATAGAGTTCGTGGAAATGCTCAGTGGACACCCCAGGTAGGGTAAGGATCAGCATTTCCACACTACTCAGAGAATTTTTATTTTCAGGGATGGATTTTTAGCCCAATTCAAGTTGATGAAAAGTAGTTTCGTGAAAATCGGAGAAAATTTTTTTTCAGAAACTCCGGGTTGCCTGGATGTCGCGGTGCACGACGCGACAGTTGTATTCCAAAACTGAGTCTCTCAGATCACATGAGTACCCAAGCATGCTTGAAACTCATTCAAATGCAAGTGCTTCTATCTGTTGTCTTGATTGTTTCCCACTCATTCCTTTTGGTTTGGGTAACATGTCAAAATCCCATGCCCAGAGAACAGATAGAGTTCGTGGAAATGCTCAGTGGACACCCCAGGTAGGGTAAGGATCAGCATTTCCACACTACTCAGAGAATTTTTATTTTCAGGGATGGATTTTTAGCCCAATTCAAGTTGATGAAAAGTAGTTTCGTGAAAATCGGAGAAAATTTTTTTTCAGAAACTCCGGGGTGCCTGGATGTCGCGGTGCACCACGCGACAGTTGTATTCCAAAACTGAGTTACTCAGATCACACGAGTACCCAAGCATGCTTGAAACTCATTCAAATGCAAGTGCTTCTATCTGTTGTCTTGATTGTTTCCCACTCATTCCTTTTGGTTTGGGTAACATGTCAAAATCCCATGCCCAGAGAACTTCAGATAGAGTTCGTGGAAATGCTCAGTGGACATCCCAGGTAGGGTAAGGATCAGCATTTCCACACTACTCAGAGAATTTTTATTTTCAGGGATGGATTTTTAGCCCAATTCAAGTTGATGAAAAGTAGTTTCGTGAAAATCAGAGAAAATTTTTTTTCAGAAACTCCGGGGTGCCTGGATGTCGCGGTGCACCACGCGACAGTTGTATTCCAAAACTGAGTCACTCAGATCACACGAGTACCCAATCATGCTTGAAACTCATTCAAATGCAAGTGCTTCTATCTGTTGTCTTGATTGTTTCCCACTCATTCCTTTTGGTTTGGGTAACATGTCAAAATCCCATGCCCAGAGAACAGATAGAGTTCGTGGAAATGCTCAGTGGACACCCCAGGTAGGGTAAGGATCAGCATTTCCACACTACTCAGAGAATTTTTATTTTCAGGGATGGATTTTTAGCCCAATTCAAGTTGATGAAAAGTAGTTTCGTGAAAATCGGAGAAAATTTTTTTTCAGAAACTCCGGGGTGCCTGGATGTCGCGGTGCACCACGCGACAGTTGTATTCCAAAACTGAGTTACTCAGATCACACGAGTACCCAAGCATGCTTGAAACTCATTCAAATGCTTCTATCTGTTGTCTTGATTGTTTCCCACTCATTCCTTTTGGTTTGGGTAACATGTCAAAATCCCATGCCCAGAGAACTTCAGATAGAGTTCGTGGAAATGCTCAGTGGACACCCCAGGTAGGGTAAGGATCAGCATTTCCACACTACTCAGAGAATTTTTATTTTCAGGGATGGATTTTTAGCCCAATTCAAGTTGATGAAAAGTAGTTTCGTGAAAATCGGAGAAAATTTTTTTTCAGAAACTCCGGGTTGCCTGGATGTCGCGGTGCACGACGCGACAGTTGTATTCCAAAACTGAGTCTCTCAGATCACACGAGTACCCAAGCATGCTTGAAACTCATTCAAATGCAAGTGCTTCTATCTGTTGTCTTGATTGTTTCCCACTCATTCCTTTTGGTTTGGGTAACATGTCAAAATCCCATGCCCAGAGAACTTCAGATAGAGTTCGTGGAAATGCTCAGTGGACACCCCAGGTAGGGTAAGGATCAGCATTTCCACACTACTCAGAGAATTTTTATTTTCAGGGATGGATTTTTAGCCCAATTCAAGTTGATGAAAAGTAGTTTCGTGAAAATCGGAGAAAATTTTTTTTCAGAAACTCCAGGGTGCCTGGATGTCGCGGTGCACCACGCGACAGTTGTATTCCAAAACTGAGTCACTCAGATCACACGAGTACCCAAGCATGCTTGAAACTCATTCAAATGCAAGTGCTTCTATCTGTTGTCTTGATTGTTTCCCACTCATTCCTTTTGGTTTGGGTAACATGTCAAAATCCCATGCCCAGAGAACTTCAGATAGAGTTCGTGGAAATGCTCAGTGGACACCCCAGGTAGGGTAAGGATCAGCATTTCCACACTACTCAGAGAATTTTTATTTTCAGGGATGGATTTTTAGCCCAATTCAAGTTGATGAAAAGTAGTTTCGTGAAAGTCGGAGAAAATTTTTTTTCAGAAACTCCGGGGTGCCTGGATGTCGCGGTGCACCACGCGACAGTTGTATTCCAAAACTGAGTTACTCAGATCACACGAGTACCTAAGCATGCTTGAAACTCATTCAAATGCAAGTGCTTCTATCTGTTGTCTTGATTGTTTCCCACTCATTCCTTTTGGTTTGGGTAACATGTCAAAATCCCATGCCTAGAGAACTTCAACTAGAGTTCGCGGAAATGCTCAGTGGACACCCCAGGTAGGGTAAGGATCAGCATTTCCACACTACTCAGAGAATTTTTATTTTCAGGGATGGATTTTTAGCCCACTTCAAGTTGATGAAAAGTAATTTCGTGAAAATCGGAGAAAATTTTTTTTCAGAAACTCCGGGGTTCCTGGATGTCGCGGTGTACCACGCGACAGTTGTATTCCAAAACTGAGTCACTCAGATCACACGAGTACCCAAGCATGCTTGAAACTCATTCAAATGCAAGTGCTACTATCTGTTGTCTTGATTGTTTCCCACTCATTCCTTTTGGTTTGGGTAACATGTCAAAATCCCATGCCGAGAAAACTTCAACTAGAGTTCGCGGAAATGCTCAGTGGACACCCCAGGTAGGGTAAGGATCAGCATTTCCACGCTACTCAGAGAATTTTTATTTTCACGGATGGATTTTTAGCCCAATTCAAGTTGATGAAAAGTAGTTTCGTGAAAATCGGAGAAAATTTTTTTTCAGAAACTCCGGGGTGCCTGGATGTCGCGGTGCACCACGCGACAGTTGTATTCCAAAACTGAGTTACTCAGATCACACGAGTACCCAAGCATGCTTGAAACTCATTCAAATGCAAGTGCTTCTATCTGTTGTCTTGATTGTTTCCCACTCATTCCTTTTGGTTTGGGTAACATGTCAAAATCCCATGCCCAGAGAACTTCAGATAGAGTTCGTGGAAATGCTCAGTGGACACCCCAGGTAGGGTAAGGATCAGCATTTCCACACTACTCAGAGAATTTTTATTTTCAGGGATGGATTTTTAGCCCAATTCAAGTTGATGAAAAGTAGTTTCGTGAAAATCGGAGAAAATTTTTTTTCAGAAACTCCGGGGTGCCTGGATGTCGCGGTGCACCACGCGACAGTTGTATTCCAAAACTGAGTTACTCAGATCACACGAGTACCCAAGCATGCTTGAAACTCATTCAAATGCAAGTGCTTCTATCTGTTGTCTTGATTGTTTCCCACTCATTCCTTTTGGTTTGGGTAACATGTCAAAATCCCATGCCCAGAGAACTTCAGATAGAGTTCGTGGAAATGCTCAGTGGACACCCCAGGTAGGGTAAGGATCAGCATTTCCACACTACTCAGAGAATTTTTATTTTCAGGGATGGATTTTTAGCCCAATTCAAGTTGATGAAAAGTAGTTTTGTGAAAATAGGAGAAATTTTTTTTTCAGAAACTCCGGGGTGCCTGGATGTCGCGGTGCACCACGCGACAGTTGTATTCCAAAACTGAGTCTCTCAGATCACACGAGTACCCAAGCATGCTTGAAACTCATTCAAATGCAAGTGCTTCTATCTGTTGTCTTGATTGTTTCCCACTTATTCCTTTTGGTTTGGGTAACATGTCAAAATCCCATGCCTAGAAAACTTCAACTAGAGTTCGCGGAAATGCTCAGTGGACACCCCAGGTAGGGTAAGGATCAGCATTTCCACAGTACTCAGAGAATTTTTATTTTCAGGGATGGATTTTTAGCCCAATTCAAGTTGAAGAAAAGTGGTTTCGTGAAAATTGCAGAAAATTTTTTTTCAGAAACTCCGGGGTGCCTGGATGTCGCGGTGCACCACGCGACAGTTGTATTCCAAAACTGAGTCACTCAGATCACACGAGTACCCAAGCATGCTTGAAACTCATTCAAATGCAAGTGCTTCTATCTGTTGTCTTGATTGTTTCCCACTCATTCCTTTTGGTTTGGGTAACATGTCAAAATCCCATGCCCAGAGAACTTCAGATAGAGTTCGTGGAAATGCTCAGTGGACACCCCAGGTAGGGTAAGGATCAGCATTTCCACACTACTCAGAGAATTTTTATTTTCAGGGATGGATTTTTAGCCCAATTCAAGTTGATGAAAAGTAGTTTCGTGAAAATCGGAGAAAATTTTTTTTCAGAAACTCCGGGGTGCCTGGATGTCGCGGTGCACCACGCGACAGTTGTATTCCAAAACTGAGTCACTCAGATCACACGAGTACCCAAGCATGCTTGAAACTCATTCAAATGCAAGTGCTTCTATCTGTTGTCTTGATTGTTTCCCACTCATTCCTTTTGGTTTGGGTAACATGTCAAAATCCCATGCCTACAGAACTTCAACTAGAGTTCGCGGAAATGCTCAGTGGACACCCCAGGTAGGGTAAGGATCAGCATTTCCACACTACTCAGAGAATTTTTATTTTCAGGGATGGATTTTTAGCCCACTTCAAGTTGATGAAAAGTAATTTCGTGAAAATCGGAGAAAATTTTTTTTCAGAAACTCCGGGGTGCCTGGATGTCGCGGTGCACCACGCGACAGTTGTATTCCAAAACTGAGTCACTCAGATCACACGAGTACCCAAGCATGCTTGAAACTCATTCAAATGCAAGTGCTACTATCTGTTGTCTTGATTGTTTCCCACTCATTCCTTTTGGTTTGGGTAACATGTCAAAATCCCATGCCGAGAAAACTTCAACTAGAGTTCGCGGAAATGCTCAGTGGACACCCCAGGTAGGGTAAGGATCAGCATTTCCACGCTACTCAGAGAATTTTTATTTTCAGGGATGGATTTTTAGCCCAATTCAAGTTGATGAAAAGTAGTTTCGTGAAAATCGGAGAAAATTTTTTTTCAGAAACTCCGGGGTGCCTGGATGTCGCGGTGCACCACGCGACAGTTGTATTCCAAAACTGAGTCACTCAGATCACACGAGTACCCAAGCATGCTTGAAACTCATTCAAATGCAAGTGCTTCTATCTGTTGTCTTGATTGTTTCCCACTCATTCCTTTTGGTTTGGGTAACATGTCAAAATCCCATGCCCAGAGAACTTCAGATAGAGTTCGTGGAAATGCTCAGTGGACACCCCAGATAGGGTAAGGATCAGCATTTCCACACTACTCAGAGAATTTTTATTTTCAGGGATGGATTTTTAGCCCAATTCAAGTTGATGAAAAGTAGTTTCGTGAAAATCGGAGAAAATTTTTTTTCAGAAACTCCAGGGTGCCTGGATGTCGCGGTGAACCACGCGACAGTTGTATTCCAAAACTGAGTCTCTCAGATCACACGAGTACCCAAGCATGCTTGAAACTTATTCAAATGCAAGTGCTTCTATCTGTTGTCTTGATTGTTTCCCACTCATTCCTTTTGGTTTGGGTAACATGTCAAAATCCCATGCCTAGAAAACTTCAACTAGAGTTCGCGGAAATGCTCAGTGGACACCCCAGGTAGGGTAAGGATCAGCATTTCCAAAGTACTCAGAGAATTTTTATTTTCAGGGATGGATTTTTAGCCCAATTCAAGTTGAAGAAAAATGGTTTCGGGAAAATTGCAGAAAATTTTTTTTCAGAAACTCCGGGGTGCCTGGATGTCGCGGTGCACTACGCGACAGTTGTATTCCAAAACTGAGTCACTCAGATCACACGAGTACCCAAGCATGCTTGAAACTCATTCAAATGCAAGTGCTTCTATCTGTTGTCTTGATTGTTTCCCACTCATTCCTTTTGGTTTGGGTAACATGTCAAAATCCCATGCCCAGAGAACTTCAGATAGAGTTCGTGGAAATGCTCAGTGGACACCCCAGGTAGGGTAAGGATCAGCATTTCCACACTACTCAGAGAATTTTTATTTTCAGGGATGGATTTTTAGCCCAATTCAAGTTGATGAAAAGTAGTTTCGTGAAAATCGGAGAAAATTTTTTTTCAGAAACTCCGTGGTGCCTGGATGTCGCGGTGCACCACGCGACAGTTGTATTCCAAAACTGAGTTACTCAGATCACACGAGTACCTAAGCATGCTTGAAACTCATTCAAATGCAAGTGCTTCTATCTGTTGTCTTGATTGTTTCCCACTCATTCCTTTTGGTTTGGGTAACATGTCAAAATCCCATGCCTAGAGAACTTCAACTAGAGTTCGCGGAAATGCTCAGTAGACACCCCAGGTAGGGTAAGGATCAGCATTTCCACACTACTCAGAGAATTTTTATTTTCAGGGATGGATTTTTAGCCCACTTCAAGTTGATGAAAAGTAATTTCGTGAAAATCGGAGAAAATTTTTTTTCAGAAACTCCGGGGTACCTGGATGTCGCGGTGTACCACGCGACAGTTGTATTCCAAAACTGAGTCACTCAGATCACACGAGTACCCAAGCATGCTTGAAACTCATTCAAATGCAAGTGCTTCTATCTGTTGTCTTGATTGTTTCCCACTCATTCCTTTTGGTTTGGGTAACATGTCAAAATCCCATGCCTAGAGAACTTCAACTAGAGTTCGCGGTAATGCTCAGTGGACACCCCAGGTAGGGTAAGGATCAGCATTTCCACACTACTCAGAGAATTTTTATTTTCAGGGATGGATTTTTAGCCCAATTCAAGTTGATGAAAAGTAGTTTCGTGAAAATCGGAGAAAATTTTTTTTCATTAACTCCGGGGTGCCTGGATGTCGTGGTGCACCACGCGACAGTTGTATTCCAAAACTGAGTCACTCAGATCACACGAGTACCCAAGCATGCTTGAAACTCATTCAAATGCAAGTGCTTCTATCTGTTGTCTTGATTGTTTCCCACTCATTCCTTTTGGTTTGGGTAACATGTCAAAATCCCATGCCCAGAGAACTTCAGATAGAGTTCTTGGAAATGCTCAGTGGACATCCCAGGTAGGGTAAGGATCAGCATTTCCACACTACTCAGAGAATTTTTATTTTCAGGGATGGATTTTTAGCCCAATTCAAGTTGATGAAAAGTAGTTTCGTGAAAATCAGAGAAATTTTTTTTTCAGAAACTCCGGGGTGCCTGGATGTCGCGGTGCACCACGCGACAGTTGTATTCCAAAACTGAGTCACTCAGATCACACGAGTACCCAAGCATGCTTGAAACTCATTCAAATGCAAGTGCTTCTATCTGTTGTCTTGATTGTTTCCCACTCATTCCTTTTGGTTTGGGTAACATGTCAAAATCCCATGCCCAGAGAACAGATAGAGTTCGTGGAAATGCTCAGTGGACACCCCAGGTAGGGTAAGGATCAGCATTTCCACACTACTCAGAGAATTTTTATTTTCAGGGATGGATTTTTAGCCCAATTCAAGTTGATGAAAAGTAGTTTCGTGAAAATCGGAGAAAATTTTTTTTCAGAAACTCCGGGGTGCCTGGATGTCGCGGTGCACCACGCGACAGTTGTATTCCAAAACTGAGTTACTCAGATCACACGAGTACCCAAGCATGCTTGAAACTCATTCAAATGCAAGTGCTTCTATCTGTTGTCTTGATTGTTTCCCACTCATTCCTTTTGGTTTGGGTAACATGTCAAAATCCCATGCCCAGAGAACTTCAGATAGAGTTCGTGGAAATGCTCAGTGGACATCCCAGGTAGGGTAAGGATCAGCATTTCCACACTACTCAGAGAATTTTTATTTTCAGGGATGGATTTTTAGCCCAATTCAAGTTGATGAAAAGTAGTTTCGTGAAAATCAGAGAAAATTTTTTTTCAGAAACTCCGGGGTGCCTGGATGTCGCGGTGCACCACGCGACAGTTGTATTCCAAAACTGAGTCACTCAGATCACACGAGTACCCAATCATGCTTGAAACTCATTCAAATGCAAGTGCTTCTATCTGTTGTCTTGATTGTTTCCCACTCATTCCTTTTGGTTTGGGTAACATGTCAAAATCCCATGCCCAGAGAACAGATAGAGTTCGTGGAAATGCTCAGTGGACACCCCAGGTAGGGTAAGGATCAGCATTTCCACACTACTCAGAGAATTTTTATTTTCAGGGATGGATTTTTAGCCCAATTCAAGTTGATGAAAAGTAGTTTCGTGAAAATCGGAGAAAATTTTTTTTCAGAAACTCCGGGGTGCCTGGATGTCGCGGTGCACCACGCGACAGTTGTATTCCAAAACTGAGTTACTCAGATCACACGAGTACCCAAGCATGCTTGAAACTCATTCAAATGCTTCTATCTGTTGTCTTGATTGTTTCCCACTCATTCCTTTTGGTTTGGGTAACATGTCAAAATCCCATGCCCAGAGAACTTCAGATAGAGTTCGTGGAAATGCTCAGTGGACACCCCAGGTAGGGTAAGGATCAGCATTTCCACACTACTCAGAGAATTTTTATTTTCAGGGATGGATTTTTAGCCCAATTCAAGTTGATGAAAAGTAGTTTCGTGAAAATCGGAGAAAATTTTTTTTCAGAAACTCCGGGTTGCCTGGATGTCGCGGTGCACGACGCGACAGTTGTATTCCAAAACTGAGTCTCTCAGATCACACGAGTACCCAAGCATGCTTGAAACTCATTCAAATGCAAGTGCTTCTATCTGTTGTCTTGATTGTTTCCCACTCATTCCTTTTGGTTTGGGTAACATGTCAAAATCCCATGCCCAGAGAACAGATAGAGTTCGTGGAAATGCTCAGTGGACACCCCAGGTAGGGTAAGGATCAGCATTTCCACACTACTCAGAGAATTTTTATTTTCAGGGATGGATTTTTAGCCCAATTCAAGTTGATGAAAAGTAGTTTCGTGAAAATCGGAGAAAATTTTTTTTCAGAAACTCCGGGGTACCTGGATGTCGCGGTGCACCACGCGACAGTTGTATTCCAAAACTGAGTCTCTCAGATCACACGAGTACCCAAGCATGCTTGAAACTCATTCAAATGCAAGTGCTTCTATCTGTTGTCTTGATTGTTTCCCACTCATTCCTTTTGGTTTGGGTAACATGTCAAAATCCCATGCCTAGAAAACTTCAACTAGAGTTCACGGAAATGCTCAGTGGACACCCCAGGTAGGGTAAGGATCAGCATTTCCACACTACTCAGAGAATTTTTATTTTCAGGGATGGATTTTTAGCCCAATTCAAGTTGATGAAAAGTAGTTTCGTGAAAATCGGAGAAAATTTTTTTTCAGAAACTCCGGGGTGCCTGGATGTCGCGGTGTACCACGCGACAGTTGTATTCCAAAACTGAGTCACTCAGATCACACGAGTACCCAAGCATGCTTGAAACTCATTCAAATGCAAGTGCTTCTATCTGTTGTCTTGATTGTTTCCCACTCATTCCTTTTGGTTTGGGTAACATGTCAAAATCCCATGCCTAGAGAACTTCAACTAGAGTTCGCGGTAATGCTCAGTGGACACCCCAGGTAGGGTAAGGATCAGCATTTCCACACTACTCAGAGAATTTTTATTTTCAGGGATGGATTTTTAGCCCAATTCAAGTTGATGAAAAGTAGTTTCGTGAAAATCGGAGAAAATTTTTTTTCATTAACTCCGGGGTGCCTGGATGTCGTGGTGCACCACGCGACAGTTGTATTCCAAAACTGAGTCACTCAGATCACACGAGTACCCAAGCATGCTTGAAACTCATTCAAATGCAAGTGCTTCTATCTGTTGTCTTGATTGTTTCCCACTCATTCCTTTTGGTTTGGGTAACATGTCAAAATCCCATGCCCAGAGAACTTCAGATAGAGTTCTTGGAAATGCTCAGTGGACATCCCAGGTAGGGTAAGGATCAGCATTTCCACACTACTCAGAGAATTTTTATTTTCAGGGATGGATTTTTAGCCCAATTCAAGTTGATGAAAAGTAGTTTCGTGAAAATCAGAGAAATTTTTTTTTCAGAAACTCCGGGGTGCCTGGATGTCGCGGTGCACCACGCGACAGTTGTATTCCAAAACTGAGTCACTCAGATCACACGAGTACCCAAGCATGCTTGAAACTCATTCAAATGCAAGTGCTTCTATCTGTTGTCTTGATTGTTTCCCACTCATTCCTTTTGGTTTGGGTAACATGTCAAAATCCCATGCCCAGAGAACAGATAGAGTTCGTGGAAATGCTCAGTGGACACCCCAGGTAGGGTAAGGATCAGCATTTCCACACTACTCAGAGAATTTTTATTTTCAGGGATGGATTTTTAGCCCAATTCAAGTTGATGAAAAGTAGTTTCGTGAAAATCGGAGAAAATTTTTTTTCAGAAACTCCGGGGTGCCTGGATGTCGCGGTGCACCACGCGACAGTTGTATTCCAAAACTGAGTTACTCAGATCACACGAGTACCCAAGCATGCTTGAAACTCATTCAAATGCAAGTGCTTCTATCTGTTGTCTTGATTGTTTCCCACTCATTCCTTTTGGTTTGGGTAACATGTCAAAATCCCATGCCCAGAGAACTTCAGATAGAGTTCGTGGAAATGCTCAGTGGACATCCCAGGTAGGGTAAGGATCAGCATTTCCACACTACTCAGAGAATTTTTATTTTCAGGGATGGATTTTTAGCCCAATTCAAGTTGATGAAAAGTAGTTTCGTGAAAATCAGAGAAAATTTTTTTTCATTAACTCCGGGGTGCCTGGATGTCGTGGTGCACCACGCGACAGTTGTATTCCAAAACTGAGTCACTCAGATCACACGAGTACCCAAGCATGCTTGAAACTCATTCAAATGCAAGTGCTTCTATCTGTTGTCTTGATTGTTTCCCACTCATTCCTTTTGGTTTGGGTAACATGTCAAAATCCCATGCCCAGAGAACTTCAGATAGAGTTCTTGGAAATGCTCAGTGGACATCCCAGGTAGGGTAAGGATCAGCATTTCCACACTACTCAGAGAATTTTTATTTTCAGGGATGGATTTTTAGCCCAATTCAAGTTGATGAAAAGTAGTTTCGTGAAAATCAGAGAAATTTTTTTTTCAGAAACTCCGGGGTGCCTGGATGTCGCGGTGCACCACGCGACAGTTGTATTCCAAAACTGAGTCACTCAGATCACACGAGTACCCAAGCATGCTTGAAACTCATTCAAATGCAAGTGCTTCTATCTGTTGTCTTGATTGTTTCCCACTCATTCCTTTTGGTTTGGGTAACATGTCAAAATCCCATGCCCAGAGAACAGATAGAGTTCGTGGAAATGCTCAGTGGACACCCCAGGTAGGGTAAGGATCAGCATTTCCACACTACTCAGAGAATTTTTATTTTCAGGGATGGATTTTTAGCCCAATTCAAGTTGATGAAAAGTAGTTTCGTGAAAATCGGAGAAAATTTTTTTTCAGAAACTCCGGGGTGCCTGGATGTCGCGGTGCACCACGCGACAGTTGTATTCCAAAACTGAGTTACTCAGATCACACGAGTACCCAAGCATGCTTGAAACTCATTCAAATGCTTCTATCTGTTGTCTTGATTGTTTCCCACTCATTCCTTTTGGTTTGGGTAACATGTCAAAATCCCATGCCCAGAGAACTTCAGATAGAGTTCGTGGAAATGCTCAGTGGACACCCCAGGTAGGGTAAGGATCAGCATTTCCACACTACTCAGAGAATTTTTATTTTCAGGGATGGATTTTTAGCCCAATTCAAGTTGATGAAAAGTAGTTTCGTGAAAATCGGAGAAAATTTTTTTTCAGAAACTCCGGGTTGCCTGGATGTCGCGGTGCACGACGCGACAGTTGTATTCCAAAACTGAGTCTCTCAGATCACACGAGTACCCAAGCATGCTTGAAACTCATTCAAATGCAAGTGCTTCTATCTGTTGTCTTGATTGTTTCCCACTCATTCCTTTTGGTTTGGGTAACATGTCAAAATCCCATGCCCAGAGAACAGATAGAGTTCGTGGAAATGCTCAGTGGACACCCCAGGTAGGGTAAGGATCAGCATTTCCACACTACTCAGAGAATTTTTATTTTCAGGGATGGATTTTTAGCCCAATTCAAGTTGATGAAAAGTAGTTTCGTGAAAATCGGAGAAAATTTTTTTTCAGAAACTCCGGGGTACCTGGATGTCGCGGTGCACCACGCGACAGTTGTATTCCAAAACTGAGTCTCTCAGATCACACGAGTACCCAAGCATGCTTGAAACTCATTCAAATGCAAGTGCTTCTATCTGTTGTCTTGATTGTTTCCCACTCATTCCTTTTGGTTTGGGTAACATGTCAAAATCCCATGCCTAGAAAACTTCAACTAGAGTTCGCGGAAATGCTCAGTGGACACCCCAGGTAGGGTAAGGATCAGCATTTCCACACTACTCAGAGAATTTTTATTTTCAGGGATGGATTTTTAGCCCAATTCAAGTTGATGAAAAGTAGTTTCGTGAAAATCGGAGAAAATTTTTTTTCAGAAACTCCGGGGTGCCTGGATGTCGCGGTGTACCACGCGACAGTTGTATTCCAAAACTGAGTCACTCAGATCACACGAGTACCCAAGCATGCTTGAAACTCATTCAAATGCAAGTGCTTCTATCTGTTGTCTTGATTGTTTCCCACTCATTCCTTTTGGTTTGGGTAACATGTCAAAATCCCATGCCTAGAGAACTTCAACTAGAGTTCGCGGTAATGCTCAGTGGACACCCCAGGTAGGGTAAGGATCAGCATTTCCACACTACTCAGAGAATTTTTATTTTCAGGGATGGATTTTTAGCCCAATTCAAGTTGATGAAAAGTAGTTTCGTGAAAATCGGAGAAAATTTTTTTTCATTAACTCCGGGGTGCCTGGATGTCGTGGTGCACCACGCGACAGTTGTATTCCAAAACTGAGTCACTCAGCTCACACGAGTACCCAAGCATGCTTGAAACTCATTCAAATGCAAGTGCTTCTATCTGTTGTCTTGATTGTTTCCCACTCATTCCTTTTGGTTTGGGTAACATGTCAAAATCCCATGCCCAGAGAACTTCAGATAGAGTTCTTGGAAATGCTCAGTGGACATCCCAGGTAGGGTAAGGATCAGCATTTCCACACTACTCAGAGAATTTTTATTTTCAGGGATGGATTTTTAGCCCAATTCAAGTTGATGAAAAGTAGTTTCGTGAAAATCAGAGAAATTTTTTTTTCAGAAACTCCGGGGTGCCTGGATGTCGCGGTGCACCACGCGACAGTTGTATTCCAAAACTGAGTCACTCAGATCACACGAGTACCCAAGCATGCTTGAAACTCATTCAAATGCAAGTGCTTCTATCTGTTGTCTTGATTGTTTCCCACTCATTCCTTTTGGTTTGGGTAACATGTCAAAATCCCATGCCCAGAGAACAGATAGAGTTCGTGGAAATGCTCAGTGGACACCCCAGGTAGGGTAAGGATCAGCATTTCCACACTACTCAGAGAATTTTTATTTTCAGGGATGGATTTTTAGCCCAATTCAAGTTGATGAAAAGTAGTTTCGTGAAAATCGGAGAAAATTTTTTTTCAGAAACTCCGGGGTGCCTGGATGTCGCGGTGCACCACGCGACAGTTGTATTCCAAAACTGAGT
The DNA here is from genome assembly GCF_059453375.1 of Lepisosteus platostomus. NCBI lineage: Eukaryota > Metazoa > Chordata > Actinopteri > Semionotiformes > Lepisosteidae > Lepisosteus > Lepisosteus platostomus. The sequence goes on along the minus strand of NC_142619.1, from coordinate 58,637,098 downwards.
TACTCAGATCACACGAGTACCCAAGCATGCTTGAAACTCATTCAAATGCAAGTGCTTCTATCTGTTGTCTTGATTGTTTCCCACTCATTCCTTTTGGTTTGGGTAACATGTCAAAATCCCATGCCCAGAGAACTTCAGATAGAGTTCGTGGAAATGCTCAGTGGACATCCCAGGTAGGGTAAGGATCAGCATTTCCACACTACTCAGAGAATTTTTATTTTCAGGGATGGATTTTTAGCCCAATTCAAGTTGATGAAAAGTAGTTTCGTGAAAATCAGAGAAAATTTTTTTTCAGAAACTCCGGGGTGCCTGGATGTCGCGGTGCACCACGCGACAGTTGTATTCCAAAACTGAGTCACTCAGATCACACGAGTACCCAATCATGCTTGAAACTCATTCAAATGCAAGTGCTTCTATCTGTTGTCTTGATTGTTTCCCACTCATTCCTTTTGGTTTGGGTAACATGTCAAAATCCCATGCCCAGAGAACAGATAGAGTTCGTGGAAATGCTCAGTGGACACCCCAGGTAGGGTAAGGATCAGCATTTCCACACTACTCAGAGAATTTTTATTTTCAGGGATGGATTTTTAGCCCAATTCAAGTTGATGAAAAGTAGTTTCGTGAAAATCGGAGAAAATTTTTTTTCAGAAACTCCGGGGTGCCTGGATGTCGCGGTGCACCACGCGACAGTTGTATTCCAAAACTGAGTTACTCAGATCACACGAGTACCCAAGCATGCTTGAAACTCATTCAAATGCTTCTATCTGTTGTCTTGATTGTTTCCCACTCATTCCTTTTGGTTTGGGTAACATGTCAAAATCCACTGCCCAGAGAACTTCAGATAGAGTTCGTGGAAATGCTCAGTGGACACCCCAGGTAGGGTAAGGATCAGCATTTCCACACTACTCAGAGAATTTTTATTTTCAGGGATGGATTTTTAGCCCAATTCAAGTTGATGAAAAGTAGTTTCGTGAAAATCGGAGAAAATTTTTTTTCAGAAACTCCGGGTTGCCTGGATGTCGCGGTGCACGACGCGACAGTTGTATTCCAAAACTGAGTCTCTCAGATCACATGAGTACCCAAGCATGCTTGAAACTCATTCAAATGCAAGTGCTTCTATCTGTTGTCTTGATTGTTTCCCACTCATTCCTTTTGGTTTGGGTAACATGTCAAAATCCCATGCCCAGAGAACAGATAGAGTTCGTGGAAATGCTCAGTGGACACCCCAGGTAGGGTAAGGATCAGCATTTCCACACTACTCAGAGAATTTTTATTTTCAGGGATGGATTTTTAGCCCAATTCAAGTTGATGAAAAGTAGTTTCGTGAAAATCGGAGAAAATTTTTTTTCAGAAACTCCGGGGTGCCTGGATGTCGCGGTGCACCACGCGACAGTTGTATTCCAAAACTGAGTTACTCAGATCACACGAGTACCCAAGCATGCTTGAAACTCATTCAAATGCAAGTGCTTCTATCTGTTGTCTTGATTGTTTCCCACTCATTCCTTTTGGTTTGGGTAACATGTCAAAATCCCATGCCCAGAGAACTTCAGATAGAGTTCGTGGAAATGCTCAGTGGACATCCCAGGTAGGGTAAGGATCAGCATTTCCACACTACTCAGAGAATTTTTATTTTCAGGGATGGATTTTTAGCCCAATTCAAGTTGATGAAAAGTAGTTTCGTGAAAATCAGAGAAAATTTTTTTTCAGAAACTCCGGGGTGCCTGGATGTCGCGGTGCACCACGCGACAGTTGTATTCCAAAACTGAGTCACTCAGATCACACGAGTACCCAATCATGCTTGAAACTCATTCAAATGCAAGTGCTTCTATCTGTTGTCTTGATTGTTTCCCACTCATTCCTTTTGGTTTGGGTAACATGTCAAAATCCCATGCCCAGAGAACAGATAGAGTTCGTGGAAATGCTCAGTGGACACCCCAGGTAGGGTAAGGATCAGCATTTCCACACTACTCAGAGAATTTTTATTTTCAGGGATGGATTTTTAGCCCAATTCAAGTTGATGAAAAGTAGTTTCGTGAAAATCGGAGAAAATTTTTTTTCAGAAACTCCGGGGTGCCTGGATGTCGCGGTGCACCACGCGACAGTTGTATTCCAAAACTGAGTTACTCAGATCACACGAGTACCCAAGCATGCTTGAAACTCATTCAAATGCTTCTATCTGTTGTCTTGATTGTTTCCCACTCATTCCTTTTGGTTTGGGTAACATGTCAAAATCCCATGCCCAGAGAACTTCAGATAGAGTTCGTGGAAATGCTCAGTGGACACCCCAGGTAGGGTAAGGATCAGCATTTCCACACTACTCAGAGAATTTTTATTTTCAGGGATGGATTTTTAGCCCAATTCAAGTTGATGAAAAGTAGTTTCGTGAAAATCGGAGAAAATTTTTTTTCAGAAACTCCGGGTTGCCTGGATGTCGCGGTGCACGACGCGACAGTTGTATTCCAAAACTGAGTCTCTCAGATCACACGAGTACCCAAGCATGCTTGAAACTCATTCAAATGCAAGTGCTTCTATCTGTTGTCTTGATTGTTTCCCACTCATTCCTTTTGGTTTGGGTAACATGTCAAAATCCCATGCCCAGAGAACTTCAGATAGAGTTCGTGGAAATGCTCAGTGGACACCCCAGGTAGGGTAAGGATCAGCATTTCCACACTACTCAGAGAATTTTTATTTTCAGGGATGGATTTTTAGCCCAATTCAAGTTGATGAAAAGTAGTTTCGTGAAAATCGGAGAAAATTTTTTTTCAGAAACTCCAGGGTGCCTGGATGTCGCGGTGCACCACGCGACAGTTGTATTCCAAAACTGAGTCACTCAGATCACACGAGTACCCAAGCATGCTTGAAACTCATTCAAATGCAAGTGCTTCTATCTGTTGTCTTGATTGTTTCCCACTCATTCCTTTTGGTTTGGGTAACATGTCAAAATCCCATGCCCAGAGAACTTCAGATAGAGTTCGTGGAAATGCTCAGTGGACACCCCAGGTAGGGTAAGGATCAGCATTTCCACACTACTCAGAGAATTTTTATTTTCAGGGATGGATTTTTAGCCCAATTCAAGTTGATGAAAAGTAGTTTCGTGAAAGTCGGAGAAAATTTTTTTTCAGAAACTCCGGGGTGCCTGGATGTCGCGGTGCACCACGCGACAGTTGTATTCCAAAACTGAGTTACTCAGATCACACGAGTACCTAAGCATGCTTGAAACTCATTCAAATGCAAGTGCTTCTATCTGTTGTCTTGATTGTTTCCCACTCATTCCTTTTGGTTTGGGTAACATGTCAAAATCCCATGCCTAGAGAACTTCAACTAGAGTTCGCGGAAATGCTCAGTGGACACCCCAGGTAGGGTAAGGATCAGCATTTCCACACTACTCAGAGAATTTTTATTTTCAGGGATGGATTTTTAGCCCACTTCAAGTTGATGAAAAGTAATTTCGTGAAAATCGGAGAAAATTTTTTTTCAGAAACTCCGGGGTTCCTGGATGTCGCGGTGTACCACGCGACAGTTGTATTCCAAAACTGAGTCACTCAGATCACACGAGTACCCAAGCATGCTTGAAACTCATTCAAATGCAAGTGCTACTATCTGTTGTCTTGATTGTTTCCCACTCATTCCTTTTGGTTTGGGTAACATGTCAAAATCCCATGCCGAGAAAACTTCAACTAGAGTTCGCGGAAATGCTCAGTGGACACCCCAGGTAGGGTAAGGATCAGCATTTCCACGCTACTCAGAGAATTTTTATTTTCACGGATGGATTTTTAGCCCAATTCAAGTTGATGAAAAGTAGTTTCGTGAAAATCGGAGAAAATTTTTTTTCAGAAACTCCGGGGTGCCTGGATGTCGCGGTGCACCACGCGACAGTTGTATTCCAAAACTGAGTTACTCAGATCACACGAGTACCCAAGCATGCTTGAAACTCATTCAAATGCAAGTGCTTCTATCTGTTGTCTTGATTGTTTCCCACTCATTCCTTTTGGTTTGGGTAACATGTCAAAATCCCATGCCCAGAGAACTTCAGATAGAGTTCGTGGAAATGCTCAGTGGACACCCCAGGTAGGGTAAGGATCAGCATTTCCACACTACTCAGAGAATTTTTATTTTCAGGGATGGATTTTTAGCCCAATTCAAGTTGATGAAAAGTAGTTTCGTGAAAATCGGAGAAAATTTTTTTTCAGAAACTCCGGGGTGCCTGGATGTCGCGGTGCACCACGCGACAGTTGTATTCCAAAACTGAGTTACTCAGATCACACGAGTACCCAAGCATGCTTGAAACTCATTCAAATGCAAGTGCTTCTATCTGTTGTCTTGATTGTTTCCCACTCATTCCTTTTGGTTTGGGTAACATGTCAAAATCCCATGCCCAGAGAACTTCAGATAGAGTTCGTGGAAATGCTCAGTGGACACCCCAGGTAGGGTAAGGATCAGCATTTCCACACTACTCAGAGAATTTTTATTTTCAGGGATGGATTTTTAGCCCAATTCAAGTTGATGAAAAGTAGTTTTGTGAAAATAGGAGAAATTTTTTTTTCAGAAACTCCGGGGTGCCTGGATGTCGCGGTGCACCACGCGACAGTTGTATTCCAAAACTGAGTCTCTCAGATCACACGAGTACCCAAGCATGCTTGAAACTCATTCAAATGCAAGTGCTTCTATCTGTTGTCTTGATTGTTTCCCACTTATTCCTTTTGGTTTGGGTAACATGTCAAAATCCCATGCCTAGAAAACTTCAACTAGAGTTCGCGGAAATGCTCAGTGGACACCCCAGGTAGGGTAAGGATCAGCATTTCCACAGTACTCAGAGAATTTTTATTTTCAGGGATGGATTTTTAGCCCAATTCAAGTTGAAGAAAAGTGGTTTCGTGAAAATTGCAGAAAATTTTTTTTCAGAAACTCCGGGGTGCCTGGATGTCGCGGTGCACCACGCGACAGTTGTATTCCAAAACTGAGTCACTCAGATCACACGAGTACCCAAGCATGCTTGAAACTCATTCAAATGCAAGTGCTTCTATCTGTTGTCTTGATTGTTTCCCACTCATTCCTTTTGGTTTGGGTAACATGTCAAAATCCCATGCCCAGAGAACTTCAGATAGAGTTCGTGGAAATGCTCAGTGGACACCCCAGGTAGGGTAAGGATCAGCATTTCCACACTACTCAGAGAATTTTTATTTTCAGGGATGGATTTTTAGCCCAATTCAAGTTGATGAAAAGTAGTTTCGTGAAAATCGGAGAAAATTTTTTTTCAGAAACTCCGGGGTGCCTGGATGTCGCGGTGCACCACGCGACAGTTGTATTCCAAAACTGAGTCACTCAGATCACACGAGTACCCAAGCATGCTTGAAACTCATTCAAATGCAAGTGCTTCTATCTGTTGTCTTGATTGTTTCCCACTCATTCCTTTTGGTTTGGGTAACATGTCAAAATCCCATGCCTACAGAACTTCAACTAGAGTTCGCGGAAATGCTCAGTGGACACCCCAGGTAGGGTAAGGATCAGCATTTCCACACTACTCAGAGAATTTTTATTTTCAGGGATGGATTTTTAGCCCACTTCAAGTTGATGAAAAGTAATTTCGTGAAAATCGGAGAAAATTTTTTTTCAGAAACTCCGGGGTGCCTGGATGTCGCGGTGCACCACGCGACAGTTGTATTCCAAAACTGAGTCACTCAGATCACACGAGTACCCAAGCATGCTTGAAACTCATTCAAATGCAAGTGCTACTATCTGTTGTCTTGATTGTTTCCCACTCATTCCTTTTGGTTTGGGTAACATGTCAAAATCCCATGCCGAGAAAACTTCAACTAGAGTTCGCGGAAATGCTCAGTGGACACCCCAGGTAGGGTAAGGATCAGCATTTCCACGCTACTCAGAGAATTTTTATTTTCAGGGATGGATTTTTAGCCCAATTCAAGTTGATGAAAAGTAGTTTCGTGAAAATCGGAGAAAATTTTTTTTCAGAAACTCCGGGGTGCCTGGATGTCGCGGTGCACCACGCGACAGTTGTATTCCAAAACTGAGTCACTCAGATCACACGAGTACCCAAGCATGCTTGAAACTCATTCAAATGCAAGTGCTTCTATCTGTTGTCTTGATTGTTTCCCACTCATTCCTTTTGGTTTGGGTAACATGTCAAAATCCCATGCCCAGAGAACTTCAGATAGAGTTCGTGGAAATGCTCAGTGGACACCCCAGATAGGGTAAGGATCAGCATTTCCACACTACTCAGAGAATTTTTATTTTCAGGGATGGATTTTTAGCCCAATTCAAGTTGATGAAAAGTAGTTTCGTGAAAATCGGAGAAAATTTTTTTTCAGAAACTCCGGGGTGCCTGGATGTCGCGGTGAACCACGCGACAGTTGTATTCCAAAACTGAGTCTCTCAGATCACACGAGTACCCAAGCATGCTTGAAACTTATTCAAATGCAAGTGCTTCTATCTGTTGTCTTGATTGTTTCCCACTCATTCCTTTTGGTTTGGGTAACATGTCAAAATCCCATGCCTAGAAAACTTCAACTAGAGTTCGCGGAAATGCTCAGTGGACACCCCAGGTAGGGTAAGGATCAGCATTTCCAAAGTACTCAGAGAATTTTTATTTTCAGGGATGGATTTTTAGCCCAATTCAAGTTGAAGAAAAATGGTTTCGGGAAAATTGCAGAAAATTTTTTTTCAGAAACTCCGGGGTGCCTGGATGTCGCGGTGCACTACGCGACAGTTGTATTCCAAAACTGAGTCACTCAGATCACACGAGTACCCAAGCATGCTTGAAACTCATTCAAATGCAAGTGCTTCTATCTGTTGTCTTGATTGTTTCCCACTCATTCCTTTTGGTTTGGGTAACATGTCAAAATCCCATGCCCAGAGAACTTCAGATAGAGTTCGTGGAAATGCTCAGTGGACACCCCAGGTAGGGTAAGGATCAGCATTTCCACACTACTCAGAGAATTTTTATTTTCAGGGATGGATTTTTAGCCCAATTCAAGTTGATGAAAAGTAGTTTCGTGAAAATCGGAGAAAATTTTTTTTCAGAAACTCCGTGGTGCCTGGATGTCGCGGTGCACCACGCGACAGTTGTATTCCAAAACTGAGTTACTCAGATCACACGAGTACCTAAGCATGCTTGAAACTCATTCAAATGCAAGTGCTTCTATCTGTTGTCTTGATTGTTTCCCACTCATTCCTTTTGGTTTGGGTAACATGTCAAAATCCCATGCCTAGAGAACTTCAACTAGAGTTCGCGGAAATGCTCAGTAGACACCCCAGGTAGGGTAAGGATCAGCATTTCCACACTACTCAGAGAATTTTTATTTTCAGGGATGGATTTTTAGCCCACTTCAAGTTGATGAAAAGTAATTTCGTGAAAATCGGAGAAAATTTTTTTTCAGAAACTCCGGGGTACCTGGATGTCGCGGTGTACCACGCGACAGTTGTATTCCAAAACTGAGTCACTCAGATCACACGAGTACCCAAGCATGCTTGAAACTCATTCAAATGCAAGTGCTTCTATCTGTTGTCTTGATTGTTTCCCACTCATTCCTTTTGGTTTGGGTAACATGTCAAAATCCCATGCCTAGAGAACTTCAACTAGAGTTCGCGGTAATGCTCAGTGGACACCCCAGGTAGGGTAAGGATCAGCATTTCCACACTACTCAGAGAATTTTTATTTTCAGGGATGGATTTTTAGCCCAATTCAAGTTGATGAAAAGTAGTTTCGTGAAAATCGGAGAAAATTTTTTTTCATTAACTCCGGGGTGCCTGGATGTCGTGGTGCACCACGCGACAGTTGTATTCCAAAACTGAGTCACTCAGATCACACGAGTACCCAAGCATGCTTGAAACTCATTCAAATGCAAGTGCTTCTATCTGTTGTCTTGATTGTTTCCCACTCATTCCTTTTGGTTTGGGTAACATGTCAAAATCCCATGCCCAGAGAACTTCAGATAGAGTTCTTGGAAATGCTCAGTGGACATCCCAGGTAGGGTAAGGATCAGCATTTCCACACTACTCAGAGAATTTTTATTTTCAGGGATGGATTTTTAGCCCAATTCAAGTTGATGAAAAGTAGTTTCGTGAAAATCAGAGAAATTTTTTTTTCAGAAACTCCGGGGTGCCTGGATGTCGCGGTGCACCACGCGACAGTTGTATTCCAAAACTGAGTCACTCAGATCACACGAGTACCCAAGCATGCTTGAAACTCATTCAAATGCAAGTGCTTCTATCTGTTGTCTTGATTGTTTCCCACTCATTCCTTTTGGTTTGGGTAACATGTCAAAATCCCATGCCCAGAGAACAGATAGAGTTCGTGGAAATGCTCAGTGGACACCCCAGGTAGGGTAAGGATCAGCATTTCCACACTACTCAGAGAATTTTTATTTTCAGGGATGGATTTTTAGCCCAATTCAAGTTGATGAAAAGTAGTTTCGTGAAAATCGGAGAAAATTTTTTTTCAGAAACTCCGGGGTGCCTGGATGTCGCGGTGCACCACGCGACAGTTGTATTCCAAAACTGAGTTACTCAGATCACACGAGTACCCAAGCATGCTTGAAACTCATTCAAATGCAAGTGCTTCTATCTGTTGTCTTGATTGTTTCCCACTCATTCCTTTTGGTTTGGGTAACATGTCAAAATCCCATGCCCAGAGAACTTCAGATAGAGTTCGTGGAAATGCTCAGTGGACATCCCAGGTAGGGTAAGGATCAGCATTTCCACACTACTCAGAGAATTTTTATTTTCAGGGATGGATTTTTAGCCCAATTCAAGTTGATGAAAAGTAGTTTCGTGAAAATCAGAGAAAATTTTTTTTCAGAAACTCCGGGGTGCCTGGATGTCGCGGTGCACCACGCGACAGTTGTATTCCAAAACTGAGTCACTCAGATCACACGAGTACCCAATCATGCTTGAAACTCATTCAAATGCAAGTGCTTCTATCTGTTGTCTTGATTGTTTCCCACTCATTCCTTTTGGTTTGGGTAACATGTCAAAATCCCATGCCCAGAGAACAGATAGAGTTCGTGGAAATGCTCAGTGGACACCCCAGGTAGGGTAAGGATCAGCATTTCCACACTACTCAGAGAATTTTTATTTTCAGGGATGGATTTTTAGCCCAATTCAAGTTGATGAAAAGTAGTTTCGTGAAAATCGGAGAAAATTTTTTTTCAGAAACTCCGGGGTGCCTGGATGTCGCGGTGCACCACGCGACAGTTGTATTCCAAAACTGAGTTACTCAGATCACACGAGTACCCAAGCATGCTTGAAACTCATTCAAATGCTTCTATCTGTTGTCTTGATTGTTTAACACTCATTCCTTTTGGTTTGGGTAACATGTCAAAATCCCATGCCCAGAGAACTTCAGATAGAGTTCGTGGAAATGCTCAGTGGACACCCCAGGTAGGGTAAGGATCAGCATTTCCACACTACTCAGAGAATTTTTATTTTCAGGGATGGATTTTTAGCCCAATTCAAGTTGATGAAAAGTAGTTTCGTGAAAATCGGAGAAAATTTTTTTTCAGAAACTCCGGGTTGCCTGGATGTCGCGGTGCACGACGCGACAGTTGTATTCCAAAACTGAGTCTCTCAGATCACACGAGTACCCAAGCATGCTTGAAACTCATTCAAATGCAAGTGCTTCTATCTGTTGTCTTGATTGTTTCCCACTCATTCCTTTTGGTTTGGGTAACATGTCAAAATCCCATGCCCAGAGAACAGATAGAGTTCGTGGAAATGCTCAGTGGACACCCCAGGTAGGGTAAGGATCAGCATTTCCACACTACTCAGAGAATTTTTATTTTCAGGGATGGATTTTTAGCCCAATTCAAGTTGATGAAAAGTAGTTTCGTGAAAATCGGAGAAAATTTTTTTTCAGAAACTCCGGGGTACCTGGATGTCGCGGTGCACCACGCGACAGTTGTATTCCAAAACTGAGTCTCTCAGATCACACGAGTACCCAAGCATGCTTGAAACTCATTCAAATGCAAGTGCTTCTATCTGTTGTCTTGATTGTTTCCCACTCATTCCTTTTGGTTTGGGTAACATGTCAAAATCCCATGCCTAGAAAACTTCAACTAGAGTTCACGGAAATGCTCAGTGGACACCCCAGGTAGGGTAAGGATCAGCATTTCCACACTACTCAGAGAATTTTTATTTTCAGGGATGGATTTTTAGCCCAATTCAAGTTGATGAAAAGTAGTTTCGTGAAAATCGGAGAAAATTTTTTTTCAGAAACTCCGGGGTGCCTGGATGTCGCGGTGTACCACGCGACAGTTGTATTCCAAAACTGAGTCACTCAGATCACACGAGTACCCAAGCATGCTTGAAACTCATTCAAATGCAAGTGCTTCTATCTGTTGTCTTGATTGTTTCCCACTCATTCCTTTTGGTTTGGGTAACATGTCAAAATCCCATGCCTAGAGAACTTCAACTAGAGTTCGCGGTAATGCTCAGTGGACACCCCAGGTAGGGTAAGGATCAGCATTTCCACACTACTCAGAGAATTTTTATTTTCAGGGATGGATTTTTAGCCCAATTCAAGTTGATGAAAAGTAGTTTCGTGAAAATCGGAGAAAATTTTTTTTCATTAACTCCGGGGTGCCTGGATGTCGTGGTGCACCACGCGACAGTTGTATTCCAAAACTGAGTCACTCAGATCACACGAGTACCCAAGCATGCTTGAAACTCATTCAAATGCAAGTGCTTCTATCTGTTGTCTTGATTGTTTCCCACTCATTCCTTTTGGTTTGGGTAACATGTCAAAATCCCATGCCCAGAGAACTTCAGATAGAGTTCTTGGAAATGCTCAGTGGACATCCCAGGTAGGGTAAGGATCAGCATTTCCACACTACTCAGAGAATTTTTATTTTCAGGGATGGATTTTTAGCCCAATTCAAGTTGATGAAAAGTAGTTTCGTGAAAATCAGAGAAATTTTTTTTTCAGAAACTCCGGGGTGCCTGGATGTCGCGGTGCACCACGCGACAGTTGTATTCCAAAACTGAGTCACTCAGATCACACGAGTACCCAAGCATGCTTGAAACTCATTCAAATGCAAGTGCTTCTATCTGTTGTCTTGATTGTTTCCCACTCATTCCTTTTGGTTTGGGTAACATGTCAAAATCCCATGCCCAGAGAACAGATAGAGTTCGTGGAAATGCTCAGTGGACACCCCAGGTAGGGTAAGGATCAGCATTTCCACACTACTCAGAGAATTTTTATTTTCAGGGATGGATTTTTAGCCCAATTCAAGTTGATGAAAAGTAGTTTCGTGAAAATCGGAGAAAATTTTTTTTCAGAAACTCCGGGGTGCCTGGATGTCGCGGTGCACCACGCGACAGTTGTATTCCAAAACTGAGTTACTCAGATCACACGAGTACCCAAGCATGCTTGAAACTCATTCAAATGCAAGTGCTTCTATCTGTTGTCTTGATTGTTTCCCACTCATTCCTTTTGGTTTGGGTAACATGTCAAAATCCCATGCCCAGAGAACTTCAGATAGAGTTCGTGGAAATGCTCAGTGGACATCCCAGGTAGGGTAAGGATCAGCATTTCCACACTACTCAGAGAATTTTTATTTTCAGGGATGGATTTTTAGCCCAATTCAAGTTGATGAAAAGTAGTTTCGTGAAAATCAGAGAAAATTTTTTTTCAGAAACTCCGGGGTGCCTGGATGTCGCGGTGCACCACGCGACAGTTGTATTCCAAAACTGAGTCACTCAGATCACACGAGTACCCAATCATGCTTGAAACTCATTCAAATGCAAGTGCTTCTATCTGTTGTCTTGATTGTTTCCCACTCATTCCTTTTGGTTTGGGTAACATGTCAAAATCCCATGCCCAGAGAACAGATAGAGTTCGTGGAAATGCTCAGTGGACACCCCAGGTAGGGTAAGGATCAGCATTTCCACACTACTCAGAGAATTTTTATTTTCAGGGATGGATTTTTAGCCCAATTCAAGTTGATGAAAAGTAGTTTCGTGAAAATCGGAGAAAATTTTTTTTCAGAAACTCCGGGGTGCCTGGATGTCGCGGTGCACCACGCGACAGTTGTATTCCAAAACTGAGTTACTCAGATCACACGAGTACCCAAGCATGCTTGAAACTCATTCAAATGCTTCTATCTGTTGTCTTGATTGTTTCCCACTCATTCCTTTTGGTTTGGGTAACATGTCAAAATCCCATGCCCAGAGAACTTCAGATAGAGTTCGTGGAAATGCTCAGTGGACACCCCAGGTAGGGTAAGGATCAGCATTTCCACACTACTCAGAGAATTTTTATTTTCAGGGATGGATTTTTAGCCCAATTCAAGTTGATGAAAAGTAGTTTCGTGAAAATCGGAGAAAATTTTTTTTCAGAAACTCCGGGTTGCCTGGATGTCGCGGTGCACGACGCGACAGTTGTATTCCAAAACTGAGTCTCTCAGATCACATGAGTACCCAAGCATGCTTGAAACTCATTCAAATGCAAGTGCTTCTATCTGTTGTCTTGATTGTTTCCCACTCATTCCTTTTGGTTTGGGTAACATGTCAAAATCCCATGCCCAGAGAACAGATAGAGTTCGTGGAAATGCTCAGTGGACACCCCAGGTAGGGTAAGGATCAGCATTTCCACACTACTCAGAGAATTTTTATTTTCAGGGATGGATTTTTAGCCCAATTCAAGTTGATGAAAAGTAGTTTCGTGAAAATCGGAGAAAATTTTTTTTCAGAAACTCCGGGGTGCCTGGATGTCGCGGTGCACCACGCGACAGTTGTATTCCAAAACTGAGTTACTCAGATCACACGAGTACCCAAGCATGCTTGAAACTCATTCAAATGCAAGTGCTTCTATCTGTTGTCTTGATTGTTTCCCACTCATTCCTTTTGGTTTGGGTAACATGTCAAAATCCCATGCCCAGAGAACTTCAGATAGAGTTCGTGGAAATGCTCAGTGGACATCCCAGGTAGGGTAAGGATCAGCATTTCCACACTACTCAGAGAATTTTTATTTTCAGGGATGGATTTTTAGCCCAATTCAAGTTGATGAAAAGTAGTTTCGTGAAAATCAGAGAAAATTTTTTTTCAGAAACTCCGGGGTGCCTGGATGTCGCGGTGCACCACGCGACAGTTGTATTCCAAAACTGAGTCACTCAGATCACACGAGTACCCAATCATGCTTGAAACTCATTCAAATGCAAGTGCTTCTATCTGTTGTCTTGATTGTTTCCCACTCATTCCTTTTGGTTTGGGTAACATGTCAAAATCCCATGCCCAGAGAACTTCAGATAGAGTTCGTGGAAATGCTCAGTGGACACCCCAGGTAGGGTAAGGATCAGCATTTCCACACTACTCAGAGAATTTTTATTTTCAGGGATGGATTTTTAGCCCAATTCAAGTTGATGAAAAGTAGTTTCGTGAAAATCGGAGAAAATTTTTTTTCAGAAACTCCGGGTTGCCTGGATGTCGCGGTGCACGACGCGACAGTTGTATTCCAAAACTGAGTCTCTCAGATCACACGAGTACCCAAGCATGCTTGAAACTCATTCAAATGCAAGTGCTTCTATCTGTTGTCTTGATTGTTTCCCACTCATTCCTTTTGGTTTGGGTAACATGTCAAAATCCCATGCCCAGAGAACTTCAGATAGAGTTCGTGGAAATGCTCAGTGGACACCCCAGGTAGGGTAAGGATCAGCATTTCCACACTACTCAGAGAATTTTTATTTTCAGGGATGGATTTTTAGCCCAATTCAAGTTGATGAAAAGTAGTTTCGTGAAAATCGGAGAAAATTTTTTTTCAGAAACTCCAGGGTGCCTGGATGTCGCGGTGCACCACGCGACAGTTGTATTCCAAAACTGAGTCACTCAGATCACACGAGTACCCAAGCATGCTTGAAACTCATTCAAATGCAAGTGCTTCTATCTGTTGTCTTGATTGTTTCCCACTCATTCCTTTTGGTTTGGGTAACATGTCAAAATCCCATGCCCAGAGAACTTCAGATAGAGTTCGTGGAAATGCTCAGTGGACACCCCAGGTAGGGTAAGGATCAGCATTTCCACACTACTCAGAGAATTTTTATTTTCAGGGATGGATTTTTAGCCCAATTCAAGTTGATGAAAAGTAGTTTCGTGAAAATCGGAGAAAATTTTTTTTCAGAAACTCCGGGGTGCCTGGATGTCGCGGTGCACCACGCGACAGTTGTATTCCAAAACTGAGTTACTCAGATCACACGAGTACCTAAGCATGCTTGAAACTCATTCAAATGCAAGTGCTTCTATCTGTTGTCTTGATTGTTTCCCACTCATTCCTTTTGGTTTGGGTAACATGTCAAAATCCCATGCCTAGAGAACTTCAACTAGAGTTCGCGGAAATGCTCAGTGGACACCCCAGGTAGGGTAAGGATCAGCATTTCCACACTACTCAGAGAATTTTTATTTTCAGGGATGGATTTTTAGCCCACTTCAAGTTGATGAAAAGTAATTTCGTGAAAATCGGAGAAAATTTTTTTTCAGAAACTCCGGGGTTCCTGGATGTCGCGGTGTACCACGCGACAGTTGTATTCCAAAACTGAGTCACTCAGATCACACGAGTACCCAAGCATGCTTGAAACTCATTCAAATGCAAGTGCTACTATCTGTTGTCTTGATTGTTTCCCACTCATTCCTTTTGGTTTGGGTAACATGTCAAAATCCCATGCCGAGAAAACTTCAACTAGAGTTCGCGGAAATGCTCAGTGGACACCCCAGGTAGGGTAAGGATCAGCATTTCCACGCTACTCAGAGAATTTTTATTTTCACGGATGGATTTTTAGCCCAATTCAAGTTGATGAAAAGTAGTTTCGTGAAAATCGGAGAAAATTTTTTTTCAGAAACTCCGGGGTGCCTGGATGTCGCGGTGCACCACGCGACAGTTGTATTCCAAAACTGAGTTACTCAGATCACACGAGTACCCAAGCATGCTTGAAACTCATTCAAATGCAAGTGCTTCTATCTGTTGTCTTGATTGTTTCCCACTCATTCCTTTTGGTTTGGGTAACATGTCAAAATCCCATGCCCAGAGAACTTCAGATAGAGTTCGTGGAAATGCTCAGTGGACACCCCAGGTAGGGTAAGGATCAGCATTTCCACACTACTCAGAGAATTTTTATTTTCAGGGATGGATTTTTAGCCCAATTCAAGTTGATGAAAAGTAGTTTCGTGAAAATCGGAGAAAATTTTTTTTCAGAAACTCCGGGGTGCCTGGATGTCGCGGTGCACCACGCGACAGTTGTATTCCAAAACTGAGTTACTCAGATCACACGAGTACCCAAGCATGCTTGAAACTCATTCAAATGCAAGTGCTTCTATCTGTTGTCTTGATTGTTTCCCACTCATTCCTTTTGGTTTGGGTAACATGTCAAAATCCCATGCCCAGAGAACTTCAGATAGAGTTCGTGGAAATGCTCAGTGGACACCCCAGGTAGGGTAAGGATCAGCATTTCCACACTACTCAGAGAATTTTTATTTTCAGGGATGGATTTTTAGCCCAATTCAAGTTGATGAAAAGTAGTTTTGTGAAAATCGGAGAAAATTTTTTTTCAGAAACTCCGGGGTGCCTGGATGTCGCGGTGCACCACGCGACAGTTGTATTCCAAAACTGAGTCTCTCAGATCACACGAGTACCCAAGCATGCTTGAAACTCATTCAAATGCAAGTGCTTCTATCTGTTGTCTTGATTGTTTCCCACTTATTCCTTTTGGTTTGGGTAACATGTCAAAATCCCATGCCTAGAAAACTTCAACTAGAGTTCGCGGAAATGCTCAGTGGACACCCCAGGTAGGGTAAGGATCAGCATTTCCACAGTACTCAGAGAATTTTTATTTTCAGGGATGGATTTTTAGCCCAATTCAAGTTGAAGAAAAGTGGTTTCGTGAAAATTGCAGAAAATTTTTTTTCAGAAACTCCGGGGTGCCTGGATGTCGCGGTGCACCACGCGACAGTTGTATTCCAAAACTGAGTCACTCAGATCACACGAGTACCCAAGCATGCTTGAAACTCATTCAAATGCAAGTGCTTCTATCTGTTGTCTTGATTGTTTCCCACTCATTCCTTTTGGTTTGGGTAACATGTCAAAATCCCATGCCCAGAGAACTTCAGATAGAGTTCGTGGAAATGCTCAGTGGACACCCCAGGTAGGGTAAGGATCAGCATTTCCACACTACTCAGAGAATTTTTATTTTCAGGGATGGATTTTTAGCCCAATTCAAGTTGATGAAAAGTAGTTTCGTGAAAATCGGAGAAAATTTTTTTTCAGAAACTCCGGGGTGCCTGGATGTCGCGGTGCACCACGCGACAGTTGTATTCCAAAACTGAGTCACTCAGATCACACGAGTACCCAAGCATGCTTGAAACTCATTCAAATGCAAGTGCTTCTATCTGTTGTCTTGATTGTTTCCCACTCATTCCTTTTGGTTTGGGTAACATGTCAAAATCCCATGCCTACAGAACTTCAACTAGAGTTCGCGGAAATGCTCAGTGGACACCCCAGGTAGGGTAAGGATCAGCATTTCCACACTACTCAGAGAATTTTTATTTTCAGGGATGGATTTTTAGCCCACTTCAAGTTGATGAAAAGTAATTTCGTGAAAATCGGAGAAAATTTTTTTTCAGAAACTCCGGGGTGCCTGGATGTCGCGGTGCACCACGCGACAGTTGTATTCCAAAACTGAGTCACTCAGATCACACGAGTACCCAAGCATGCTTGAAACTCATTCAAATGCAAGTGCTTCTATCTGTTGTCTTGATTGTTTCCCACTCATTCCTTTTGGTTTGGGTAACATGTCAAAAATCCCATGCCCAGAGAACTTCAGATAGAGTTCGTGGAAATGCTCAGTGGACACCCCAGATAGGGTAAGGATCAGCATTTCCACACTACTCAGAGAATTTTTATTTTCAGGGATGGATTTTTAGCCCAATTCAAGTTGATGAAAAGTAGTTTCGTGAAAATCGGAGAAAATTTTTTTTCAGAAACTCCGGGGTGCCTGGATGTCGCGGTGAACCACGCGACAGTTGTATTCCAAAACTGAGTCTCTCAGATCACACGAGTACCCAAGCATGCTTGAAACTTATTCAAATGCAAGTGCTTCTATCTGTTGTCTTGATTGTTTCCCACTCATTCCTTTTGGTTTGGGTAACATGTCAAAATCCCATGCCTAGAAAACTTCAACTAGAGTTCGCGGAAATGCTCAGTGGACACCCCAGGTAGGGTAAGGATCAGCATTTCCAAAGTACTCAGAGAATTTTTATTTTCAGGGATGGATTTTTAGCCCAATTCAAGTTGAAGAAAAATGGTTTCGGGAAAATTGCAGAAAATTTTTTTTCAGAAACTCCGGGGTGCCTGGATGTCGCGGTGCACTACGCGACAGTTGTATTCCAAAACTGAGTCACTCAGATCACACGAGTACCCAAGCATGCTTGAAACTCATTCAAATGCAAGTGCTTCTATCTGTTGTCTTGATTGTTTCCCACTCATTCCTTTTGGTTTGGGTAACATGTCAAAATCCCATGCCCAGAGAACTTCAGATAGAGTTCGTGGAAATGCTCAGTGGACACCCCAGGTAGGGTAAGGATCAGCATTTCCACACTACTCAGAGAATTTTTATTTTCAGGGATGGATTTTTAGCCCAATTCAAGTTGATGAAAAGTAGTTTCGTGAAAATCGGAGAAAATTTTTTTTCAGAAACTCCGGGGTGCCTGGATGTCGCGGTGCACCACGCGACAGTTGTATTCCAAAACTGAGTTACTCAGATCACACGAGTACCTAAGCATGCTTGAAACTCATTCAAATGCAAGTGCTTCTATCTGTTGTCTTGATTGTTTCCCACTCATTCCTTTTGGTTTGGGTAACATGTCAAAATCCCATGCCTAGAGAACTTCAACTAGAGTTCGCGGAAATGCTCAGTAGACACCCCAGGTAGGGTAAGGATCAGCATTTCCACACTACTCAGAGAATTTTTATTTTCAGGGATGGATTTTTAGCCCACTTCAAGTTGATGAAAAGTAATTTCGTGAAAATCGGAGAAAATTTTTTTTCAGAAACTCCGGGGTTCCTGGATGTCGCGGTGTACCACGCGACAGTTGTATTCCAAAACTGAGTCACTCAGATCACACGAGTACCCAAGCATGCTTGAAACTCATTCAAATGCAAGTGCTACTATCTGTTGTCTTGATTGTTTCCCACTCATTCCTTTTGGTTTGGGTAACATGTCAAAATCCCATGCCGAGAAAACTTCAACTAGAGTTCGCGGAAATGCTCAGTGGACACCCCAGGTAGGGTAAGGATCAGCATTTCCACGCTACTCAGAGAATTTTTATTTTCACGGATGGATTTTTAGCTCAATTCAAGTTGATGAAAAGTAGTTTCGTGAAAATCGGAGAAAATTTTTTTTCAGAAACTCCGGGGTGCCTGGATGTCGCGGTGCACCACGCGACAGTTGTATTCCAAAACTGAGTTACTCAGATCACACGAGTACCCAAGCATGCTTGAAACTCATTCAAATGCAAGTGCTTCTATCTGTTGTCTTGATTGTTTCCCACTCATTCCTTTTGGTTTGGGTAACATGTCAAAATCCCATGCCCAGAGAACTTCAGATAGAGTTCGTGGAAATGCTCAGTGGACACCCCAGGTAGGGTAAGGATCAGCATTTCCACACTACTCAGAGAATTTTTATTTTCAGGGATGGATTTTTAGCCCAATTCAAGTTGATGAAAAGTAGTTTCGTGAAAATCGGAGAAAATTTTTTTTCAGAAACTCCGGGGTGCCTGGATGTCGCGGTGCACCACGCGACAGTTGTATTCCAAAACTGAGTTACTCAGATCACACGAGTACCCAAGCATGCTTGAAACTCATTCAAATGCAAGTGCTTCTATCTGTTGTCTTGATTGTTTCCCACTCATTCCTTTTGGTTTGGGTAACATGTCAAAATCCCATGCCCAGAGAACTTCAGATAGAGTTCGTGGAAATGCTCAGTGGACTCCCCAGGTAGGGTAAGGATCAGCATTTCCACACTACTCAGGGAATTTTTATTTTCAGGGATGGATTTTTAGCCCAATTCAAGTTGATGAAAAGTAGTTTCGTGAAAATCGGAGAAAATTTTTTTTCAGAAACTCCGGGGTGCCTGGATGTCGCGGTGCACCACGCGACAGTTGTATTCCAAAACTGAGTTACTCAGATCACACGAGTACCCAAGCATGCTTGAAACTCATTCAAATGCAAGTGCTTCTATCTGTTGTCTTGATTGTTTCCCACTCATTCCTTTTGGTTTGGGTAACATGTCAAAATCCCATGCCCAGAGAACTTCAGATAGAGTTCGTGGAAATGCTCAGTGGACACCCCAGGTAGGGTAAGGATCAGCATTTCCACACTACTCAGAGAATTTTTATTTTCAGGGATGGATTTTTAGCCCAATTCAAGTTGATGAAAAGTAGTTTTGTGAAAATCGGAGAAAATTTTTTTTCAGAAACTCCGGGGTGCCTGGATGTCGCGGTGCACCACGCGACAGTTGTATTCCAAAACTGAGTCTCTCAGATCACACGAGTACCCAAGCATGCTTGAAACACATTCAAATGCAAGTGCTTCTATCTGTTGTCTTGATTGTTTCCCACTTATTCCTTTTGGTTTGGGTAACATGTCAAAATCCCATGCCTAGAAAACTTCAACTAGAGTTCGCGGAAATGCTCAGTGGACACCCCAGGTAGGGTAAGGATCAGCATTTCCACAGTACTCAGAGAATTTTTATTTTCAGGGATGGATTTTTAGCCCAATTCAAGTTGAAGAAAAGTGGTTTCGTGAGAATTGCAGAAAATTTTTTTTCAGAAACTCCGGGGTGCCTGGATGTCGCGGTGCACCACGCGACAGTTGTATTCCAAAACTGAGTCACTCAGATCACACGAGTACCCAAGCATGCTTGAAACTCATTCAAATGCAAGTGCTTCTATCTGTTGTCTTGATTGTTTCCCACTCATTCCTTTTGGTTTGGGTAACATGTCAAAATCCCATGCCCAGAGAACTTCAGATAGAGTTCGTGGAAATGCTCAGTGGACACCCCAGGTAGGGTAAGGATCAGCATTTCCACACTACTCAGAGAATTTTTATTTTCAGGGATGGATTTTTAGCCCAATTCAAGTTGATGAAAAGTAGTTTCGTGAAAATCGGAGAAAATTTTTTTTCAGAAACTCCGGGGTGCCTAGATGTCGCGGTGCACCACGCGACAGTTGTATTCCAAAACTGAGTCACTCAGATCACACGAGTACCCAAGCATGCTTGAAACTCATTCAAATGCAAGTGCTTCTATCTGTTGTCTTGATTGTTTCCCACTCATTCCTTTTGGTTTGGGTAACATGTCAAAATCCCATGCCTACAGAACTTCAACTAGAGTTCGCGGAAATGCTCAGTGGACACCCCAGGTAGGGTAAGGATCAGCATTTCCACACTACTCAGAGAATTTTTATTTTCAGGGATGGATTTTTAGCCCAATTCAAGTTGATGAAAAGTAATTTCGTGAAAATCGGAGAAAATTTTTTTTCAGAAACTCCGGGGTGCCTGGATGTCGCGGTGTACCACGCGACAGTTGTATTCCAAAACTGAGTCACTCAGATCACACGAGTACCCAAGCATGCTTGAAACTCATTCAAATGCAAGTGCTACTATCTGTTGTCTTGATTGTTTCCCACTCATTCCTTTTGGTTTGGGTAACATGTCAAAATCCCATGCCGAGAAAACTTCAACTAGAGTTCGCGGAAATGCTCAGTGGACACCCCAGGTAGGGTAAGGATCAGCATTTCCACGCTACTCAGAGAATTTTTATTTTCAGGGATGGATTTTTAGCCCAATTCAAGTTGATGAAAAGTAGTTTCGTGAAAATCGGAGAAAATGTTTTTTCAGAAACTCCGGGGTGCCTGGATGTCGCGGTGCACCACGCGACAGTTGTATTCCAAAACTGAGTCACTCAGATCACACGAGTACCCAAGCATGCTTGAAACTCATTCAAATGCAAGTGCTTCTATCTGTTGTCTTGATTGTTTCCCACTCATTCCTTTTGGTTTGGGTAACATGTCAAAATCCCATGCCTAGAGAACTTCAACTAGAGTTCGCGGTAATGCTCAGTGGACACCCCAGGTAGGGTAAGGATCAGCATTTCCACACTACTCAGAGAATTTTTATTTTCAGGGATGGATTTTTAGCCCAATTCAAGCTGAAGAAAAGTGGTTTCGTGAAAATCGCAGAAAATTTTTTTTCAGAAACTCCGGGGTGCCTGGATGTCGCGGTGTACCACGCGACAGTTGTATTCCAAAACTGAGTCACTCAGATCACACGAGTACCCAAGCATGCTTGAAACTCATTCAAATGCAAGTTCTTCTATCTGTTGTCTTGATTGTTTCCCACTCATTCCTTTTGGTTTGGGTAACATGTCAAAATCCCATGCCCAGAGAACTTCAGATAGAGTTCGTGGAAATGCTCAGTGGACACCCCAGGTAGGATAAGGATCAGCATTTCCACACTACTCAGTGAATTTTTATTTTCAGGGATGGATTTTTAGCCCAATTCAAGTTGATGAAAAGTAGTTTCGTGAAAATAGGAGAAATTTTTTTTTCAGAAACTCCAGGGTGCCTGGATGTCGTGGTGCACCACGCGACAGTTGTATTCCAAAACTGAGTCACTCAGATCACACGAGTACCCAAGCATGCTTGAAACTCATTCAAATGCAAGTGCTTCTATCTGTTGTCTTGATTGTTTCCCACTCATTCCTTTTGGTTTGGGTAACATGTCAAAATCCCATGCCCAGAGAACTTCAGATAGAGTTCGTGGAAATGCTCAGTGGACACCCCAGGTAGGGTAAGGATCAGCATTTCCACACTACTCAGAGAATTTTTATTTTCAGGGATGGATTTTTAGCCCAATTCAAGTTGAAGAAAAGTGGTTTCGTGAAAATCGCAGAAAATTTTTTTTCAGAAACTCCGGGGTGCCTGGATGTCGCGGTGTACCACGCGACAGTTGTATTCCAAAACTGAGTCACTCAGATCACACGAGTACCCAAGCATGCTTGAAACTCATTCAAATGCAAGTGCTTCTATCTGTTGTCTTGATTGTTTCCCACTCATTCCTTTTGGTTTGGGTAACATGTCAAAATCCCATGCCTACAGAACTTCAACTAGAGATCGCGGAAATGCTCAGTGGACACCCCAGGTAGGGTAAGGATCAGCATTTCCACACTACTCAGAGAATTTTTATTTTCAGGGATGGATTTTTAGCCCACTTCAAGTTGATGAAAAGTAATTTCGTGAAAATCGGAGAAAATTTTTTTTCAGAAACTCCGGGGTGCCTGGATGTCGCGGTGTACCACGCGACAGTTGTATTCCAAAACTGAGTCACTCAGATCACACGAGTACCCAAGC
This sequence comes from Lepisosteus platostomus, assembly GCF_059453375.1. Lineage (NCBI taxonomy): Eukaryota > Metazoa > Chordata > Actinopteri > Semionotiformes > Lepisosteidae > Lepisosteus > Lepisosteus platostomus. Next base: position 58,614,694 of record NC_142619.1, on the reverse strand, counting down.
ATGCTTGAAACTCATTCAAATGCAAGTGCTACTATCTGTTGTCTTGATTGTTTCCCACTCATTCCTTTTGGTTTGGGTAACATGTCAAAATCCCATGCCGAGAAAACTTCAACTAGAGTTCGCGGAAATGCTCAGTGGACACCCCAGGTAGGGTAAGGATCAGCATTTCCACGCTACTCAGAGAATTTTTATTTTCAGGGATGGATTTTTAGCCCAATTCAAGTTGATGAAAAGTAGTTTCGTGAAAATCTGAGAAAATTTTTTTTCAGAAACTCCGGGGTGCCTGGATGTCGCGGTGCACCACGCGACAGTTGTATTCCAAAACTGAGTCACTCAGATCACACGAGTACCCAAGCATGCTTGAAACTCATTCAAATGCAAGTGCTTCTATCTGTTGTCTTGATTGTTTCCCACTCATTCCTTTTGGTTTGGGTAACATGTCAAAATCCCATGCCCAGAGAACTTCAGATAGAGTTCGTGGAAATGCTCAGTGGACACCCCAGATAGGGTAAGGATCAGCATTTCCACACTACTCAGAGAATTTTTATTTTCAGGGATGGATTTTTAGCCCAATTCAAGTTGATGAAAAGTAGTTTCGTGAAAATCGGAGAAATTTTTTTTTCAGAAACTCCGGGGTGCCTGGATGTCGCGGTGAACCACGCGACAGTTGTATTCCAAAACTGAGTCTCTCAGATCACACGAGTACCCAAGCATGCTTGAAACTTATTCAAATGCAAGTGCTTCTATCTGTTGTCTTGATTGTTTCCCACTTATTCCTTTTGGTTTGGGTAACATGTCAAAATCCCATGCCTAGAAAACTTCAACTAGAGTTCGCGGAAATGCTCAGTGGACACCCCAGGTAGGGTAAGGATCAGCATTTCCAAAGTACTCAGAGAATTTTTATTTTCAGGGATGGATTTTTAGCCCAATTCAAGTTGAAGAAAAATGGTTTCGGGAAAATTGCAGAAAATTTTTTTTCAGAAACTCCGGGGTGCCTGGATGTCGCGGTGCACTACGCGACAGTTGTATTCCAAAACTGAGTCACTCAGATCACACGAGTACCCAAGCATGCTTGAAACTCATTCAAATGCAAGTGCTTCTATCTGTTGTCTTGATTGTTTCCCACTCATTCCTTTTGGTTTGGGTAACATGTCAAAATCCCATGCCCAGAGAACTTCAGATAGAGTTCGTGGAAATGCTCAGTGGACACCCCAGGTAGGGTAAGGATCAGCATTTCCACACTACTCAGAGAATTTTTATTTTCAGGGATGGATTTTTAGCCCAATTCAAGTTGATGAAAAGTAGTTTCGTGAAAATCGGAGAAAATTTTTTTTCAGAAACTCCGGGGTGCCTGGATGTCGCGGTGCACCACGCGACAGTTGTATTCCAAAACTGAGTTACTCAGATCACACGAGTACCTAAGCATACTTGAAACTCATTCAAATGCAAGTGCTTCTATCTGTTGTCTTGATTGTTTCCCACTCATTCCTTTTGGTTTGGGTAACATGTCAAAATCCCATGCCTAGAGAACTTCAACTAGAGTTCGCGGAAATGCTCAGTGGACACCCCAGGTAGGGTAAGGATCAGCATTTCCACACTACTCAGAGAATTTTTATTTTCAGGGATGGATTTTTAGCCCACTTCAAGTTGATGAAAAGTAATTTCGTGAAAATCGGAGAAAATTTTTTTTCAGAAACTCCGGGGTTCCTGGATGTCGCGGTGTACCACGCGACAGTTGTATTCCAAAACTGAGTCACTCAGATCACACGAGTACCCAAGCATGCTTGAAACTCATTCAAATGCAAGTGCTACTATCTGTTGTCTTGATTGTTTCCCACTCATTCCTTTTGGTTTGGGTAACATGTCAAAATCCCATGCCGAGAAAACTTCAACTAGAGTTCGCGGAAATGCTCAGTGGACACCCCAGGTAGGGTAAGGATCAGCATTTCCACGCTACTCAGAGAATTTTTATTTTCACGGATGGATTTTTAGCCCAATTCAAGTTGATGAAAAGTAGTTTCGTGAAAATCGGAGAAAATTTTTTTTCAGAAACTCCGGGGTGCCTGGATGTCGCGGTGCACCACGCGACAGTTGTATTCCAAAACTGAGTTACTCAGATCACACGAGTACCCAAGCATGCTTGAAACTCATTCAAATGCAAGTGCTTCTATCTGTTGTCTTGATTGTTTCCCACTCATTCCTTTTGGTTTGGGTAACATGTCAAAATCCCATGCCCAGAGAACTTCAGATAGAGTTCGTGGAAATGCTCAGTGGACACCCCAGGTAGGGTAAGGATCAGCATTTCCACACTACTCAGAGAATTTTTATTTTCAGGGATGGATTTTTAGCCCAATTCAAGTTGAAGAAAAGTGGTTTCGTGAGAATTGCAGAAAATTTTTTTTCAGAAACTCCGGGGTGCCTAGATGTCGCGGTGCACCACGCGACAGTTGTATTCCAAAACTGAGTCACTCAGATCACACGAGTACCCAAGCATGCTTGAAACTCATTCAAATGCAAGTGCTTCTATCTGTTGTCTTGATTGTTTCCCACTCATTCCTTTTGGTTTGGGTAACATGTCAAAATCCCATGCCCAGAGAACTTCAGATAGAGTTCGTGGAAATGCTCAGTGGACACCCCAGGTAGGGTAAGGATCAGCATTTCCACACTACTCAGAGAATTTTTATTTTCAGGGATGGATTTTTAGCCCAATTCAAGTTGATGAAAAGTAGTTTCGTGAAAATCGGAGAAAATTTTTTTTCAGAAACTCCGGGGTGCCTAGATGTCGCGGTGCACCACGCGACAGTTGTATTCCAAAACTGAGTCACTCAGATCACACGAGTACCCAAGCATGCTTGAAACTCATTCAAATGCAAGTGCTTCTATCTGTTGTCTTGATTGTTTCCCACTCATTCCTTTTGGTTTGGGTAACATGTCAAAATCCCATGCCTACAGAACTTCAACTAGAGTTCGCGGAAATGCTCAGTGGACACCCCAGGTAGGGTAAGGATCAGCATTTCCACACTACTCAGAGAATTTTTATTTTCAGGGATGGATTTTTAGCCCACTTCAAGTTGATGAAAAGTAATTTCGTGAAAATCGGAGAAAATTTTTTTTCAGAAACTCCGGGGTGCCTGGATGTTGCGGTGTACCACGCGACAGTTGTATTCCAAAACTGAGTCACTCAGATCACACGAGTACCCAAGCATGCTTGAAACTCATTCAAATGCAAGTGCTACTATCTGTTGTCTTGATTGTTTCCCACTCATTCCTTTTGGTTTGGGTAACATGTCAAAATCCCATGCCGAGAAAACTTCAACTAGAGTTCGCGGAAATGCTCAGTGGACACCCCAGGTAGGGTAAGGATCAGCATTTCCACGCTACTCAGAGAATTTTTATTTTCAGGGATGGATTTTTAGCCCAATTCAAGTTGATGAAAAGTAGTTTCGTGAAAATCGGAGAAAATTTTTTTTCAGAAACTCCGGGGTGCCTGGATGTCGCGGTGCACCACGCGACAGTTGTATTCCAAAACTGAGTCACTCAGATCATACGAGTACCCAAGCATGCTTGAAACTCATTCAAATGCAAGTGCTTCTATCTGTTGTCTTGATTGTTTCCCACTCATTCCTTTTGGTTTGGGTAACATGTCAAAATCCCATGCCTAGAGAACTTCAACTAGAGTTCGCGGTAATGCTCAGTGGACACCCCAGGTAGGGTAAGGATCAGCATTTCCACACTACTCAGAGAATTTTTATTTTCAGGGATGGATTTTTAGCCCAATTCAAGTTGAAGAAAAGTGGTTTCGTGAAAATCGCAGAAAATTTTTTTTCAGAAACTCCGGGGTGCCTGGATGTCGCGGTGTACCACGCGACAGTTGTATTCCAAAACTGAGTCACTCAGATCACACGAGTACCCAAGCATGCTTGAAACTCATTCAAATGCAAGTGCTTCTATCTGTTGTCTTGATTGTTTCCCACTCATTCCTTTTGGTTTGGGTAACATGTCAAAATGCCATGCCCAGAGAACTTCAGATAGAGTTCGTGGAAATGCTCAGAGGACACCCCAGGTAGGATAAGTATCAGCATTTCCACACTACTCAGTGAATTTTTATTTTCAGGGATGGATTTTTAGCCCAATTCAAGTTGATGAAAAGTAGTTTCGTGAAAATAGGAGAAAATTTTTTTTCAGAAACTCCAGGGTGCCTGGATGTCGTGGTGCACCACGCGACAGTTGTATTCCAAAACTGAGTCACTCAGATCACACGAGTACCCAAGCATGCTTGAAACTCATTCAAATGCAAGTGCTTCTATCTGTTGTCTTGATTGTTTCCCACTCATTCCTTTTGGTTTGGGTAACATGTCAAAATCCCATGCCCAGAGAACTTCAGATAGAGTTCGTGGAAATGCTCAGTGGACACCCCAGGTAGGGTAAGGATCAGCATTTCCACACTACTCAGAGAATTTTTATTTTCAGGGATGGATTTTTAGCCCAATTCAAGTTGATGAAAAGTAGTTTAGTGAAAATCGGAGAAAATTTTTTTTCAGAAACTCCGGGGTGCCTGGATGTCGCGGTGCACCACGCGACAGTTGTATTCCAAAACTGAGTCACTCAGATCACACGAGTACCCAAGCATGCTTGAAACTCATTCAAATGCAAGTGCTTCTATCTGTTGTCTTGATTGTTTCCCACTCATTCCTTTTGGTTTGGGTAACATGTCAAAATCCCATGCCCAGAGAACTTCAGATAGAGTTCGTGGAAAGACTCAGTGGACACCCCAGGTAGGGTAAGGATCAGCATTTCCACACTACTCAGAGAATTTTTATTTTCAGGGATGGATTTTTAGCCCAATTCAAGTTGATGACAAGTAGTTTCGTGAAAATCGGAGAAAATTTTTTTTCAGAAACTCCGGGGTGCCTGGATGTCGCGGTGCACCACGCGACAGTTGTATTCCAAAACTGAGTTACTCAGATCCCACGAGTACCCAAGCATGCTTGAAACTCATTCAAATGCAAGTGCTTCTATCTGTTGTCTTGATTGTTTCCCACTCATTCCTTTTGGTTTGGGTAACATGTCAAAATCCCATGCCCAGAGAACTTCAGATAGAGTTCGTGGAAATGCTCAGTGGACACCCCAGGTAGGGTAAGGATCAGCATTTCCACACTACTCAGAGAATTTTTATTTTCAGGGATGGATTTTTAGCCCAATTCAAGTTGATGAAAAGTAGTTTCGTGAAAATAGGAGAAAATTTTTTTTCAGAAACTCCGGGGTGCCTGGATGTCGCGGTGCACCACGCGACAGTTGTATTCCAAAACTGAGTCTCTCAGATCACACGAGTACCCAAGCATGCTTGAAACTCATTCAAATGCAAGTGCTTCTATCTGTTGTCTTGATTGTTTCCCACTCATTCCTTTTGGTTTGGGTAACATGTCAAAATCCCATGCCTAGAAAACTTCAACTAGAGTTCGCGGAAATGCTCAGTGGACACCCCAGGTAGGGTAAGGATCAGCATTTCCACAGTACTCAGAGAATTTTTATTTTCAGGGATGGATTTTTAGCCCAATTCAAGGTGATGAAAAGTGGTTTCGTGAAAATCGCAGAAAATTTTTTTTCAGAAACTCCGGGGTGCCTGGATGGTGCACCACGCGACAGTTGTATTCCAAAACTGAGTCTCTCAGATCACACGGGTACCCAAGCATGCTTGAAACTCATTCAAATGCAAGTGCTACTATCTGTTGTCTTGATTGTTTCCCACTCATTCCTTTTGGTTTGGGTGACATGTCAAAATCCCATGCTTAGAAAACTTCAACTAGAGTTCGCGGAAATGCTCAGTGGACACCCCAGGTAGGGTAAGGATCAGCATTTCCACACTACTCAGAGAATTTTTATTTTCAGGGATGGATTTTTAGCCCAATTCAAGTTGATGAAAAGTAGTTTCGTGAAAATAGGAGAAAATTTTTTTTCAGAAACTCCGGGGTGCCTGGATGTCGCGGTGCACCACGCGACAGTTGTATTCCAAAACTGAGTCTCTCATATCACACGAGTACCCAAGCATGCTTGAAACTCATTCAAATGCAAGTGCTTCTATCTGTTGTCTTGATTGTTTCCCACTCATTCCTTTTGGTTTGGGTAACATGTCAAAATCCCATGCCTAGAAAACTTCAACTAGAGTTCGCGGAAATGCTCAGTGGACACCCCAGGTAGGGTAAGGATAAGCATTTCCACACTACTCAGAGAATTTTTATTTTCAGGGATGGATTTTTAGCCCAATTCAAGTTGATGAAAAGTAGTTTCGTGAAAATCGGAGAAAATTTTTTTTCAGAAACTCCGGGGTGCCTGGATGTCGCGGTGCACCACGCGACAGTTGTATTCCAAAACTGAGTTACTCAGATCACACGAGTACCCAAGCATGCTTGAAACTCATTCAAATGCAAGTGCTTCTATCTGTTGTCTTGATTGTTTCCCACTCATTCCTTTTGGTTTGGGTAACATGTCAAAATCCCATGCCCAGAGAACTTCAGATAGAGTTCGTGGAAATGCTCAGTGGACACCCCAGGTAGGGTAAGGATCAGCATTTCCAAACTACTCAGAGAATTTTTATTTTCAGGGATGGATTTTTAGCCCAATTCAAGTTGATGAAAAGTAGTTTCGTGAAAATCGGAGAAATTTTTTTTTCAGAAACTCCGGGGTGCCTGGATGTCGCGGTGCACCACGCGACAGTTGTATTCCAAAACTGAGTCTCTCAGATCACACGAGTACCCAAGCATGCTTGAAACTCATTCAAATGCAAGTGCTTCTATCTGTTGTCTTGATTGTTTCCCACTCATTCCTTTTGGTTTGGGTAACATGTCAAAATCCCATGCCTAGAAAACTTCAACTAGAGTTCGCGGAAATGCTCAGTGGACACCCCAGGTAGGGTAAGGATCAGCATTTCCACAGTACTCAGAGAATTTTTATTTTCAGGGATGGATTTTTAGCCCAATTCAAGTTGAAGAAAAGTGGTTTCGTGAAAATTGCAGAAAATTTTTTTTCAGAAACTCCGGGGTGCCTGGATGTCGTGGTGCACCACGCGACAGTTGTATTCCAAAACTGAGTCACTCAGATCACACGAGTACCCAAGCATGCTTGAAACTCATTCAAATGCAAGTGCTTCTATCTGTTGTCTTGATTGTTTCCCACTCATTCCTTTTGGTTTGGGTAACATGTCAAAATCCCATGCCCAGAGAACTTCAGATAGAGTTCGTGGAAATGCTCAGTGGACACCCCAGGTAGGGTAAGGATCAGCATTTCCACACTACTCAGAGAATTTTTATTTTCAGGGATGGATTTTTAGCCCAATTCAAGTTGATGAAAAGTAGTTTCGTGAAAATCGGAGAAAATTTTTTTTCATTAACTCCGGGGTGCCTGGATGTCGTGGTGCACCACGCGACAGTTGTATTCCAAAACTGAGTCACTCAGATCACACGAGTACCCAAGCATGCTTGAAACTCATTCAAATGCAAGTGCTTCTATCTGTTGTCTTGATTGTTTCCCACTCATTTCTTTTGGTTTGGGTAACATGTCAAAATCCCATGCCCAGAGAACTTCAGATAGAGTTCGTGGAAATGCTCAGTGGACACCCCAGGTAGGGTAAGGATCAGCATTTCCACACTACTCAGAGAATTTTTATTTTCAGGGATGGATTTTTAGCCCAATTCAAGTTGATGAAAAGTAGTTTCGTGAAAATCGGAGAAAATTTTTTTTCAGAAACTCCGGGGTGCCTGGATGTCGCGGTGCACCACGCGACAGTTGTATTCCAAAACTGAGTCACTCAGATCACACGAGTACCCAAGCATGCTTGAAACTCATTCAAATGCAAGTGCTTCTATCTGTTGTCTTGATTGTTTCCCACTCATTCCTTTTGGTTTGGGTAACATGTCAAAATCCCATGCCTAGAAAACTTCAACTAGAGTTCGCGGAAATGCTCAGTGGACACCCCAGGTAGGGTAAGGATCAGCATTTCCACAGTACTCAGAGAATTTTTATTTTCAGGGATGGATTTTTAGCCCAATTCAAGGTGATGAAAAGTGGTTTCGTGAAAATCGCAGAAAATTTTTTTTCAGAAACTCCGGGGTGCCTGGATGGTGCACCACGCGACAGTTGTATTCCAAAACTGAGTCTCTCAGATCACACGAGTACCCAAGCATGCTTGAAACTCATTCAAATGCAAGTGCTACTATCTGTTGTCTTGATTGTTTCCCACTCATTCCTTTTGGTTTGGGTGACATGTCAAAATCCCATGCCTAGAAAACTTCAACTAGAGTTCGCGGAAATGCTCAGTGGACACCCCAGGTAGGGTAAGGATCAGCATTTCCACACTACTCAGAGAATTTTTATTTTCAGGGATGGATTTTTAGCCCAATTCAAGTTGATGAAAAGTAGTTTCGTGAAAATAGGAGAAAATTTTTTTTCAGAAACTCCGGGGTGCCTGGATGTCGCGGTGCACCACGCGACAGTTGTATTCCAAAACTGAGTCTCTCAGATCACACGAGTACCCAAGCATGCTTGAAACTCATTCAAATGCAAGTGCTTCTATCTGTTGTCTTGATTGTTTCCCACTCATTCCTTTTGGTTTGGGTAACATGTCAAAATCCCATGCCTAGAAAACTTCAACTAGAGTTCGCGGAAATGCTCAGTGGACACCCCAGGTAGGGTAAGGATCAGCATTTCCACACTACTCAGAGAATTTTTATTTTCAGGGATGGATTTTTAGCCCAATTCAAGTTGATGAAAAGTAGTTTCGTGAAAATCGGAGAAAATTTTTTTTCAGAAACTCCGGGGTGCCTGGATGTCGCGGTGCACCACGCGACAGTTGTATTCCAAAACTGAGTCACTCAGATCACACGAGTACCCAAGCATGCTTGAAACTCATTCAAATGCAAGTGCTTCTATCTGTTGTCTTGATTGTTTCCCACTCATTCCTTTTGGTTTGGGTAACATGTCAAAATCCCATGCCCAGAGAACTTCAGATAGAGTTCGTGGAAATGCTCAGTGGACACCCCAGGTAGGGTAAGGATCAGCATTTCCACACTACTCAGAGAATTTTTATTTTCAGGGATGGATTTTTAGCCTAATTCAAGTTGATGAAAAGTAGTTTCGTGAAAATCGGAGAAATTTTTTTTTCAGAAACTCCGGGGTGCCTGGATGTCGCGGTGCACCACGCGACAGTTGTATTCCAAAACTGAGTTACTCAGATCACACGAGTACCCAAGCATGCTTGAAACTCATTCAAATGCAAGTGCTTCTATCTGTTGTCTTGATTGTTTCCCACTCATTCCTTTTGGTTTGGGTAACATGTCAAAATCCCATGCCCAGAGAACTTCAGATAGAGTTCGTGGAAATGCTCAGTGGACACCCCAGGTAGGGTAAGGATCAGCATTTCCACACTACTCAGAGAATTTTTATTTTCAGGGATGGATTTTTAGCCCAATTCAAGTTGATGAAAAGTAGTTTCGTGAAAATCGGAGAAATTTTTTTTTCAGAAACTCCGGGGTGCCTGGATGTCGCGGTGCACCACGCGACAGTTGTATTCCAAAACTGAGTTACTCAGATCACACGAGTACCCAAGCATGCTTGAAACTCATTCAAATGCAAGTGCTTCTATCTGTTGTCTTGATTGTTTCCCACTCATTCCTTTTGGTTTGGGTAACATGTCAAAATCCCATGCCAAGAGAACTTCAGATAGAGTTCGTGGAAATGCTCAGTGGACATCCCAGGTTGGGTAAGGATCAGCATTTCCACACTACTCAGAGAATTTTTATTTTCAGGGATGGATTTTTAGCCCAATTCAAGTTGATGAAAAGTAGTTTCGTGAAAATCGGAGAAAATTTTTTTTCAGAAACTCCGGGGTGCCTGGATGTCGCGGTGCACCACGCGACAGTTGTATTCCAAAACTGAGTTACTCAGATCACACGAGTACCCAAGCATGCTTGAAACTCATTCAAATGCAAGTGCTTCTATCTGTTCTCTTGATTGTTTCCCACTCATTCCTTTTGGTTTGGGTAACATGTCAAAATCCCATGCCCAGAGAACTTCAGATAGAGTTCGTGGAAATGCTCAGTGGACACCCCAGGTAGGGTAAGGATCAGCATTTCCAAACTACTCAGAGAATTTTTATTTTCAGGGATGGATTTTTAGCCCAATTCAAGTTGATGAAAAGTAGTTTCGTGAAAATCGGAGAAATTTTTTTTTCAGAAACTCCGGGGTGCCTGGATGTCGCGGTGCACCACGCGACAGTTGTATTCCAAAACTGAGTCTCTCAGATCACACGAGTACCCAAGCATGCTTGAAACTCATTCAAATGCAAGTGCTTCTATCTGTTGTCTTGATTGTTTCCCACTCATTCCTTTTGGTTTGGGTAACATGTCAAAATCCCATGCCTAGAAAACTTCAACTAGAGTTCGCGGAAATGCTCAGTGGACACCCCAGGTAGGGTAAGGATCAGCATTTCCACAGTACTCAGAGAATTTTTATTTTCAGGGATGGATTTTTAGCCCAATTCAAGTTGAAGAAAAGTGGTTTCGTGAAAATTGCAGAAAATTTTTTTTCAGAAACTCCGGGGTGCCTGGATGTCGTGGTGCACCACGCGACAGTTGTATTCCAAAACTGAGTCACTCAGATCACACGAGTACCCAAGCATGCTTGAAACTCATTCAAATGCAAGTGCTTCTATCTGTTGTCTTGATTGTTTCCCACTCATTCCTTTTGGTTTGGGTAACATGTCAAAATCCCATGCCCAGAGAACTTCAGATAGAGTTCGTGGAAATGCTCAGTGGACACCCCAGGTAGGGTAAGGATCAGCATTTCCACACTACTCAGAGAATTTTTATTTTCAGGGATGGATTTTTAGCCCAATTCAAGTTGATGAAAAGTAGTTTCGTGAAAATCGGAGAAAATTTTTTTTCATTAACTCCGGGGTGCCTGGATGTCGTGGTGCACCACGCGACAGTTGTATTCCAAAACTGAGTCACTCAGATCACACGAGTACCCAAGCATGCTTGAAACTCATTCAAATGCAAGTGCTTCTATCTGTTGTCTTGATTGTTTCCCACTCATTCCTTTTGGTTTGGGTAACATGTCAAAATCCCATGCCCAGAGAACTTCAGATAGAGTTCGTGGAAATGCTCAGTGGACACCCCAGGTAGGGTAAGGATCAGCATTTCCACACTACTCAGAGAATTTTTATTTTCAGGGATGGATTTTTAGCCCAATTCAAGTTGATGAAAAGTAGTTTCGTGAAAATCGGAGAAAATTTTTTTTCAGAAACTCCGGGGTGCCTGGATGTCGCGGTGCACCACGCGACAGTTGTATTCCAAAACTGAGTCACTCAGATCACACGAGTACCCAAGCATGCTTGAAACTCATTCAAATGCAAGTGCTTCTATCTGTTGTCTTGATTGTTTCCCACTCATTCCTTTTGGTTTGGGTAACATGTCAAAATCCCATGCCTAGAAAACTTCAACTAGAGTTCGCGGAAATGCTCAGTGGACACCCCAGGTAGGGTAAGGATCAGCATTTCCACAGTACTCAGAGAATTTTTATTTTCAGGGATGGATTTTTAGCCCAATTCAAGGTGATGAAAAGTGGTTTCGTGAAAATCGCAGAAAATTTTTTTTCAGAAACTCCGGGGTGCCTGGATGGTGCACCACGCGACAGTTGTATTCCAAAACTGAGTCTCTCAGATCACACGAGTACCCAAGCATGCTTGAAACTCATTCAAATGCAAGTGCTACTATCTGTTGTCTTGATTGTTTCCCACTCATTCCTTTTGGTTTGGGTGACATGTCAAAATCCCATGCCTAGAAAACTTCAACTAGAGTTCGCGGAAATGCTCAGTGGACACCCCAGGTAGGGTAAGGATCAGCATTTCCACACTACTCAGAGAATTTTTATTTTCAGGGATGGATTTTTAGCCCAATTCAAGTTGATGAAAAGTAGTTTCGTGAAAATAGGAGAAAATTTTTTTTCAGAAACTCCGGGGTGCCTGGATGTCGCGGTGCACCACGCGACAGTTGTATTCCAAAACTGAGTCTCTCAGATCACACGAGTACCCAAGCATGCTTGAAACTCATTCAAATGCAAGTGCTTCTATCTGTTGTCTTGATTGTTTCCCACTCATTCCTTTTGGTTTGGGTAACATGTCAAAATCCCATGCCTAGAAAACTTCAACTAGAGTTCGCGGAAATGCTCAGTGGACACCCCAGGTAGGGTAAGGATCAGCATTTCCACACTACTCAGAGAATTTTTATTTTCAGGGATGGATTTTTAGCCCAATTCAAGTTGATGAAAAGTAGTTTCGTGAAAATCGGAGAAAATTTTTTTTCAGAAACTCCGGGGTGCCTGGATGTCGCGGTGCACCACGCGACAGTTGTATTCCAAAACTGAGTCACTCAGATCACACGAGTACCCAAGCATGCTTGAAACTCATTCAAATGCAAGTGCTTCTATCTGTTGTCTTGATTGTTTCCCACTCATTCCTTTTGGTTTGGGTAACATGTCAAAATCCCATGCCCAGAGAACTTCAGATAGAGTTCGTGGAAATGCTCAGTGGACACCCCAGGTAGGGTAAGGATCAGCATTTCCACACTACTCAGAGAATTTTTATTTTCAGGGATGGATTTTTAGCCCAATTCAAGTTGATGAAAAGTAGTTTCGTGAAAATCGGAGAAAATTTTTTTTCAGAAACTCCGGGGTGCCTGGATGTCGCGGTGCACCACGCGACAGTTGTATTCCAAAACTGAGTTACTCAGATCACACGAGTACCCAAGCATGCTTGAAACTCATTCAAATGCAAGTGCTTCTATCTGTTGTCTTGATTATTTCCCACTCATTCCTTTTGGTTTGGGTAACATGTCAAAATCCCATGCCAAGAGAACTTCAGATAGAGTTCGTGGAAATGCTCAGTGGACATCCCAGGTAGGGTAAGGATCAGCATTTCCACACTACTCAGAGAATTTTTATTTTCAGGGATGGATTTTTAGCCCAATTCAAGTTGATGAAAAGTAGTTTCGTGAAAATCGGAGAAAATTTTTTTTCAGAAACTCCAGGGTGCCTGGATGTCGCGGTGCACCACGCGACAGTTGTATTCAAAAACTGAATTACTCAGATCACACGAGTACCCAAGCATGCTTGAAACGCATTCAAATGCAAGTGCTTCTATCTGTTGTCTTGATTGTTTCCCACTCATTACTTTTGGTTTGGGTAACATGTCAAAATCCCATGCCCAGAGAACTTCAGATAGAGTTCGTGGAAATGCTCAGTGGACACCCCAGGTAGGGTAAGGATCAGCATTTCCAAACTACTCAGAGAATTTTTATTTTCAGGGATGGATTTTTAGCCCAATTCAAGTTGATGAAAAGTAGTTTCGTGAAAATCGGAGAAATTTTTTTTTCAGAAACTCCGGGGTGCCTGGATGTCGCGGTGCACCACGCGACAGTTGTATTCCAAAACTGAGTCTCTCAGATCACACGAGTACAAAAGCATGCTTGAAACTCATTCAAATGCAAGTGCTTCTATCTGTTGTCTTGATTGTTTCCCACTCATTCCTTTTGGTTTGGGTAACATGTCAAAATCCCATGCCTAGAAAACTTCAACTAGAGTTCGCGGAAATGCTCAGTGGACACCCCAGGTAGGGTAAGGATCAGCATTTCCACAGTACTCAGAGAATTTTTATTTTCAGGGATGGATTTTTAGCCCAATTCAAGTTGAAGAAAAGTGGTTTCGTGAAAATTGCAGAAAATTTTTTTTCAGAAACTCCGGGGTGCCTGGATGTCGTGGTGCACCACGCGACAGTTGTATTCCAAAACTGAGTCACTCAGATCATACGAGTACCCAAGCATGCTTGAAACTCATTCAAATGCAAGTGTTCTATCTGTTGTCTTGATTGTTTCCCACTCATTCCTTTTGGTTTGGGTAACATGTCAAAATCCCATGCCTAGAGAACTTCAACTAGAGTTCGCGGAAATGCTCAGTGGACACCCCAGGTAGGGTAAGGATCAGCATTTCCACACTACTCAGAGAATTTTTATTTTCAGGGATGGATTTTTAGCCCACTTCAAGTTGATGAAAAGTAGTTTCGTGAAAATCGGAGAAAATTTTTTTTCAGAAACTCCGGGGTGCCTGGATGTCGCGGTGTACCACGCGACAGTTGTATTCCAAAACTGAGTCACTCAGATCACACGAGTACCCAAGCATGCTTGAAACTCATTCAAATGCAAGTGCTACTATCTGTTGTCTTGATTGTTTCCCACTCATTCCTTTTGGTTTGGGTAACATGTCAAAATCCCATGCCTAGAAAACTTCAACTAGAGTTCGCGGAAATGCTCAGTGGACACCCCAGGTAGGGTAAGGATCAGCATTTCCACAGTACTCAGAGAATGTTTATTTTCAGGGATGGATTTTTAGCCCAATTCAAGTTGAAGAAAAGTGGTTTCGTGAAAATTGCAGAAAATTTTTTTTCAGAAACTCCGGGGTGCCTGGATGTCGTGGTGCACCACGCGACAGTTGTATTCCAAAACTGAGTCACTCAGATCACACGAGTACCCAAGCATGCTTGAAACTCATTCAAATGCAAGTGCTTCTATCTGTTGTCTTGATTGTTTCCCACTCATCCCTTTTGGTTTGGGTAACATGTCAAAATCCCATGCCCAGAGAACTTCAGATAGAGTTCGTGGAAATGCTCAGTGGACACCCCAGGTAGGGTAAGGATCAGCATTTCCACACTACTCAGAGAATTTTTATTTTTAGGGATGGATTTTTAGCCCAATTCAAGTTGATGAAAAGTAGTTTCGTGAAAATCGGAGAAAATTTTTTTTCAGAAACTCCGGGGTGCCTGGATGTCGCGGTGCACCACGCGACAGTTGTATTGCAAAACTTAGTCACTCAGATCACACGAGTACCCAAGCATGCTTGAAACTCATTCAAATGCAACTGCTTCTATCTGTTGTCTTGATTGTTTCCCACTCATTCCTTTTGGTTTGAGTAACATGTCAAAATCCCATGCCCAGAGAACTTCAGATAGAGTTCGTGGAAATCCTCAGTGGACACCCCAGGTAGGGTAAGGATCAGCATTTCCACACTACTCAGAGAATTTTTATTTTCAGGGATGGATTTTTAGCCCAATTCAAGTTGATGAAAAGTAGTTTCGTGAAAATCGGAGAAAATTTTTTTTCAGAAACTCCGGGGTGCCTGGATGTCGCGGTGCACCACGCGACAGTTGTATTCCAAAACTGAGTCACTCAGATCACACGAGTACCCAAGCATGCTTGAAACTCATTCAAATGCAAGTGCTTCTATCTGTTGTCTTGATTGTTTCCCACTCATTCCTTTTGGTTTGGGTAACATGTCAAAATCCCATGCCTAGAAAACTTCAACTAGAGTTCGCGGAAATGCTCAGTGGACACCCCAGGTAGGGTAAGGATCAGCATTTCCACAGTACTCAGAGAATTTTTATTTTCAGGGATGGATTTTTAGCCCAATTCAAGGTGATGAAAAGTGGTTTCGTGAAAATCGCAGAAAATTTTTTTTCAGAAACTCCGGGGTGCCTGGATGGTGCACCACGCGACAGTTGTATTCCAAAACTGAGTCTCTCAGATCACACGAGTACCCAAGCATGCTTGAAACTCATTCAAATGCAAGTGCTACTATCTGTTGTCTTGATTGTTTCCCACTCATTCCTTTTGGTTTGGGTGACATGTCAAAATCCCATGCCTAGAAAACTTCAACTAGAGTTCGCGGAAATGCTCAGTGGACACCCCAGGTAGGGTAAGGATCAGCATTTCCACACTACTCAGAGAATTTTTATTTTCAGGGATGGATTTTTAGCCCAATTCAAGTTGATGAAAAGTAGTTTCGTGAAAATAGGAGAAAATTTTTTTTCAGAAACTCCGGGGTGCCTGGATGTCGCGGTGCACCACGCGACAGTTGTATTCCAAAACTGAGTCTCTCAGATCACACGAGTACCCAAGCATGCTTGAAACTCATTCAAATGCAAGTGCTTCTATCTGTTGTCTTGATTGTTTCCCACTCATTCCTTTTGGTTTGGGTAACATGTCAAAATCCCATGCCTAGAAAATTTCAACTAGAGTTCGCGGAAATGCTCAGTGGACACCCCAGGTAGGGTAAGGATCAGCATTTCCACACTACTCAGAGAATTTTTATTTTCAGGGATGGATTTTTAGCCCAATTCAAGTTGATGAAAAGTAGTTTCGTGAAAATCGGAGAAAATTTTTTTTCAGAAACTCCGGGGTGCCTGGATGTCGCGGTGCACCACGCGACAGTTGTATTCCAAAACTGAGTCACTCAGATCACACGAGTACCCAAGCATGCTTGAAACTCATTCAAATGCAAGTGCTTCTATCTGTTGTCTTGATTGTTTCCCACTCATTCCTTTTGGTTTGGGTAACATGTCAAAATCCCATGCCCAGAGAACTTCAGATAGAGTTCGTGGAAATGCTCAGTGGACACCCCAGGTAGGGTAAGGATCAGCATTTCCACACTACTCAGAGAATTTTTATTTTCAGGGATGGATTTTTAGCCCAATTCAAGTTGATGAAAAGTAGTTTCGTGAAAATCGGAGAAAATTTTTTTTCAGAAACTCCGGGGTGCCTGGATGTCGCGGTGCACCACGCGACAGTTGTATTCCAAAACTGAGTTACTCAGATCACACGAGTACCCAAGCATGCTTGAAACTCATTCAAATGCAAGTGCTTCTATCTGTTGTCTTGATTATTTCCCACTCATTCCTTTTGGTTTGGGTAACATGTCAAAATCCCATGCCAAGAGAACTTCAGATAGAGTTCGTGGAAATGCTCAGTGGACATCCCAGGTAGGGTAAGGATCAGCATTTCCACACTACTCAGAGAATTTTTATTTTCAGGGATGGATTTTTAGCCCAATTCAAGTTGATGAAAAGTAGTTTCGTGAAAATCGGAGAAAATTTTTTTTCAGAAACTCCGGGGTGCCTGGATGTCGCGGTGCACCACGCGACAGTTGTATTCAAAAACTGAATTACTCAGATCACACGAGTACCCAAGCATGCTTGAAACGCATTCAAATGCAAGTGCTTCTATCTGTTGTCTTGATTGTTTCCCACTCATTCCTTTTGGTTTGGGTAACATGTCAAAATCCCATGCCCAGAGAACTTCAGATAGAGTTCGTGGAAATGCTCAGTGGACACCCCAGGTAGGGTAAGGATCAGCATTTCCAAACTACTCAGAGAATTTTTATTTTCAGGGATGGATTTTTAGCCCAATTCAAGTTGATGAAAAGTAGTTTCGTGAAAATCGGAGAAATTTTTTTTTCAGAAACTCCGGGGTGCCTGGATGTCGCGGTGCACCACGCGACAGTTGTATTCCAAAACTGAGTCTCTCAGATCACACGAGTACAAAAGCATGCTTGAAACTCATTCAAATGCAAGTGCTTCTATCTGTTGTCTTGATTGTTTCCCACTCATTCCTTTTGGTTTGGGTAACATGTCAAAATCCCATGCCTAGAAAACTTCAACTAGAGTTCGCGGAAATGCTCAGTGGACACCCCAGGTAGGGTAAGGATCAGCATTTCCACAGTACTCAGAGAATTTTTATTTTCAGGGATGGATTTTTAGCCCAATTCAAGTTGAAGAAAAGTGGTTTCGTGAAAATTGCAGAAAATTTTTTTTCAGAAACTCCGGGGTGCCTGGATGTCGTGGTGCACCACGCGACAGTTGTATTCCAAAACTGAGTCACTCAGATCATACGAGTACCCAAGCATGCTTGAAACTCATTCAAATGCAAGTGTTCTATCTGTTGTCTTGATTGTTTCCCACTCATTCCTTTTGGTTTGGGTAACATGTCAAAATCCCATGCCTAGAGAACTTCAACTAGAGTTCGCGGAAATGCTCAGTGGACACCCCAGGTAGGGTAAGGATCAGCATTTCCACACTACTCAGAGAATTTTTATTTTCAGGGATGGATTTTTAGCCCACTTCAAGTTGATGAAAAGTAGTTTCGTGAAAATCGGAGAAAATTTTTTTTCAGAAACTCCGGGGTGCCTGGATGTCGCGGTGCACCACGCGACAGTTGTATTGCAAAACTGAGTCACTCAGATCACACGAGTACCCAAGCATGCTTGAAACTCATTCAAATGCAACTGCTTCTATCTGTTGTCTTGATTGTTTCCCACTCATTCCTTTTGGTTTGAGTAACATGTCAAAATCCCATGCCCAGAGAACTTCAGATAGAGTTCGTGGAAATCCTCAGTGGACACCCCAGGTAGGGTAAGGATCAGCATTTCCACACTACTCAGAGAATTTTTATTTTCAGGGATGGATTTTTAGCCCAATTCAAGTTGATGAAAACTAGTTTCGTGAAAATCTGAGAAAATTTTTTTTCATTAACTCCGGGGTGCCTGGATGTCGTGGTGCACCACGCGACAGTTGTATTCCAAAACTGAGTCACTCAGATCACACGAGTACCAAAGCATGCTTGAAACTCATTCAAATGCAACTGCTTCTATCTGTTGTCTTGATTGTTTCCCACTCATTCCTTTTGGTTTGGGTAACATTTCAAAATCCCATGCCCAGAGAACTTCAGATAGAGTTCGTGGAAATGCTCAGTGGACACCCCAGGTAGGGTAAGGATCAGCATTTCCACACTACTCAGAGAATTTTTATTTTCAGGGATGGATTTTTAGCCCAATTCAAGTTGAAGAAAAGTGGTTTCGTGAAAATTGCAGAAAATTTTTTTTCAGAAACTCCGGGGTGCCTGGATGTCGTGGTGCACCACGCGACAGTTGTATTCCAAAACTGAGTCACTCAGATCATACGAGTACCCAAGCATGCTTGAAACTCATTCAAATGCAAGTGTTCTATCTGTTGTCTTGATTGTTTCCCACTCATTCCTTTTGGTTTGGGTAACATGTCAAAATCCCATGCCTAGAGAACTTCAACTAGAGTTCGCGGAAATGCTCAGTGGACACCCCAGGTAGGGTAAGGATCAGCATTTCCACAGTACTCAGAGAATTTTTATTTTCAGGGATGGATTTTTAGCCCAATTCAAGTTGAAGAAAAGTGGTTTCGTGAAAATTGCAGAAAATTTTTTTTCAGAAACTCCGGGGTGCCTGGATGTCGTGGTGCACCACGCGACAGTTGTATTCCAAAACTGAGTCACTCAGATCATACGAGTACCCAAGCATGCTTGAAACTCATTCAAATGCAAGTGTTCTATCTGTTGTCTTGATTGTTTCCCACTCATTCCTTTTGGTTTGGGTAACATGTCAAAATCCCATGCCTAGAGAACTTCAACTAGAGTTCGCGGAAATGCTCAGTGGACACCCCAGGTAGGGTAAGGATCAGCATTTCCACACTACTCAGAGAATTTTTATTTTCAGGGATGGATTTTTAGCCCACTTCAAGTTGATGAAAAGTAGTTTCGTGAAAATCGGAGAAAATTTTTTTTCAGAAACTCCGGGGTGCCTGGATGTCGCGGTGTACCACGCGACAGTTGTATTCCAAAACTGAGTCACTCAGATCACACGAGTACCCAAGCATGCTTGAAACTCATTCAAATGCAAGTGCTACTATCTGTTGTCTTGATTGTTTCCCACTCATTCCTTTTGGTTTGGGTAACATGTCAAAATCCCATGCCTAGAAAACTTCAACTAGAGTTCGCGGAAATGCTCAGTGGACACCCCAGGTAGGGTAAGGATCAGCATTTCCACAGTACTCAGAGAATGTTTATTTTCAGGGATGGATTTTTAGCCCAATTCAAGTTGAAGAAAAGTGGTTTCGTGAAAATTGCAGAAAATTTTTTTTCAGAAACTCCGGGGTGCCTGGATGTCGTGGTGCACCACGCGACAGTTGTATTCCAAAACTGAGTCACTCAGATCACACGAGTACCCAAGCATGCTTGAAACTCATTCAAATGCAAGTGCTTCTATCTGTTGTCTTGATTGTTTCCCACTCATCCCTTTTGGTTTGGGTAACATGTCAAAATCCCATGCCCAGAGAACTTCAGATAGAGTTCGTGGAAATGCTCAGTGGACACCCCAGGTAGGGTAAGGATCAGCATTTCCACACTACTCAGAGAATTTTTATTTTTAGGGATGGATTTTTAGCCCAATTCAAGTTGATGAAAAGTAGTTTCGTGAAAATCGGAGAAAATTTTTTTTCAGAAACTCCGGGGTGCCTGGATGTCGCGGTGCACCACGCGACAGTTGTATTGCAAAACTGAGTCACTCAGATCACACGAGTACCCAAGCATGCTTGAAACTCATTCAAATGCAACTGCTTCTATCTGTTGTCTTGATTGTTTCCCACTCATTCCTTTTGGTTTGAGTAACATGTCAAAATCCCATGCCCAGAGAACTTCAGATAGAGTTCGTGGAAATCCTCAGTGGACACCCCAGGTAGGGTAAGGATCAGCATTTCCACACTACTCAGAGAATTTTTATTTTCAGGGATGGATTTTTAGCCCAATTCAAGTTGATGAAAACTAGTTTCGTGAAAATCGGAGAAAATTTTTTTTCAGAAACTCCGGGGTGCCTGGATGTCGCGGTGCACCACGCGACAGTTGTATTCCAAAACTGAGTCACTCAGATCACACGAGTACCCAAGCATGCTTGAAACTCATTCAAATGCATGTGCTTCTATCTGTTGTCTTGATTGTTTCCCACTCATTCCTTTTGGTTTGGGTAACATGTCAAAATCCCATGCCTAGAGAACTTCAACTAGAGTTCGCGGTAATGCTCAGTGGACACCCCAGGTAGGTTAAGGATCAGCATTTCCACACTACTCAGAGAATTTTTATTTTCAGGGATGGATTTTTAGCCCAATTCAAGTTGAAGAAAAGTGGTTTCGTGAAAATCGCAGAAAATTTTTTTTCAGAAACTCCGGGGTGCCTGGATGTCGCGGTGCACCACGCGACAGTTGTATTCCAAAACTGAGTCTCTCAGATCACACGAGTACCCAAGCATGCTTGAATCTCATTCAAATGCAAGTGCTTCTATCTGTTGTCTTGATTGTTTCCCACTCATTCCTTTTGGTTTGGGTAACATGTCAAAATCCCATGCCTAGAAAACTTCAACTAGAGTTCGCGGAAATGCTCAGTGGACACCCCAGGTAGGGTAAGGATCAGCATTTCCACACTACTCAGAGAATTTTTATTTTCAGGGATGGATTTTTAGCCCAATTCAAGTTGATGAAAAGTGGTTTCGTGAAAATCGCAGAAAATGTTTTTTCAGAAACTCCGGGGTGCCTGGATGGTGCACCACGCGACAGTTGTATTCCAAAACTGAGTCTCTCAGATCACACGAGTACCCAAGCATGCTTGAAACTCATTCAAATGCAAGTGCTACAATCTGTTATCTTGATTGTTTCCCACTCATTCCTTTTGGTTTGGGTGACATGTCAAAATCCCATGCCTAGAAAACTTCAACTAGAGTTCGCGGAAATGCTCAGTGGACACCCCAGGTAGGGTAAGGATCAGCATTTCCACACTACTCAGAGAATTTTTATTTTCAGGGATGGATTTTTAGCCCAATTCAAGTTGATGAAAAGTAGTTTCGTGAAAATCGGAGAAAATTTTTTTTCAGAAACTCCGGGGTGCCTGGATGTCGCGGTGCACCACGCGACAGTTGTATTCCAAAACTGAGTCACTCAGATCACACGAGTACCCAAGCATGCTTGAAACTCATTCAAATGCAAGTGCTTCTATCTGTTGTCTTGATTGTTTCCCACTCATTCCTTTTGGTTTGGGTAACATGTCAAAATCCCATGCCCAGAGAACTTCAGATAGAGTTCGTGGAAATGCTCAGTGGACACCCCAGGTAGGGTAAGGATCAGCATTTCCACACTACTCAGAGAATTTTTATTTTCAGGGATGGATTTTTAGCCCAATTCAAGTTGATGAAAAGTAGTTTCGTGAAAATCGGAGAAAATTTTTTTTCAGAAACTCCGGGGTGCCTGGATGTCGCGGTGCACCACGCGACAGTTGTATTCCAAAACTGAGTTACTCAGATCACACGAGTACCCAAGCATGCTTGAAACTCATTCAAATGCAAGTGCTTCTATCTGTTGTCTTGATTGTTTCCCACTCATTCCTTTTGGTTTGGGTAACATGTCAAAATCCCATGCCCAGAGAACTTCAGATAGAGTTCGTGGAAATGCTCAGTGGACACCCCAGGTAGGGTAAGGATCAGCATTTCCACACTACTCAGAGAATTTTTATTTTCAGGGATGGATTTTTAGCCCAATTCAAGTTGATGAAAAGTAGTTTCGTGAAAATCGGAGAAAATTTTTTTTCAGAAACTCCGGGGTGCCTGGATGTCGCGGTGTACCACGCGACAGTTGTATTCCAAAACTGA
The DNA here is from genome assembly GCF_059453375.1 of Lepisosteus platostomus. NCBI lineage: Eukaryota > Metazoa > Chordata > Actinopteri > Semionotiformes > Lepisosteidae > Lepisosteus > Lepisosteus platostomus. Next base: position 58,592,323 of record NC_142619.1, on the reverse strand, counting down.
GTCACTCAGATCACACGAGTACCCAAGCATGCTTGAAACTCATTCAAATGCAAGTGCTTCTATCTGTTGTCTTGATTGTTTCCCACTCATTCCTTTTGGTTTGGGTAACATGTCAAAATCCCATGCCCAGAGAACTTCAGATAGAGTTCGTGGAAATGCTCAGTGGACACCCCAGGTAGGGTAAGGATCAGCATTTCCACACTACTCAGAGAATTTTTATTTTCAGGGATGGATTTTTAGCCCAATTCAAGTTGATGAAAAGTAGTTTCGTGAAAATCGGAGAAAATTTTTTTTCAGAAACTCCGGGGTGCCTGGATGTCGCGGTGCACCACGCGACAGTTGTATTCCAAAACTGAGTTACTCAGATCACACGAGTACCCAAGCATGCTTGAAACTCATTCAAATGCAAGTGCTTCTATCTGTTGTCTTGATTGTTTCCCACTCATTCCTTTTGGTTTGGGTAACATGTCAAAATCCCATGCCCAGAGAACTTCAGATAGAGTTCGTGGAAATGCTCAGTGGACACCCCAGGTAGGGTAAGGATCAGCATTTCCACACTACTCAGAGAATTTTTATTTTCAGGGATGGATTTTTAGCCCAATTCAAGTTGATGAAAAGTAGTTTCGTGAAAATCGGAGAAAATTTTTTTTCAGAAACTCCGGGGTGCCTGGATGTCGCGGTGTACCACGCGACAGTTGTATTCCAAAACTGAGTCACTCAGATCACACGAGTACCCAAGCATGCTTGAAACTCATTCAAATGCAAGTGCTTCTATCTGTTGTCTTGATTGTTTCCCACTCATTCCTTTTGGTTTGGGTAACATGTCAAAATCCCATGCCTAGAGAACTTCAACTAGAGTTCGCGGTAATGCTCAGTGGACACCCCAGGTAGGTTAAGGATCAGCATTTCCACACTACTCAGAGAATTTTTATTTTCAGGGATGGATTTTTAGCCCAATTCAAGTTGAAGAAAAGTGGTTTCGTGAAAATCGCAGAAATTTTTTTTTCAGAAACTCCGGGGTGCCTGGATGTCGCGGTGCACCACGCGACAGTTGTATTCCAAAACTGAGTCTCTCAGATCACACGAGTACCCAAGCATGCTTGAATCTCATTCAAATGCAAGTGCTTCTATCTGTTGTCTTGATTGTTTCCCACTCATTCCTTTTGGTTTGGGTAACATGTCAAAATCCCATGCCTAGAAAACTTCAACTAGAGTTCGCGGAAATGCTCAGTGGACACCCCAGGTAGGGTAAGGATCAGCATTTCCACAGTACTCAGAGAATTTTTATTTTCAGGGATGGATTTTTAGCCTAATTCAAGGTGATGAAAAGTGGTTTCGTGAAAATCGCAGAAAATTTTTTTTCAGAAACTCCGGGGTGCCTGGATGGTGCACCACGCGACTGTTGTATTCCAAAACTGAGTCTCTCAGATCACACGAGTACCCAAGCATGCTTGAAACTCATTCAAATGCAAGTGCTACTATCTGTTGTCTTGATTGTTTCCCACTCATTCCTTTTGGTTTGGGTAACATGTCAAAATCTCATGCCCAGAGAACTTCAGATAGAGTTCGTGGAAATGCTCAGTGGACACCCCAGGTAGGGTAAGGATCAGCATTTCCACACTACTCAGAGAATTTTTATTTTCAGGGATGGATTTTTAGCCCAATTCAAGTTGATGAAAAGTAGTTTCGTGAAAATCGGAGAAAATTTTTTTTCAGAAACTCCGGGGTGCCTCGATGTCGCGGTGCACCACGCGACAGTTGTATTCCAAAACTGAGTCACTCAGATCACACGAGTATCCAAGCATGCTTGAAACTCATTCAAATGCAAGTGCTTCTATCTGTTGTCTTGATTGTTTCCCACTCATTCCTTTTGGTTGGGGTAACATGTCAAAATCCCATGCCCAGAGAACTTCAGATAGAGTTCGTGGAAATGCTCAGTGGACACCCCAGGTAGGGTAAGGATCAGCATTTCCACACTACTCAGAGAATTTTTTATTTTCAGGGATGGATTTTTAGCCCAATTCAAGTTGATGAAAAGTAGTTTCGTGAAAATCGGAGAAAATTTTTTTTCAGAAACTCCGGGGTGCCTGGATGTCGCGGTGCACCACGCGACAGTTGTATTCCAAAACTGAGTTACTCAGATCACACGAGTACCCAAGCATGCTTGAAACTCATTCAAATGCAAGTGCTTCTATCTGTTGTCTTGATTGTTTCCCACTCATTCCTTTTGGTTTGGGTAACATGTCAAAATCCCATGCCCAGAGAACTTCAGATAGAGTTCGTGGAAATGCTCAGTGGACACCCCAGGTAGGGTAAGGATCAGCATTTCCACACTACTCAGAGAATTTTTATTTTCAGGGATGGATTTTTAGCCCAATTCAAGTTGATGAAAAGTAGTTTCGTGAAAATCGGAGAAAATTTTTTTTCAGAAACTCCGGGGTGCCTGGATGTCGCGGTGCACCACGCGACAGTTGTATTCCAAAACTGAGTTACTCAGATCACACGAGTACCCAAGCATGCTTGAAACTCATTCAAATGCAAGTGCTTCTATCTGTTGTCTTGATTGTTTCCCACTCATTCCTTTTGGTTTGGGTAACATGTCAAAATCCCATGCCCAGAGAACTTCAGATAGAGTTCGTGGAAATGCTCAGTGGACACCCCAGGTAGGGTAAGGATCAGCATTTCCACACTACTCAGAGAATTTTTATTTTCAGGGATGGATTTTTAGCCCAATTCAAGTTGATGAAAAGTAGTTTCGTGAAAATCTGAGAAAATTTTTTTTCAGAAACTCCGGGGTGCCTGGATGTCGCGGTGCACCACGCGACAGTTGTATTCCAAAACTGAGTTACTCAGATCACACGAGTACCCAAGCATGCTTGAAACTCATTCAAATGCAAGTGCTTCTATCTGTTGTCTTGATTGTTTCCCACTCATTCCTTTTGGTTTGGGTAACATGTCAAAATCCCATGCCCAGAGAACTTCAGATAGAGTTCGTGGAAATGCTCAGTGGACACCCCAGGTAGGGTAAGGATCAGCATTTCCACAGTACTCAGAGAATTTTTATTTTCAGGGATGGATTTTTAGCCCAATTCAAGTTGATGAAAAGTAGTTTCGTGAAAATCGGAGAAAATTTTTTTTCAGAAACTCCGGGGTGCCTGGATGTCGCGGTGTACCACGCGACAGTTGTATTCCAAAACTGAGTCACTCAGATCACACGAGTACCCAAGCATGCTTGAAACTCATTCAAATGCAAGTGCTTCTATCTGTTGTCTTGATTGTTTCCCACTCATTCCTTTTGGTTTGGGTAACATGTCAAAATCCCATGCCTAGAGAACTTCAACTAGAGTTCGCGGTAATGCTCAGTGGACACCCCAGGTAGGTTAAGGATCAGCATTTCCACACTACTCAGAGAATTTTTATTTTCAGGGATGGATTTTTAGCCCAATTCAAGTTGAAGAAAAGTGGTTTCGTGAAAATCGCAGAAAATTTTTTTTCAGAAACTCCGGGGTGCCTGGATGTCGCGGTGCACCACGCGACAGTTGTATTCCAAAACTGAGTTACTCAGATCACACGAGTACCCAAGCATGCTTGAAACTCATTCAAATGCAAGTGCTTCTATGTGTTGTCTTGATTGTTTCCCACTCATTCCTTTTGGTTTGGGTAACATGTCAAAATCCCATGCCTAGAAAACTTCAACTAGAGTTCGCGGAAATGCTCAGTGGACACCCCAGGTAGGGTAAGGATCAGCATTTCCACAGTACTCAGAGAATTTTTATTTTCAGGGATGGATTTTTAGCCCAATTCAAGGTGATGAAAAGTGGTTTCGTGAAAATCGCAGAAAATTTTTTTTCAGAAACTCCGGGGTGCCTGGATGGTGCACCACGCGACAGTTGTATTCCAAAACTGAGTCTCTCAGATCACACGAGTACCCAAGCATGCTTGAAACTCATTCAAATGCAAGTGCTACTATCTGTTGTCTTGATTGTTTCCCACTCATTCCTTTTGGTTTGGGTGACATGTCAAAATCCCATGCCTAGAAAACTTCAACTAGAGTTCGCGGAAATGCTCAGTGGACACCCCAGGTAGGGTAAGGATCAGCATTTCCACACTACTCAGAGAATTTTTATTTTCAGGGATGGATTTTTAGCCCAATTCAAGTTGATGAAAAGTAGTTTCGTGAAAATAGGAGAAAATTTTTTTTCAGAAACTCCGGGGTGCCTGGATGTCGCGGTGCACCACGCGACAGTTGTATTCCAAAACTGAGTCTCTCAGATCACACGAGTACCCAAGCATGCTTGAAACTCATTCAAATGCAAGTGCTTCTATCTGTTGTCTTGATTGTTTCCCACTCATTCCTTTTGGTTTGGGTAACATGTCAAAATCCCATGCCTAGAAAACTTCAACTAGAGTTCGCGGAAATGCTCAGTGGACACCCCAGGTAGGGTAAGGATCAGCATTTCCACACTACTCAGAGAATTTTTATTTTCAGGGATGGATTTTTAGCCCAATTCAAGTTGATGAAAAGTAGTTTCGTGAAAATCGGAGAAAATTTTTTTTCAGAAACTCCGGGGTGCCTGGATGTCGCGGTGCACCACGCGACAGTTGTATTCCAAAACTGAGTCACTCAGATCACACGAGTACCCAAGCATGCTTGAAACTCATTCAAATGCAAGTGCTTCTATCTGTTGTCTTGATTGTTTCCCACTCATTCCTTTTGGTTTGGGTAACATGTCAAAATCCCATGCCCAGAGAACTTCAGATAGAGTTCGTGGAAATGCTCAGTGGACACCCCAGGTAGGGTAAGGATCAGCATTTCCACACTACTCAGAGAATTTTTATTTTCAGGGATGGATTTTTAGCCCAATTCAAGTTGATGAAAAGTAGTTTCGTGAAAATCGGAGAAAATTTTTTTTCAGAAACTCCGGGGTGCCTGGATGTCGCGGTGCACCACGCGACAGTTGTATTCCAAAACTGAGTCTCTCAGATCACACGAGTACCCAAGCATGCTTGAAACTCATTCAAATGCAAGTGCTTCTATCTGTTGTCTTGATTGTTTCCCACTCATTCCTTTTGGTTTGGGTAACATGTCAAAATCCCATGCCGAGAAAACTTCAACTAGAGTTCGCGGAAATGCTCAGTGGACACCCCAGGTAGGGTAAGGATCAGCATTTCCACGCTACTCAGAGAATTTTTATTTTCAGGGATGGATTTTTAGCCCAATTCAAGTTGATGAAAAGTAGTTTCGTGAAAATCGGAGAAAATTTTTTTTCAGAAACTCCGGGGTGCCTGGATGTCGCGGTGCACCACGCGACAGTTGTATTCCAAAACTGAGTTACTCAGATCACACGAGTACCCAAGCATGCTTGAAACTCATTCAAATGCAAGTGCTTCTATCTGTTGTCTTGATTGTTTCCCACTCATTCCTTTTGGTTTGGGTAACATGTCAAAATCCCATGCCCAGAGAACTTCAGATAGAGTTCGTGGAAATGCTCAGTGGACATCCCAGGTAGGGTAAGGATCAGCATTTCCACACTACTCAGAGAATTTTTATTTTCAGGGATGGATTTTTAGCCCAATTCAAGTTGATGAAAAGTAGTTTCGTGAAAATCGGAGAAAATTTTTTTTCAGAAACTCCGGGGTGCCTGGATGTCGCGGTGCACCACGCGACAGTTGTATTCCAAAACTGAGTTACTCAGATCACACGAGTACCCAAGCATGCTTGAAACTCATTCAAATGCAAGTGCTTCTATCTGTTGTCTTGATTGTTTCCCACTCATTCCTTTTGGTTTGGGTAACATGTCAAAATCCCATGCCCAGAGAACTTCAGATAGAGTTCGTGGAAATGCTCAGTGGACATCCCAGGTAGGGTAAGGATCAGCATTTCCACACTACTCAGAGAATTTTTATTTTCAGGGATGGATTTTTAGCCCAATTCAAGTTGATGAAAAGTAGTTTCGTGAAAATCGGAGAAAATTTTTTTTCAGAAACTCCGGGGTGCCTGGATGTCGTGGTGCACCACGCGACAGTTGTATTCCAAAACTGAGTCTCTCAGATCACACGAGTACCCAAGCATGCTTGAAACTCATTCAAATGCAAGTGCTTCTATCTGTTGTCTTGATTGTTTCCCACTCATTCCTTTTGGTTTGGGTAACATGTCAAAATCCCATGCCCAGAGAACTTCAGATAGAGTTCGTGGAAATGCTCAGTGGACACCCCAGGAAGGGTAAGGATCAGCATTTCCACACTACTCAGAGAATTTTTATTTTCAGGGATGGATTTTTAGCCCAATTCAAGTTGATGAAAAGTAGTTTCGTGAAAATCGGAGTAAATTTTTTTTCAGAAACTCCGGGGTGCCTGGATGTCGTGGTGCACCACGCGACAGTTGTATTCCAAAACTGAGTTACTCAGATCACACGAGTACCCAAGCATGCTTGAAACTCATTCAAATGCAAGTGCTTCTATCTGTTGTCTTGATTGTTTCCCACTCATTCCTTTTGGTTTGGGTAACATGTCAAAATCCCATGCCTAGAGAACTTCAGATAGAGTTCGTGGAAATGCTCAGTGGACACCCCAGGTAGGGTAAGGATCAGCATTTCCACACTACTCAGAGAATTTTTATTTTCAGGGATGGATTTTTAGCCCAATTCAAGTTGATGAAAAGTAGTTTCGTGAAAATCGGAGAAAATTTTTTTTCAGAAACTCCGGGGTGCCTGGATGTCGCGGTGCACCACGCGACAGTTGTATTCCAAAACTGAGTCTCTCAGATCACACGAGTACCCAAGCATGCTTGAAACTCATTCAAATGCAAGTGCCTCTATCTGTTGTCTTGATTGTTTCCCACTCATTAATTTTGGTTTGGGTAACATGTCAAAATCCCATGCCCAGAGAACTTCAGATAGAGTTGGCGGAAATGCTCAGTGGACACCCCAGGTAGGGTAAGGATCAGCATTTCCACACTACTCAGAGAATTTTTATTTTCAGGGATGGATTTTTAGCCCACTTTAAGTTGATGAAAAGTAGTTTCGTGAAAATCGGAGAAAATTTTTTTTCAGAAACTCCGGGGTGCCTGGATGTCGCGGTGCACCACGCGACAGTTGTATTCCAAAACTGAGTCACTCAGATCACACGAGTACCAAAGCATGCTTGAAACTCATTCAAATGCAAGTGCTTCTATCTGTTGTCTTGATTGTTTCCCACTCATTCCTTTTGGTTTGGGTAACATGTCAAAATCCCATGCCCAGAGAACTTCAGATAGAGTTCGTGGAAATGCTCAGTGGACACCCAAGGTAGGGTAAGGATCAGCATTTCCACACTACTCAGAGAATTTTTATTTTCAGGGATGGATTTTTAGCCCAATTCAAGTTGATGAAAAGTAGTTTCGTGAAAATCGGAGAAAATCTTTTTTCAGAAACTCCGGGGTGCCTGGATGTCGCGGTGCACCACGCGACAGTTGTATTCCAAAACTGAGTCACTCAGATCACACGAGTACCAAAGCATGCTTGAAACTCATTCAAATGCAAGTGCTTCTATCTGTTGTCTTGATTGTTTCCCACTCATTCCTTTTGGTTTGGGTAACATGTCAAAATCCCATGCCCAGAGAACTTCAGATAGAGTTCGTGGAAATGCTCAGTGGACATCCCAGGTAGGGTAAGGATCAGCATTTCCACACTACTCAGAGAATTTTTATTTTCAGGGATGGATTTTTAGCCCAATTCAAGTTGATGAAAAGTAGTTTCGTGAAAATCGGAGAAAATTTTTTTTCAGAAACTCCGGGGTGCCTGGATGTCGCGGTGCACCACGCGACAGTTGTATTCCAAAACTGAGTTACTCAGATCACACGAGTACCCAAGCATGCTTGAAACTCATTCAAATGCAAGTGCTTCTATCTGTTGTCTTGATTGTTTCCCACTCATTCCTTTTGGTTTGGGTAACATGTCAAAATCCCATGCCCAGAGAACTTCAGATAGAGTTCGTGGAAATGCTCAGTGGACATCCCAGGTAGGGTAAGGATCAGCATTTCCACACTACTCAGAGAATTTTTATTTTCAGGGATGGATTTTTAGCCCAATTCAAGTTGATGAAAAGTAGTTTCGTGAAAATCGGAGAAAATTTTTTTTCAGAAACTCCGGGGTGCCTGGATGTCGCGGTGCACCACGCGACAGTTGTATTCCAAAACTGAGTCACTCAGATCACACGAGTACCCAAGCATGCTTGAAACTCATTCAAATGCAAGTGCTTCTATCTGTTGTCTTGATTGTTTCCCACTCATTCCTTTTGGTTTGGGTAACATGTCAAAATCCCATGCCCAGAGAACTTCAGATAGAGTTCGTGGAAATGCTCAGTGGACACCCCAGGTAGGGTAAGGATCAGCATTTCCACACTACTCAGAGAATTTTTATTTTCAGGGATGGATTTTTAGCCCAATTCAAGTTGATGAAAAGTAGTTTCGTGAAAATCGGAGAAAATTTTTTTTCAGAAACTCCGGGGTGCCTGGATGTCGCGGTGCACCACGCGACAGTTGTATTCCAAAACTGAGTCTCTCAGATCACACGAGTACCCAAGCATGCTTGAAACTCATTCAAATGCAAGTGCTTCTATCTGTTGTCTTGATTGTTTCCCACTCATTCCTTTTGGTTTGGGTAACATGTCAAAATCCCATGCCTAGAAAACTTCAACTAGAGTTCGCGGAAATGCTCAGTGGACACCCCAGGTAGGGTAAGGATCAGCATTTCCACAGTACTCAGAGAATTTTTATTTTCAGGGATGGATTTTTAGCCCAATTCAAGTTGAAGAAAAGTGGTTTCGTGAAAATTGCAGAAATATTTTTTTCAGAAACTCCGGGGTGCCTGGATGTCGCGGTGCACCACGCGACAGTTGTATTCCAAAACTGAGTCTCTCAGATCACACGAGTACCCAAGCATGCTTGAATCTCATTCAAATGCAAGTGCTTCTATCTGTTGTCTTGATTGTTTCCCACTCATTCCTTTTGGTTTGGGTAACATGTCAAAATCCCATGCCCAGAGAACTTCAGATAGAGTTCGTGGAAATGCTCAGTGGACACCCCAGGTAGGGTAAGGATCAGCATTTCCACAGTACTCAGAGAATTTTTATTTTCAGGGATGGATTTTTAGCCCAATTCAAGTTGATGAAAAGTAGTTTCGTGAAAATCGGAGAAAATTTTTTTTCAGAAACTCCAGGGTGCCTGGATGTCGCGGTGCACCACGCGACAGTTGTATTCCAAAACTGAGTCACTCAGATCACACGAGTACCCAAGCATGCTTGAAACTCATTCAAATGCAAGTGCTTCTATCTGTTGTCTTGATTGTTTCCCACTCATTCCTTTTGGTTTGGGTAACATGTCAAAATCCCATGCCCAGAGAACTTCAGATAGAGTTGGCGGAAATGCTCAGTGGACACCCCAGGTAGGGTAAGGATCAGCATTTCCACACTACTCAGAGAATTTTTATTTTCAGGGATGGATTTTTAGCCCACTTTAAGTTGATGAAAAGTAGTTTCGTGAAAATCGGAGAAAATTTTTTTTCAGAAACTCCGGGGTGCCTGGATGTCGCGGTGTACCACGCGACAGTTGTATTCCAAAACTGAGTCACTCAGATCACACGAGTACCAAAGCATGCTTGAAACTCATTCAAATGCAAGTGCTTCTATCTGTTGTCTTGATTGTTTCCCACTCATTCCTTTTGGTTTGGGTAACATGTCAAAATCCCATGCCCAGAGAACTTCAGATAGAGTTCGTGGAAATGCTCAGTGGACACCCCAGGTAGGGTAAGGATCAGCATTTCCACAGTACTCAGAGAATTTTTATTTTCAGGGATGGATTTTTAGCCCAATTCAAGTTGATGAAAAGTAGTTTCGTGAAAATCGGAGAAAATTTTTTTTCAGAAACTCCGGGGTGCCTGGATGTCGCGGTGCACCACGCGACAGTTGTATTCCAAAACTGAGTCACTCAGATCACACTAGTACCAAAGCATGCTTGAAACTCATTCAAATGCAAGTGCTTCTATCTGTTGTCTTGATTGTTTCCCACTCATTCCTTTTGGTTTGGGTAACATGTCAAAATCCCATGCCCAGAGAACTTCAGATAGAGTTCGTGGAAATGCTCAGTGGACACCCCAGGTAGGGTAAGGATCAGCATTTCCACACTACTCAGAGAATTTTTATTTTCAGGGATGGATTTTTAGCCCAATTCAAGTTGATGAAAAGTAGTTTCGTGAAAATCGGAGAAAATTTTTTTTCAGAAACTCCGGGGTGCCTGGATGTCGCGGTGCACCACGCGACAGATGTATTCCAAAACTGAGTCACTCAGATCACACGAGTACCCAAGCATGCTTGAAACTCATTCAAATGCAAGTGCTTCTATCTGTTGTCTTGATTGTTTCCCACTCATTCCTTTTGGTTTGGGTAACATGTCAAAATCCCATGCCCAGAGAACTTCAGATAGAGTTCGTGGAAATGCTCAGTGGACATCCCAGGTAGGGTAAGGATCAGCATTTCCACACTACTCAGAGAATTTTTATTTTCAGGGATGGATTTTTAGCCCAATTCAAGTTGATGAAAAGTAGTTTCGTGAAAATCGGAGAAAATTTTTTTTCAGAAACTCCGGGGTGCCTGGATGTCGCGGTGCACCACGCGACAGTTGTATTCCAAAACTGAGTTACTCAGATCACACGAGTACCCAAGCATGCTTGAAACTCATTCAAATGCAAGTGCTTCTATCTGTTGTCTTGATTGTTTCCCACTCATTCCTTTTGGTTTGGGTAACATGTCAAAATCCCATGCCCAGAGAACTTCAGATAGAGTTCGTGGAAATGCTCAGTGGACATCCCAGGTAGGGTAAGGATCAGCATTTCCACACTACTCAGAGAATTTTAATTTTCAGGGATGGATTTTTAGCCCAATTCAAGTTGATGAAAAGTAGTTTCGTGAAAATCGGAGAAAATTTTTTTTCAGAAACTCCGGGGTGCCTGGATGTCGCGGTGCACCACGCGACAGTTGTATTCCAAAACTGAGTCACTCAGATCACACGAGTACCCAAGCATGCTTGAAACTCATTCAAATGCAAGTGCTTCTATCTGTTGTCTTGATTGTTTCCCACTCATTCCTTTTGGTTTGGGTAACATGTCAAAATCCCATGCCCAGAGAACTTCAGATAGAGTTCGTGGAAATGCTCAGTGGACACCCCAGGAAGGGTAAGGATCAGCATTTCCACACTACTCAGAGAATTTTTATTTTCAGGGATGGATTTTTAGCCCAATTCAAGTTGATGAAAAGTAGTTTCGTGAAAATCGGAGAAAATTTTTTTTCAGAAACTCCGGGGTGCCTGGATGTCGCGGTGCACCACGCGACAGTTGTATTCCAAAACTGAGTCTCTCAGATCACACGAGTACCCAAGCATGCTTGAAACTCATTCAAATGCAAGTGCTTCTATCTGTTGTCTTGATTGTTTCCCACTCATTCCTTTTGGTTTGGGTAACATGTCAAAATCCCATGCCTAGAAAACTTCAACTAGAGTTCGCGGAAATGCTCAGTGGACACCCCAGGTAGGGTAAGGATCAGCATTTCCACAGTACTCAGAGAATTTTTATTTTCAGGGATGGATTTTTAGCCCAATTCAAGTTGAAGAAAAGTGGTTTCGTGAAAATTGCAGAAATATTTTTTTCAGAAACTCCGGGGTGCCTGGATGTCGCGGTGCACCACGCGACAGTTGTATTCCAAAACTGAGTCTCTCAGATCACACGAGTACCCAAGCATGCTTGAATCTCATTCAAATGCAAGTGCTTCTATCTGTTGTCTTGATTGTTTCCCACTCATTCCTTTTGGTTTGGGTAACATGTCAAAATCCCATGCCCAGAGAACTTCAGATAGAGTTCGTGGAAATGCTCAGTGGACACCCCAGGTAGGGTAAGGATCAGCATTTCCACAGTACTCAGAGAATTTTTATTTTCAGGGATGGATTTTTAGCCCAATTCAAGTTGATGAAAAGTAGTTTCGTGAAAATCGGAGAAAATTTTTTTTCAGAAACTCCGGGGTGCCTGGATGTCGCGGTGCACCACGCGACAGTTGTATTCCAAAACTGAGTCACTCAGATCACACGAGTACCCAAGCATGCTTGAAACTCATTCAAATGCAAGTGCTTCTATCTGTTGTCTTGATTGTTTCCCACTCATTCCTTTTGGTTTGGGTAACATGTCAAAATCCCATGCCTAGAGAACTTCAACTAGAGTTCGCGGAAATGCTCAGTGGACACCCCAGGTAGGGTAAGGATCAGCATTTCCACACTACTCAGAGAATTTTTATTTTCAGGGATGGATTTTTAGCCCACTTCAAGTTGATGAAAAGTAGTTTCGTGAAAATCGGAGAAAATTTTTTTTCAGAAACTCCGGGGTGCCTGGATGTCGCGGTGTACCACGCGACAGTTGTATTCCAAAACTGAGTCACTCAGATCACACGAGTACCCAAGCATGCTTGAAACTCATTCAAATGCAAGTGCTACTATCTGTTGTCTTGATTGTTTCCCACTCATTCCTTTTGGTTTGGGTAACATGTCAAAATCCCATGCCGAGAAAACTTCAGCTAGAGTTCGCGGAAATGCTCAGTGGACACCCTAGGTAGGGTAAGGATCAGCATTTCCACGCTACTCAGAGAATTTTTATTTTCAGGGATGGATTTTTAGCCCAATTCAAGTTGACGAAAAGTAGTTTCGTGAAAATCGGAGAAATTTTTTTTTCAGAAACTCCGGGGTGCCTGGATGTCGCGGTGCACCACGCGACAGTTGTATTCCAAAACTGAGTCACTCAGATCACACGAGTACCCAAGCATGCTTGAAACTCATTCAAATGCAAGTGCTTCTATCTGTTGTCTTGATTGTTTCCCACTCATTCCTTTTGGTTTGGGTAACATGTCAAAATCCCATGCCTAGAGAACTTCAACTAGAGTTCGCGGTAATGCTCAGTGGACACCCCAGGTAGGGTAAGGATCAGCATTTCCACACTACTCAGAGAATTTTTATTTTCAGGGATGGATTTTTAGCCCAATTCAAGTTGAAGAAAAGTGGTTTCGTGAAAATCGCAGAAAATTTTTTTTCAGAATCTCCGGGGTGCCTGGATGTCGCGGTGCACCAAGCGACAGTTGTATTGCAAAACTCAGTCACTCAGATCACACGAGTACCCAAGCATGCTTGAAACTCATTCAAATGCAAGTGCTTCTATCTGTTGTCTTGATTGTTTCCCACTCATTCCTTTTGGTTTGGGTAACATGTCAAAATCCCATGCCCAGAGAACTTCAGATAGAGTTCGTGGAAATGCTCAGTGGACACCCCAGGTAGGGTAAGGATCAGCATTTCCACACTACTCAGAGAATTTTTATTTTCAGGGATGGATTTTTAGCCCAATTCAAGTTGATGAAAAGTAGTTTCGTGAAAATCGGAGAAAATTTTATTTCAGAAACTCCGGGGTGCCTGGATGTCGCGGTGTACCACGCGACAGTTGTATTCCAAAACTGAGTCACTCAGATCACACGAGTACCCAAGCATGCTTGAAACTCATTCAAATGCAAGTGCTTCTATCTGTTGTCTTGATTGTTTCCCACTCATTCCTTTTGGTTTGGGTAACATGTCAAAATCCCATGCCCAGAGAACTTCAGATAGAGTTCGTGGAAATGCTCAGTGGACACCCCAGGTAGGGTAAGGATCAGCATTTCCACACTACTCAGAGAATTTTTATTTTCAGGGATGGATTTTTAGCCCAATTCAAGTTGATGAAAAGTAGTTTCGTGAAAATCGGAGAAAATTTTTTTTCAGAAACTCCGGGGTGCCTGGATGTCGCGGTGCACCACGCGACAGTTGTATTCCAAAACTGAGTCTCTCAGATCACACGAGTACCCAAGCATGCTTGAATCTCATTCAAATGCAAGTGCTTCTATCTGTTGTCTTGATTGTTTCCCACTCATTCCTTTTGGTTTGGGTAACATGTCAAAATCCCATGCCTAGAAAACTTCAACTAGAGTTCGCGGAAATGCTCAGTGGACACCCCAGGTAGGGTAAGGATCAGCATTTCCACACTACTCAGAGAATTTTTATTTTCAGGGATGGATTTTTAGCCCAATTCAAGTTGAAGAAAAGTGGTTTCGTGAAAATCGCAGAAAATTTTTTTTCAGAAGCTCCGGGGTGCCTCGATGTCGCGGTGCACCACGCGACAGTTGTATTGCAAAACTGAGTCACTCAGATCACACGAGTACCCAAGCATGCTTGAAACTCATTCAAATGCAAGTGCTTCTATCTGTTGTCTTGATTGTTTCCCACTCATTCCTTTTGGTTTGGGTAACATGTCAAAATCCCATGCCCAGAGAACTTCAGATAGAGTTCGTGGAAATGCTTAGTGGACACCCCAGGTAGGGTAAGGATCAGCATTTCCACACTACTCAGAGAATTTTTATTTTCAGGGATGGATTTTTAGCCCAATTCAAGTTGATGAAAAGTAGTTTCGTGAAAATCGGAGAAATTTTTTTTTCAGAAACTCCGGGGTGCCTGGATGTCGCGGTGCACCACGCGACAGTTGTATTCCAAAACTGAGTCACTCAGATCACACGAGTACCCAAGCATGCTTGAAACTCATTCAAATGCAAGTGCTTCTATCTGTTGTCTTGATTGTTTCCCACTCATTCCTTTTGGTTTGGGTAACATGTCAAAATCCCATGCCTAGAGAACTTCAACTAGAGTTCGCGGAAATGCTCAGTGGACACCCCAGGTAGGGTAAGGATCAGCATTTCCACACTACTCAGAGAATTTTTATTTTCAGGGATGGATTTTTAGCCCACTTCAAGTTGATGAAAAGTAGTTTCGTGAAAATCGGAGAAAATTTTTTTTCAGAAACTCCGGGGTGCCTGGATGTCGCGGTGTACCACGCGACAGTTGTATTCCAAAACTGAGTCACTCAGATCACACGAGTACCCAAGCATGCTTGAAACTCATTCAAATGCAAGTGCTTCTATCTGTTGTCTTGATTGTTTCCCACTCATTCCTTTTGGTTTGGGTAACATGTCAAAATCCCATGCCCAGAGAACTTCAGATAGAGTTCGTGGAAATGCTCAGTGGACACCCCAGGTAGGGTAAGGATCAGCATTTCCACACTACTCAGAGAATTTTTATTTTCAGGGATGGATTTTTAGCCCAATTCAAGTTGATGAAAAGTAGTTTCGTGAAAATCGGAGAAATTTTTTTTTCAGAAACTCCGGGGTGCCTTGATGTCGCGGTGCACCACGCGACAGTTGTATTCCAAAACTGAGTCACTCAGATCACACAAGTACCCAAGCATGCTTGAAACTCATTCAAATGCAAGTGCTTCTATCTGTTGTCTTGATTGTTTCCCACTCATTCCTTTTGGTTTGGGTAACATTTCAAAATCCCATGCCTAGAGAACTTCAACTAGAGTTCGCGGAAATGCTCAGTGGACACCCCAGGTAGGGTAAGGATCAGCATTTCCACACTACTCAGAGAATTTTTATTTTCAGGGATGGATTTTTAGCCCACTTCAAGTTGATGAAAAGTAGTTTCGTGAAAATCGGAGAAAATTTTTTTTCAGAAACTCCGGGGTGCCTGGATGTCGCGGTGTACCACGCGACAGTTGTATTCCAAAACTGAGTCACTCAGATCACACGAGTACCCAAGCATGCTTGAAACTCATTCAAATGCAAGTGCTTCTATCTGTTGTCTTGATTGTTTCCCACTCATTCCTTTTGGTTTGGGTAACATGTCAAAATCCCATGCCCAGAGAACTTCAGATAGAGTTCGTGGAAATGCTCAGTGGACACCCCAGGTAGGGTAAGGATCAGCATTTCCACACTACTCAGAGAATTTTTATTTTCAGGGATGGATTTTTAGCCCAATTCAAGTTGATGAAAAGTAGTTTCGTGAAAATCGGAGAAAATTTTTTTTCAGAAACTCCGGGGTGCCTGGATGTCGCGGTGCACCACGCGACAGTTGTATTCCAAAACTGAGTCTCTCAGATCACACGAGTACCCAAGCATGCTTGAATCTCATTCAAATGCAAGTGCTTCTATCTGTTGTCTTGATTGTTTCCCACTCATTCCATTTGGTTTGGGTAACATGTCAAAATCCCATGCCTAGAAAACTTCAACTAGAGTTCGTGGAAATGCTTAGTGGACACCCCAGGTAGGGTAAGGATCAGCATTTCCACACTACTCAGATAATTTTTATTTTCAGGGATGGATTTTTAGCCCAATTCAAGTTGATGAAAAGTAGTTTCGTGAAAATCGGACAAATTTTTTTTCAGAAACTCCGGGGTGCCTGGATGTCGTGGTGCACCACGCGACAGTTGTATTCCAAAACTGAGTCACTCAGATCACACGAGTACCCAAGCATGCTTGAAACTCATTCAAATGCAAGTGCTTCTATCTGTTGTCTTGATTGTTTCCCACTCATTCCTTTTGATTTGGGTAACATGTCAAAATCCCATGCCTAGAGAACTTCAACTAGAGTTCGCGGAAATGCTCAGTGGACACCCCAGGTAGGGTAAGGATCAGCATTTCCACACTACTCAGAGAATTTTTATTTTCAGGGATGGATTTTTAGCCCACTTCAAGTTGATGAAAAGTAGTTTCGTGAAAAACGGAGAAAATTTTTTTTCAGAAACTCCGGGGTGCCTGGATGTCGCGGTGTACCACGCGACAGTTGTATTCCAAAACTGAGTCACTCAGATCACACGAGTACCCAAGCATGCTTGAAACTCATTCAAATGCAAGTGCTTCTATCTGTTGTCTTGATTGTTTCCCACTCATTCCTTTTGGTTTGGGTAACATGTCAAAATCCCATGCCCAGAGAACTTCAGATAGAGTTCGTGGAAATGCTCAGTGGACACCCCAGGTAGGGTAAGGATCAGCATTTCCACACTACTCAGAGAATTTTTATTTTCAGGGATGGATTTTTAGCCCAATTCAAGTTGATGAAAAGTAGTTTCGTGAAAATCGGAGAAATTTTTTTTTCAGAAACTCCGGGGTGCCTGGATGTCGCGGTGCACCACGCGACAGTTGTATTCCAAAACTGAGTCACTCAGATCACACAAGTACCCAAGCATGCTTGAAACTCATTCAAATGCAAGTGCTTCTATCTGTTGTCTTGATTGTTTCCCACTCATTCCTTTTGGTTTGGGTAACATTTCAAAATCCCATGCCTAGAGAACTTCAACTAGAGTTCGCGGAAATGCTCAGTGGACACCCCAGGTAGGGTAAGGATCAGCATTTCCACACTACTCAGAGAATTTTTATTTTCAGGGATGGATTTTTAGCCCACTTCAAGTTGATGAAAAGTAGTTTCGTGAAAATCGGAGAAAATTTTTTTTCAGAAATTCCGGGGTGCCTGGATGTCGCGGTGTACCACGCGACAGTTGTATTCCAAAACTGAGTCACTCAGATCACACGAGTACCCAAGCATGCTTGAAACTCATTCAAATGCAAGTGCTTCTATCTGTTGTCTTGATTGTTTCCCACTCATTCCTTTTGGTTTGGGTAACATGTCAAAATCCCATGCCCAGAGAACTTCAGATAGAGTTCGTGGAAATGCTCAGTGGACACCCCAGGTAGGGTAAGGATCAGCATTTCCACACTACTCAGAGAATTTTTATTTTCAGGGATGGATTTTTAGCCCAATTCTAGTTGATGAAAAGTAGTTTCGTGAAAATAGGAGAAAATTTTTTTTCAGAAACTCCGGGGTGCCTGGATGTCGTGGTGCACCACGCGACAGTTGTATTCCAAAACTGAGTCACTCAGATCACACGAGTACCCAAGCATGCTTGAAACTCATTCAAATGCAAGTGCTTCTATCTGTTGTCTTGATTGTTTCCCACTCATTCCTTTTGGTTTGGGTAACATGTCAAAATCCCATGCCCAGAGAACTTCAGATAGAGTTCGTGGAAATGCTCAGTGGACACCCCAGGTAGGGTAAGGATCAGCATTTCCACACTACTCAGAGAATTTTTATTTTCAGGGATGGATTTTTAGCCCAATTCAAGTTGATGAAAAGTAGTTTCGTGAAAATCGGAGAAAATTTTTTTTCAGAAACTCCGGGGTGCCTGGATGTCGCGGTGTACCACGCGACAGTTGTATTCCAAAACTGAGTCACTCAGATCACACGAGTACCAAAGCATGCTTGAAACTCATTCAAATGCAAGTGCTTCTATCTGTTGTCTTGATTGTTTCCCACTCATTCCTTTTGGTTTGGGTAACATGTCAAAATCCCATGCCCAGAGAACTTCAGATAGAGTTCGTGGAAATGCTCAGTGGACACCCAAGGTAGGGTAAGGATCAGCATTTCCACACTACTCAGAGAATTTTTATTTTCAGGGATGGATTTTTAGCCCAATTCAAGTTGATGAAAAGTAGTTTCGTGAAAATCGGAGAAAATTTTTTTTCAGAAACTCCGGGGTGCCTGGATGTCGCGGTGCACCACGCGACAGTTGTATTCCAAAACTGAGTCACTCAGATCACACAAGTACCCAAGCATGCTTGAAACTCATTCAAATGCAAGTGCTTCTATCTGTTGTCTTGATTGTTTCCCACTCATTCCTTTTGGTTTGGGTAACATGTCAAAATCCCATGCCCAGAGAACTTCAGATAGAGTTCGTGGAAATGCTCAGTGGACACCCCAGGTAGGGTAAGGATCAGCATTTCCACACTACTCAGAGAATTTTTATTTTCAGGGATGGATTTTTAGCCCACTTCAAGTTGATGAAAAGTAGTTTCGTGAAAATCGGAGAAAATTTTTTTTCAGAAACTCCGGGGTGCCTGGATGTCGCGGTGTACCACGCGACAGTTGTATTCCAAAACTGAGTCACTCAGATCACACGAGTACCCAAGCATGCTTGAAACTCATTCAAATGCAAGTGCTTCTATCTGTTGTCTTGATTGTTTCCCACTCATTCCTTTTGGTTTGGGTAACATGTCAAAATCCCATGCCCAGAGAACTTCAGATAGAGTTCGTGGAAATGCTCAGTGGACACCCCAGGTAGGGTAAGGATCAGCATTTCCACACTACTCAGAGAATTTTTATTTTCAGGGATGGATTTTTAGCCCAATTCAAGTTGATGAAAAGTAGTTTCGTGAAAATCGGAGAAAATTTTTTTTCAGAAACTCCGGGGTGCCTGGATGTCGTGGTGCACCACGCGACAGTTGTATTCCAAAACTGAGTCACTCAGATCACACGAGTACCCAAACATGCTTGAAACTCATTCAAATGCAAGTGCTTCTATCTGTTGTCTTGATTGTTTCCCACTCATTCCTTTTGGTTTGGGTAACATGTCAAAATCCCATGCCCAGAGAACTTCAGATAGAGTTCGTGGAAATGCTCAGTGGACACCCCAGGTAGGGTAAGGATCAGCATTTCCACACTACTCAGAGAATTTTTATTTTCAGGGATGGATTTTTAGCCCAATTCAAGTTGATGAAAAGTAGTTTCGTGAAAATCGGAGAAAATTTTTTTTCAGAAACTCCGGGGTGCCTGGATGTCGCGGTGCACCACGCGACAGTTGTATTCCAAAACTGAGTCACTCAGATCACACGAGTACCCAAACATGCTTGAAACTCATTCAAATGCAAGTGCTTCTATCTGTTGTCTTGATTGTTTCCCACTCATTCCTTTTGGTTTGGGTAACATGTCAAAATCCCATGCCCAGAGAACTTCAGATAGAGTTCGTGGAAATGCTCAGTGGACACCCCAGGTAGGGTAAGGATCAGCATTTCCACACTACTCAGAGAATTTTTATTTTCAGGGATGGATTTTTAGCCCAATTCAAGTTGATGAAAAGTAGTTTCGTGAAAATCGGAGAAAATTTTTTTTCAGAAACTCCGGGGTGCCTGGATGTCGCGGTGCACCACGCGACAGTTGTATTCCAAAACTGAGTCACTCAGATCACACAAGTACCCAAGCATGCTTGAAACTCATTCAAATGCAAGTGCTTCTATCTGTTGTCTTGATTGTTTCCCACTCATTCCTTTTGGTTTGGGTAACATGTCAAAATCCCATGCCCAGAGAACTTCAGATAGAGTTCGTGGAAATGCTCAGTGGACACCCCAGGTAGGGTAAGGATCAGCATTTCCACACTACTCAGAGAATTTTTATTTTCAGGGATGGATTTTTAGCCCACTTCAAGTTGATGAAAAGTAGTTTCGTGAAAATCGGAGAAAATTTTTTTTCAGAAACTCCGGGGTGCCTGGATGTCGCGGTGTACCACGCGACAGTTGTATTCCAAAACTGAGTCACTCAGATCACACGAGTACCCAAGCATGCTTGAAACTCATTCAAATGCAAGTGCTTCTATCTGTTGTCTTGATTGTTTCCCACTCATTCCTTTTGGTTTGGGTAACATGTCAAAATCCCATGCCCAGAGAACTTCAGATAGAGTTCGTGGAAATGCTCAGTGGACACCCCAGGTAGGGTAAGGATCAGCATTTCCACACTACTCAGAGAATTTTTATTTTCAGGGATGGATTTTTAGCCCAATTCAAGTTGATGAAAAGTAGTTTCGTGAAAATCGGAGAAATTTTTTTTTCAGAAACTCCGGGGTGCCTTGATGTCGCGGTGCACCACGCGACAGTTGTATTCCAAAACTGAGTCACTCAGATCACACAAGTACCCAAGCATGCTTGAAACTCATTCAAATGCAAGTGCTTCTATCTGTTGTCTTGATTGTTTCCCACTCATTCCTTTTGGTTTGGGTAACATTTCAAAATCCCATGCCTAGAGAACTTCAACTAGAGTTCGCGGAAATGCTCAGTGGACACCCCAGGTAGGGTAAGGATCAGCATTTCCACACTACTCAGAGAATTTTTATTTTCAGGGATGGATTTTTAGCCCACTTCAAGTTGATGAAAAGTAGTTTCGTGAAAATCGGAGAAAATTTTTTTTCAGAAACTCCGGGGTGCCTGGATGTCGCGGTGTACCACGCGACAGTTGTATTCCAAAACTGAGTCACTCAGATCACACGAGTACCCAAGCATGCTTGAAACTCATTCAAATGCAAGTGCTTCTATCTGTTGTCTTGATTGTTTCCCACTCATTCCTTTTGGTTTGGGTAACATGTCAAAATCCCATGCCCAGAGAACTTCAGATAGAGTTCGTGGAAATGCTCAGTGGACACCCCAGGTAGGGTAAGGATCAGCATTTCCACACTACTCAGAGAATTTTTATTTTCAGGGATGGATTTTTAGCCCAATTCAAGTTGATGAAAAGTAGTTTCGTGAAAATCGGAGAAAATTTTTTTTCAGAAACTCCGGGGTGCCTGGATGTCGCGGTGCACCACGCGACAGTTGTATTCCAAAACTGAGTCACTCAGATCACACAAGTACCCAAGCATGCTTGAAACTCATTCAAATGCAAGTGCTTCTATCTGTTGTCTTGATTGTTTCCCACTCATTCCTTTTGGTTTGGGTAACATGTCAAAATCCCATGCCCAGAGAACTTCAGATAGAGTTCGTGGAAATGCTCAGTGGACACCCCAGGTAGGGTAAGGATCAGCATTTCCACACTACTCAGAGAATTTTTATTTTCAGGGATGGATTTTTAGCCCACTTCAAGCTGATGAAAAGTAGTTTCGTGAAAATCGGAGAAAATTTTTTTTCAGAAACTCCGGGGTGCCTGGATGTCGCGGTGTACCACGCGACAGTTGTATTCCAAAACTGAGTCACTCAGATCACACGAGTACCCAAGCATGCTTGAAACTCATTCAAATGCAAGTGCTTCTATCTGTTGTCTTGATTGTTTCCCACTCATTCCTTTTGGTTTGGGTAACATGTCAAAATCCCATGCCCAGAGAACTTCAGATAGAGTTCGTGGAAATGCTCAGTGGACACCCCAGGTAGGGTAAGGATCAGCATTTCCACACTACTCAGAGAATTTTTATTTTCAGGGATGGATTTTTAGCCCAATTCAAGTTGATGAAAAGTAGTTTCGTGAAAATCGGAGAAAATTTTTTTTCAGAAACTCCGGGGTGCCTGGATGTCGCGGTGTACCACGCGACAGTTGTATTCCAAAACTGAGTCACTCAGATCACACGAGTACCCAAGCATGCTTGAAACTCATTCAAATGCAAGTGCTTCTATCTGTTGTCTTGATTGTTTCCCACTCATTCCTTTTGGTTTGGGTAACATGTCAAAATCCCATGCCCAGAGAACTTCAGATAGAGTTCGTGGAAATGCTCAGTGGACACCCCAGGTAGGGTAAGGATCAGCATTTCCACACTACTCAGAGAATTTTTATTTTCAGGGATGGATTTTTAGCCCAATTCAAGTTGATGAAAAGTAGTTTCGTGAAAATAGGAGAAAATTTTTTTTCAGAAACTCCGGGGTGCCTGGATGTCGTGGTGCACCACGCGACAGTTGTATTCCAAAACTGAGTCACTCAGATCACACGAGTACCCAAACATGCTTGAAACTCATTCAAATGCAAGTGCTTCTATCTGTTGTCTTGATTGTTTCCCACTCATTCCTTTTGGTTTGGGTAACATGTCAAAATCCCATGCCCAGAGAACTTCAGATAGAGTTCGTGGAAATGCTCAGTGGACACCCCAGGTAGGGTAAGGATCAGCATTTCCACACTACTCAGAGAATTTTTATTTTCAGGGATGGATTTTTAGCCCAATTCAAGTTGATGAAAAGTAGTTTCGTGAAAATCGGAAAAAAATTTTTTTCAGAAACTCCGGGGTGCCTGGATGTCGCGGTGCACCACGCGACAGTTGTATTCCAAAACTGAGTCACTCAGATCACACAAGTACCCAAGCATGCTTGAAACTCATTCAAATGCAAGTGCTTCTATCTGTTGTCTTGATTGTTTCCCACTCATTCCTTTTGGTTTGGGTAACATGTCAAAATCCCATGCCCAGAGAACTTCAGATAGAGTTCGTGGAAATGCTCAGTGGACACCCCAGGTAGGGTAAGGATCAGCATTTCCACACTACTCAGAGAATTTTTATATTCAGGGATGGATTTTTAGCCCACTTCAAGTTGATGAAAAGTAGTTTCGTGAAAATCGGAGAAAATTTTTTTTCAGAAACTCCGGGGTGCCTGGATGTCGCGGTGTACCACGCGACAGTTGTATTCCAAAACTGAGTCACTCAGATCACACGAGTACCCAAGCATGCTTGAAACTCATTCAAATGCAAGTGCTTCTATCTGTTGTCTTGATTGTTTCCCACTCATTCCTTTTGGTTTGGGTAACATGTCAAAATCCCATGCCCAGAGAACTTCAGATAGAGTTCGTGGAAATGCTCAGTGGACACCCCAGGGAGGGTAAGGATCAGCATTTCCACACTACTCAGAGAATTTTTATTTTCAGGGATGGATTTTTAGCCCAATTCAAGTTGATGAAAAGTAGTTTCGTGAAAATCGGAGAAATTTTTTTTTCAGAAACTCCGGGGTGCCTTGATGTCGCGGTGCACCACGCGACAGTTGTATTCCAAAACTGAGTCACTCAGATCACACAAGTACCCAAGCATGCTTGAAACTCATTCAAATGCAAGTGCTTCTATCTGTTGTCTTGATTGTTTCCCACTCATTCCTTTTGGTTTGGGTAACATTTCAAAATCCCATGCCTAGAGAACTTCAACTAGAGTTCGCGGAAATGCTCAGTGGACACCCCAGGTAGGGTAAGGATCAGCATTTCCACACTACTCAGAGAATTTTTATTTTCAGGGATGGATTTTTAGCCCACTTCAAGTTGATGAAAAGTAGTTTCGTGAAAATCGGAGAAAATTTTTTTTCAGAAACTCCGGGGTGCCTGGATGTCGCGGTGTACCACGCGACAGTTGTATTCCAAAACTGAGTCACTCAGATCACACGAGTACCCAAGCATGCTTGAAACTCATTCAAATGCAAGTGCTTCTATCTGTTGTCTTGATTGTTTCCCACTCATTCCTTTTGGTTTGGGTAACATGTCAAAATCCCATGCCCAGAGAACTTCAGATAGAGTTCGTGGAAATGCTCAGTGGACACCCCAGGTAGGGTAAGGATCAGCATTTCCACACTACTCAGAGAATTTTTATTTTCAGGGATGGATTTTTAGCCCAATTCTAGTTGATGAAAAGTAGTTTCGTGAAAATAGGAGAAAATTTTTTTTCAGAAACTCCGGGGTGCCTGGATGTCGTGGTGCACCACGCGACAGTTGTATTCCAAAACTGAGTCAATCAGATCACACGAGTACCCAAGCATGCTTGAAACTCATTCAAATGCAAGTGCTTCTATCTGTTGTCTTGATTGTTTCCCACTCATTCCTTTTGGTTTGGGTAACATGTCAAAATCCCATGCCCAGAGAACTTCAGATAGAGTTCGTGGAAATGCTCAGTGGACACCCCAGGTAGGGTAAGGATCAGCATTTCCACACTACTCAGAGAATTTTTATTTTCAGGGATGGATTTTTAGCCCAATTCAAGTTGATGAAAAGTAGTTTCGTGAAAATCGGAGAAAATTTTTTTTCAGAAACTCCGGGGTGCCTGGATGTCGCGGTGTACCACGCGACAGTTGTATTCCAAAACTGAGTCACTCAGATCACACGAGTACCCAAGCATGCTTGAAACTCATTCAAATGCAAGTGCTTCTATCTGTTGTCTTGATTGTTTCCCACTCATTCCTTTTGGTTTGGGTAACATGTCAAAATCCCATGCCCAGAGAACTTCAGATAGAGTTCGTGGAAATGCTCAGTGGACACCCCAGGTAGGGTAAGGATCAGCATTTCCACACTACTCAGAGAATTTTTATTTTCAGGGATGGATTTTTAGCCCAATTCAAGTTGATGAAAAGTAGTTTTGTGAAAATAGGACAAAATTTTTTTTCAGAAACTCCGGGGTGCCTGGATGTCGTGGTGCACCACGCGACAGTTGTATTCCAAAACTGAGTCACTCAGATCACACGAGTACCCAAACATGCTTGAAACTCATTCAAATGCAAGTGCTTCTATCTGTTGTCTTGATTGTTTCCCACTCATTCCTTTTGGTTTGGGTAACATGTCAAAATCCCATGCCCAGAGAACTTCAGATAGAGTTCGTGGAAATGCTCAGTGGACACCCCAGGTAGGGTAAGGATCAGCATTTCCACACTACTCAGAGAATTTTTATTTTCAGGGATGGATTTTTAGCCCAATTCAAGTTGATGAAAAGTAGTTTCGTGAAAATCGGAGAAAATTTTTTTTCAGAAACTCCGGGGTGCCTGGATGTCGCGGTGCACCACGCGACAGTTGTATTCCAAAACTGAGTCACTCAGATCACACAAGTACCCAAGCATGCTTGAAACTCATTCAAATGCAAGTGCTTCTATCTGTTGTCTTGATTGTTTCCCACTCATTCCTTTTGGTTTGGGTAACATGTCAAAATCCCATGCCCAGAGAACTTCAACTAGAGTTCGTGGAAATGCTTAGTGGACACCCCAGGTAGGGTAAGGATCAGCATTTCCACACTACTCAGAGAATTTTTATTTTCAGGGATGGATTTTTAGCCCAATTCAAGTTGATGAAAAGTAGTTTCGTGAAAATCGGAGAAATTTTTTTTTCAGAAACTCCGGGGTGCCTGGATGTCGCGGTGCACCACGCGACAGTTGTATTCCAAAACTGAGTCACTCAGATCACACAAGTACCCAAGCATGCTTGAAACTCATTCAAATGCAAGTGCTTCTATCTGTTGTCTTGATTGTTTCCCACTCATTCCTTTTGGTTTGGGTAACATTTCAAAATCCCATGCCTAGAGAACTTCAACTAGAGTTCGCGGAAATGCTCAGTGGACACCCCAGGTAGGGTAAGGATCAGCATTTCCACACTACTCAGAGAATTTTTATTTTCAGGGATGGATTTTTAGCCCACTTCAAGTTGATGAAAAGTAGTTTCGTGAAAATCGGAGAAAATTTTTTTTCAGAAACTCCGGGGTGCCTGGATGTCGCGGTGTACCACGCGACAGTTGTATTCCAAAACTGAGTCACTCAGATCACACGAGTACACAAGCATGCTTGAAACTCATTCAAATGCAAGTGCTTCTATCTGTTGTCTTGATTGTTTCCCACTCATTACTTTTGGTTTGGGTAACATGTCAAAATCCCATGCCCAGAGAACTTCAGATAGAGTTCGTGGAAATGCTCAGTGGACACCCCAGGTAGGGTAAGGATCAGCATTTCCACACTACTCAGAGAATTTTTATTTTCAGGGATGGATTTTTAGCCCAATTCTAGTTGATGAAAAGTAGTTTCGTGAAAATAGGAGAAAATTTTTTTTCAGAAACTCCGGGGTGCCTGGATGTCGTGGTGCACCACGCGACAGTTGTATTCCAAAACTGAGTCACTCAGATCACACGAGTACCCAAGCATGCTTGAAACTCATTCAAATGCAAGTGCTTCTATCTGTTGTCTTGATTGTTTCCCACTCATTCCTTTTGGTTTGGGTAACATGTCAAAATCCCATGCCCAGAGAACTTCAGATAGAGTTCGTGGAAATGCTCAGTGGACACCCCAGGTAGGGTAAGGATCAGCATTTCCACACTACTCAGAGAATTTTTATTTTCAGGGATGGATTTTTAGCCCAATTCAAGTTGATGAAAAGTAGTTTCGTGAAAATCGGAGAAAATTTTTTTTCAGAAACTCCGGGGTGCCTGGATGTCGCGGTGTACCACGCGACAGTTGTATTCCAAAACTGAGTCACTCAGATCACACGAGTACCCAAGCATGCTTGAAACTCATTCAAATGCAAGTGCTTCTATCTGTTGTCTTGATTGTTTCCCACTCATTCCTTTTGGTTTGGGTAACATGTCAAAATCCCATGCCCAGAGAACTTCAGATAGAGTTCGTGGAAATGCTCAGTGGACACCCCAGGTAGGGTAAGGATCAGCATTTCCACACTACTCAGAGAATTTTTATTTTCAGGGATGGATTTTTAGCCCAATTCAAGTTGATGAAAAGTAGTTTCGTGAAAATCGGAGAAAATTTTTTTTCAGAAACTCCGGGGTGCCTGGATGTCGCGGTGCACCACGCGACAGTTGTATTCCAAAACTGAGTCACTCAGATCACACAAGTACCCAAGCATGCTTGAAACTCATTCAAATGCAAGTGCTTCTATCTGTTGTCTTGATTGTTTCCCACTCATTCCTTTTGGTTTGGGTAACATGTCAAAATCCCATGCCCAGAGAACTTCAGATAGAGTTCGTGGAAATGCTCAGTGGACACCCCAGGTAGGGTAAGGATCAGCATTTCCACACTACTCAGAGAATTTTTATTTTCAGGGATGGATTTTTAGCCCAATTCAAGTTGATGAAAAGTAGTTTCGTGAAAATCGGAGAAAATTTTTTTTCAGAAACTCCGGGGTGCCTGGATGTCGCGGTGCACCACGCGACAGTTGTATTCCAAAACTGAGTTACTCAGATCACACGAGTACCCAAGCATGCTTGAAACTCATTCAAATGCAAGTGCTTCTATCTGTTGTCTTGATTGTTTCCCACTCATTCCTTTTGGTTTGGGTAACATGTCAAAATCCCAGGCCCAGAGACCTTCAGATAGAGTTCGTGGAAATGCTCAGTGGACACCCCAGGTAGGGTAAGGATCAGCATTTCCACACTACTCAGAGAATTTTTATTTTCAGGGATGGATTTTTAGCCCAATTCAAGTTGATGAAAAGTAGTTTCGTGAAAATCGGAGAAAATTTTTTTTCAGAAACTCCGGGGTGCCTGGATGTCGCGGTGCACCACGCGACAGTTGTATTCCAAAACTGAGTCTCTCAGATCACACGAGTACCCAAGCATGCTTGAATCTCATTCAAATGCAAGTGCTTCTATCTGTTGTCTTGATTGTTTCCCACTCATTCCATTTGGTTTGGGTAACATGTCAAAATCCCATGCCTAGAAAACTTCAACTAGAGTTCGTGGAAATGCTTAGTGGACACCCCAGGTAGGGTAAGGATCAGCATTTCCACACTACTCAGAGAATTTTTATTTTCAGGGATGGATTTTTAGCCCAATTCAAGTTGATGAAAAGTAGTTTCGTGAAAATCGGAGAAATTTTTTTTTCAGAAACTCCGGGGTGCCTGGATGTCGCGGTGCACCACGCGACAGTTGTATTCCAAAACTGAGTCACTCAGATCACACAAGTACCCAAGCATGCTTGAAACTCATTCAAATGCAAGTGCTTCTATCTGTTGTCTTGATTGTTTCCCACTCATTCCTTTTGGTTTGGGTAACATTTCAAAATCCCATGCCTAGAGAACTTCAACTAGAGTTCGCGGAAATGCTCAGTGGACACCCCAGGTAGGGTAAGGATCAGCATTTCCACACTACTCAGAGAATTTTTATTTTCAGGGATGGATTTTTAGCCCACTTCAAGTTGATGAAAAGTAGTTTCGTGAAAATCGGAGAAAATTTTTTTTCAGAAACTCCGGGGTGCCTGGATGTCGCGGTGTACCACGCGACAGTTGTATTCCAAAACTGAGTCACTCAGATCACACGAGTACCCAAGCATGCTTGAAACTCATTCAAATGCAAGTGCTTCTATCTGTTGTCTTGATTGTTTCCCACTCATTCCTTTTGGTTTGGGTAACATGTCAAAATCCCATGCCCAGAGAACTTCAGATAGAGTTCGTGGAAATGCTCAGTGGACACCCCAGGTAGGGTAAGGATCAGCATTTCCACACTACTCAGAGAATTTTTATTTTCAGGGATGGATTTTTAGCCCAATTCTAGTTGATGAAAAGTAGTTTCGTGAAAATAGGAGAAAATTTTTTTTCAGAAACTCCGGGGTGCCTGGATGTCGTGGTGCACCACGCGACAGTTGTATTCCAAAACTGAGTCACTCAGATCACACGAGTACCCAAGCATGCTTGAAACTCATTCAAATGCAAGTGCTTCTATCTGTTGTCTTGATTGTTTCCCACTCATTCCTTTTGGTTTGGGTAACATGTCAAAATCCCATGCCCAGAGAACTTCAGATAGAGTTCGTGGAAATGCTCAGTGGACACCCCAGGTAGGGTAAGGATCAGCATTTCCACACTACTCAGAGAATTTTTATTTTCAGGGATGGATTTTTAGCCCAATTCAAGTTGATGAAAAGTAGTTTCGTGAAAATCGGAGAAAATTTTTTTTCAGAAACTCCGGGGTGCCTGGATGTCGCGGTGTACCACGCGACAGTTGTATTCCAAAACTGAGTCACTCAGATCACACGAGTACCCAAGCATGCTTGAAACTCATTCAAATGCAAGTGCTTCTATCTGTTGTCTTGATTGTTTCCCACTCATTCCTTTTGGTTTGGGTAACATGTCAAAATCCCATGCCCAGAGAACTTCAGATAGAGTTCGTGGAAATGCTCAGTGGACACCCCAGGTAGGGTAAGGATCAGCATTTCCACACTACTCAGAGAATTTTTATTTTCAGGGATGGATTTTTAGCCCAATTCAAGTTGATGAAAAGTAGTTTCGTGAAAATAGGAGAAAATTTTTTTTCAGAAACTCCGGGGTGCCTGGATGTCGTGGTGCACCACGCGACAGTTGTATTCCAAAACTGAGTCACTCAGATCACACGAGTACCCAAACATGCTTGAAACTCATTCAAATGCAAGTGCTTCTATCTGTTGTCTTGATTGTTTCCCACTCATTCCTTTTGGTTTGGGTAACATGTCAAAATCCCATGCCCAGAGAACTTCAGATAGAGTTCGTGGAAATGCTCAGTGGACACCCCAGGTAGGGTAAGGATCAGCATTTCCACACTACTCAGAGAATTTTTATTTTCAGGGATGGATTTTTAGCCCAATTCAAGTTGATGAAAAGTAGTTTCGTGAAAATCGGAGAAAATTTTTTTTCAGAAACTCCGGGGTGCCTGGATGTCGCGGTGCACCACGCGACAGTTGTATTCCAAAACTGAGTCACTCAGATCACACAAGTACCCAAGCATGCTTGAAACTCATTCAAATGCAAGTGCTTCTATCTGTTGTCTTGATTGTTTCCCACTCATTCCTTTTGGTTTGGGTAACATGTCAAAATCCCATGCCCAGAGAACTTCAGATAGAGTTCGTGGAAATGCTCAGAGGACACCCCAGGTAGGGTAAGGATCAGCATTTCCACACTACTCAGAGAATTTTTATTTTCAGGGATGGATTTTTAGCCCAATTCAAGTTGATGAAAAGTAGTTTCGTGAAAATCGGAGAAAATTTTTTTTCAGAAACTCCGGGGTGCCTGGATGTCGCGGTGCACCACGCGACAGTTGTATTCCAAAACTGAGTTACTCAGATCACACGAGTACCCAAGCATGCTTGAAACTCATTCAAATGCAAGTGCTTCTATCTGTTGTCTTGATTGTTTCCCACTCATTCCTTTTGGTTTGGGTAACATGTCAAAATCCCATGCCCAGAGAACTTCAGATAGAGTTCGTGGAAATGCTCAGTGGACACCCCAGGTAGGGTAAGGATCAGCATTTCCACACTACTCAGAGAATTTTTATTTTCAGGGATGGATTTTTAGCCCAATTCAAGCTGATGAAAAGTAGTTTCGTGAAAATCGGAGAAAATTTTTTTTCAGAAACTCCGGGGTGCCTGGATGTCGCGGTGCACCACGCGACAGTTGTATTCCAAAACTGAGTCTCTCAGATCACACGAGTACCCAAGCATGCTTGAAACTCATTCAAATGCAAGTGCTTCTATCTGTTGTCTTGATTGTTTCCCACTCATTCCTTTTGGTTTGGGTAACATGTCAAAATCCCATGCCTAGAGAACTTCAACTAGAGTTCGCGGAAATGCTCAGTGGACACCCCAGGTAGGGTAAGGATCAGCATTTCCACACTACTCAGAGAATTTTTATTTTCAGGGATGGATTTTTAGCCCAATTCAAGTTGAAGAAAAGTGGTTTCGTGAAAATCGCAGAAAATTTTTTTTCAGAAACTCCGGGGTGCCTGGATGTCGCGGTGCACCACGCGACAGTTGTAGTCCAAAACTGAGTCACTCAGATCACACGAGTACCCAAGCATGCTTGAAACTCATTCAAATGCAAGTGCTTCTATCTGTTGTCTTGATTGTTTCCCACTCATTCCTTTTGGTTTGGGTAACATGTCAAAATCCCATGCCCAGAGAACTTCAGATAGAGTTCGTGGAAATGCTCAGTGGACACCCCAGGTAGGGTAAGGATCAGCATTTCCACACTACTCAGAGAATTTTTATTTTCAGGGATGGATTTTTAGCCCAATTCAAGTTGATGAAAAGTAGTTTCGTGAAAATCGGAGAAATTTTTTTTTCAGAAACTCCGGGGTGCCTTGATGTCGCGGTGCACCACGCGACAGTTGTATTCCAAAACTGAGTCACTCAGATCACACAAGTACCCAAGCATGCTTGAAACTCATTCAAATGCAAGTGCTTCTATCTGTTGTCTTGATTGTTTCCCACTCATTCCTTTTGGTTTGGGTAACATTTCAAAATCCCATGCCTAGAGAACTTCAACTAGAGTTCGCGGAAATGCTCAGTGGACACCCCAGGTAGGGTAAGGATCAGCATTTCCACACTACTCAGAGAATTTTTATTTTCAGGGATGGATTTTTAGCCCACTTCAAGTTGATGAAAAGTAGTTTCGTGAAAATCGGAGAAAATTTTTTTTCAGAAACTCCGGGGTGCCTGGATGTCGCGGTGTACCACGCGACAGTTGTATTCCAAAACTGAGTCACTCAGATCACACGAGTACCCAAGCATGCTTGAAACTCATTCAAATGCAAGTGCTTCTATCTGTTGTCTTGATTGTTTCCCACTCATTCCTTTTGGTTTGGGTAACATGTCAAAATCCCATGCCCAGAGAACTTCAGATAGAGTTCGTGGAAATGCTCAGTGGACACCCCAGGTAGGGTAAGGATCAGCATTTCCACACTACTCAGAGAATTTTTATTTTCAGGGATGGATTTTTAGCCCAATTCAAGTTGATGAAAAGTAGTTTCGTGAAAATCGGAGAAAATTTTTTTTCAGAAACTCCGGGGTGCCTGGATGTCGCGGTGCACCACGCGACAGTTGTATTCCAAAACTGAGTCACTCAGATCACACGAGTACCCAAGCATACTTGAAACTCATTCAAATGCAAGTGTTTCTATCTGTTGTCTTGATTGTTTCCCACTCATTCCTTTTGGTTTGGGTAACATGTCAAAATCCCAGGCCCAGAGACCTTCAGATAGAGTTCGTGGAAATGCTCAGTGGACACCCCAGGTAGGGTAAGGATCAGCATTTCCACACTACTCAGAGAATTTTTATTTTCAGGGATGGATTTTTAGCCCAATTCAAGTTGATGAAAAGTAGTTTCGTGAAAATCGGAGAAAATTTTTTTTCAGAAACTCCGGGGTGCCTGGATGTCGCGGTGCACCACGCGACAGTTGTATTCCAAAACTGAGTCTCTCAGATCACACGAGTACCCAAGCATGCTTGAATCTCATTCAAATGCAAGTGCTTCTATCTGTTGTCTTGATTGTTTCCCACTCATTCCATTTGGTTTGGGTAACATGTCAAAATCCCATGCCTAGAAAACTTCAACTAGAGTTCGTGGAAATGCTTAGTGGACACCCCAGGTAGGGTAAGGATCAGCATTTCCACACTACTCAGAGAATTTTTCTTTTCAGGGATGGATTTTTAGCCCAATTCAAGTTGATGAAAAGTAGTTTCGTGAAAATCGGACAAATTTTTTTTCAGAAACTCCGGGGTGCCTGGATGTCGTGGTGCACCACGCGACAGTTGTATTCCAAAACTGAGTCACTCAGATCACACGAGTACCCAAGCATGCTTGAAACTCATTCAAATGCAAGTGCTTCTATCTGTTGTCTTGATTGTTTCCCACTCATTCCTTTTGATTTGGGTAACAT
The DNA here is from genome assembly GCF_059453375.1 of Lepisosteus platostomus. Lineage (NCBI taxonomy): Eukaryota > Metazoa > Chordata > Actinopteri > Semionotiformes > Lepisosteidae > Lepisosteus > Lepisosteus platostomus. The sequence continues at coordinate 58,559,471 of NC_142619.1, read as the reverse complement.
GTCAAAATCCCATGCCTAGAGAACTTCAACTAGAGTTCGCGGAAATGCTCAGTGGACACCCCAGGTAGGGTAAGGATCAGCATTTCCACACTACTCAGAGAATTTTTATTTTCAGGGATGGATTTTTAGCCCACTTCAAGTTGATGAAAAGTAGTTTCGTGAAAAACGGAGAAAATTTTTTTTCAGAAACTCAGGGGTGCCTGGATGTCGCGGTGTACCACGCGACAGTTGTATTCCAAAACTGAGTCACTCAGATCACACGAGTACCCAAGCATGCTTGAAACTCATTCAAATGCAAGTGCTTCTATCTGTTGTCTTGATTGTTTCCCACTCATTCCTTTTGGTTTGGGTAACATGTCAAAATCCCATGCCCAGAGAACTTCAGATAGAGTTCGTGGAAATGCTCAGTGGACACCCCAGGTAGGGTAAGGATCAGCATTTCCACACTACTCAGAGAATTTTTATTTTCAGGATGGATTTTTAGCCCAATTCAAGTTGATGAAAAGTAGTTTCGTGAAAATCGGAGAAATTTTTTTTTCAGAAACTCCGGGGTGCCTGGATGTCGCGGTGCACCACGCGACAGTTGTATTCCAAAACTGAGTCACTCAGATCACACAAGTACCCAAGCATGCTTGAAACTCATTCAAATGCAAGTGCTTCTATCTGTTGTCTTGATTGTTTCCCACTCATTCCTTTTGGTTTGGGTAACATTTCAAAATCCCATGCCTAGAGAACTTCAACTAGAGTTCGCGGAAATGCTCAGTGGACACCCCAGGTAGGGTAAGGATCAGCATTTCCACACTACTCAGAGAATTTTTATTTTCAGGGATGGATTTTTAGCCCACTTCAAGTTGATGAAAAGTAGTTTCGTGAAAATCGGAGAAAATTTTTTTTCAGAAACTCCGGGGTGCCTGGATGTCGCGGTGTACCACGCGACAGTTGTATTCCAAAACTGAGTCACTCAGATCACACGAGTACCCAAGCATGCTTGAAACTCATTCAAATGCAAGTGCTTCTATCTGTTGTCTTGATTGTTTCCCACTCATTCCTTTTGGTTTGGGTAACATGTCAAAATCCCATGCCCAGAGAACTTCAGATAGAGTTCGTGGAAATGCTCAGTGGACACCCCAGGTAGGGTAAGGATCAGCATTTCCACACTACTCAGAGAATTTTTATTTTCAGGGATGGATTTTTAGCCCAATTCTAGTTGATGAAAAGTAGTTTCGTGAAAATAGGAGAAAATTTTTTTTCAGAAACTCCTTGGTGCCTGGATGTCGTGGTGCACCACGCGACAGTTGTATTCCAAAACTGAGTCACTCAGATCACACGAGTACCCAAGCATGCTTGAAACTCATTCAAATGCAAGTGCTTCTATCTGTTGTCTTGATTGTTTCCCACTCATTCCTTTTGGTTTGGGTAACATGTCAAAATCCCATGCCCAGAGAACTTCAGATAGAGTTCGTGGAAATGCTCAGTGGACACCCCAGGTAGGGTAAGGATCAGCATTTCCACACTACTCAGAGAATTTTTATTTTCAGGGATGGATTTTTAGCCCAATTCAAGTTGATGAAAAGTAGTTTCGTGAAAATCGGAGAAAATTTTTTTTCAGAAACTCCGGGGTGCCTGGATGTCGCGGTGTACCACGCGACAGTTGTATTCCAAAACTGAGTCACTCAGATCACACGAGTACCCAAGCATGCTTGAAACTCATTCAAATGCAAGTGCTTCTATCTGTTGTCTTGATTGTTTCCCACTCATTCCTTTTGGTTTGGGTAACATGTCAAAATCCCATGCCCAGAGAACTTCAGATAGAGTTCGTGGAAATGCTCAGTGGACACCCCAGGTAGGGTAAGGATCAGCATTTCCACACTACTCAGAGAATTTTTATTTTCAGGGATGGATTTTTAGCCCAATTCAAGTTGATGAAAAGTAGTTTCGTGAAAATAGGAGAAAATTTTTTTTCAGAAACTCCGGGGTGCCTGGATGTCGTGGTGCACCACGCGACAGTTGTATTCCAAAACTGAGTCACTCAGATCACACGAGTACCCAAACATGCTTGAAACTCATTCAAATGCAAGTGCTTCTATCTGTTGTCTTGATTGTTTCCCACTCATTCCTTTTGGTTTGGGTAACATGTCAAAATCCCATGCCCAGAGAACTTCAGATAGAGTTCGTGGAAATGCTCAGTGGACACCCCAGGTAGGGTAAGGATCAGCATTTCCACACTACTCAGAGAATTTTTATTTTCAGGGATGGATTTTTAGCCCAATTCAAGTTGATGAAAAGTAGTTTCGTGAAAATCGGAGAAAATTTTTTTTCAGAAACTCCGGGGTGCCTGGATGTCGCGGTGCACCACGCGACAGTTGTATTCCAAAACTGAGTCACTCAGATCACACAAGTACCCAAGCATGCTTGAAACTCATTCAAATGCAAGTGCTTCTATCTGTTGTCTTGATTGTTTCCCACTCATTCCTTTTGGTTTGGGTAACATGTCAAAATCCCATGCCCAGAGAACTTCAGATAGAGTTCGTGGAAATGCTCAGTGGACACCCCAGGTAGGGTAAGGATCAGCATTTCCACACTACTCAGAGAATTTTTATTTTCAGGGATGGATTTTTAGCCCAATTCAAGTTGATGAAAAGTAGTTTCGTGAAAATCGGAGAAAATTTTTTTTCAGAAACTCCGGGGTGCCTGGATGTCGCGGTGCACCACGCGACAGTTGTATTCCAAAACTGAGTCACTCAGATCACACGAGTACCCAAGCATGCTTGAAACTCATTCAAATGCAAGTGCTTCTATCTGTTGTCTTGATTGTTTCCCACTCATTCCTTTTGGTTTGGGTAACATGTCAAAATCCCATGCCTAGAGAACTTCAACTAGAGTTCGCGGAAATGCTCAGTGGACACCCCAGGTAGGGTAAGGATCAGCATTTCCACACTACTCAGAGAATTTTTATTTTCAGGGATGGATTTTTAGCCCAATTCAAGTTGATGAAAAGTAGTTTCGTGAAAATCGGAGAAAATTTTTTTTCAGAAACTCCGGGGTGCCTGGATGTCGCGGTGCACCACGCGACAGTTGTATTCCAAAACTGAGTTACTCAGATCACACGAGTACCCAAGCATGCTTGAAACTCATTCAAATGCAAGTGCTTCTATCTGTTGTCTTGATTGTTTCCCACTCATTCCTTTTGGTTTGGGTAACATTTCAAAATCCCATGCCTAGAGAACTTCAACTAGAGTTCGCGGAAATGCTCAGTGGACACCCCAGGTAGGGTAAGGATCAGCATTTCCACACTACTCAGAGAATTTTTATTTTCAGGGATGGATTTTTAGCCCACTTCAAGTTGATGAAAAGTAGTTTCGTGAAAATCGGAGAAAATTTTTTTTCAGAAACTCCGGGGTGCCTGGATGTCGCGGTGTACCACGCGACAGTTGTATTCCAAAACTGAGTCACTCAGATCACACGAGTACCCAAGCATGCTTGAAACTCATTCAAATGCAAGTGCTTCTATCTGTTGTCTTGATTGTTTCCCACTCATTCCTTTTGGTTTGGGTAACATGTCAAAATCCCATGCCCAGAGAACTTCAGATAGAGTTCGTGGAAATGCTCAGTGGACACCCCAGGTAGGGTAAGGATCAGCATTTCCACACTACTCAGAGAATTTTTATTTTCAGGGATGGATTTTTAGCCCAATTCAAGTTGATGAAAAGTAGTTTCGTGAAAATCGGAGAAAATTTTTTTTCAGAAACTCCGGGGTGCCTGGATGTCGCGGTGCACCACGCGACAGTTGTATTCCAAAACTGAGTCACTCAGATCACACGAGTACCCAAGCATACTTGAAACTCATTCAAATGCAAGTGTTTCTATCTGTTGTCTTGATTGTTTCCCACTCATTCCTTTTGGTTTGGGTAACATGTCAAAATCCCAGGCCCAGAGACCTTCAGATAGAGTTCGTGGAAATGCTCAGTGGACACCCCAGGTAGGGTAAGGATCAGCATTTCCACACTACTCAGAGAATTTTTATTTTCAGGGATGGATTTTTAGCCCAATTCAAGTTGATGAAAAGTAGTTTCGTGAAAATCGGAGAAAATTTTTTTTCAGAAACTCCGGGGTGCCTGGATGTCGCGGTGCACCACGCGACAGTTGTATTCCAAAACTGAGTCTCTCAGATCACACGAGTACCCAAGCATGCTTGAATCTCATTCAAATGCAAGTGCTTCTATCTGTTGTCTTGATTGTTTCCCACTCATTCCATTTGGTTTGGGTAACATGTCAAAATCCCATGCCTAGAAAACTTCAACTAGAGTTCGTGGAAATGCTCAGTGGACACCCCAGGTAGGGTAAGGATCAGCATTTCCACACTACTCAGAGAATTTTTATTTTCAGGGATGGATTTTTAGCCCAATTCAAGTTGATGAAAAGTAGTTTCGTGAAAATCGGACAAATTTTTTTTCAGAAACTCCGGGGTGCCTGGATGTCGTGGTGCACCACGCGACAGTTGTATTCCAAAACTGAGTCACTCAGATCACACGAGTACCCAAGCATGCTTGAAACTCATTCAAATGCAAGTGCTTCTATCTGTTGTCTTGATTGTTTCCCACTCATTCCTTTTGATTTGGGTAACATGTCAAAATCCCATGCCTAGAGAACTTCAACTAGAGTTCGCGGAAATGCTCAGTGGACACCCCAGGTAGGGTAAGGATCAGCATTTCCACACTACTCAGAGAATTTTTATTTTCAGGGATGGATTTTTAGCCCACTTCAAGTTGATGAAAAGTAGTTTCGTGAAAAACGGAGAAAATTTTTTTTCAGAAACTCAGGGGTGCCTGGATGTCGCGGTGTACCACGCGACAGTTGTATTCCAAAACTGAGTCACTCAGATCACACGAGTACCCAAGCATGCTTGAAACTCATTCAAATGCAAGTGCTTCTATCTGTTGTCTTGATTGTTTCCCACTCATTCCTTTTGGTTTGGGTAACATGTCAAAATCCCATGCCCAGAGAACTTCAGATAGAGTTCGTGGAAATGCTCAGTGGACACCCCAGGTAGGGTAAGGATCAGCATTTCCACACTACTCAGAGAATTTTTATTTTCAGGGATGGATTTTTAGCCCAATTCAAGTTGATGAAAAGTAGTTTCGTGAAAATCGGAGAAAATTTTTTTTCAGAAACTCCGGGGTGCCTGGATGTCGCGGTGTACCACGCGACAGTTGTATTCCAAAACTGAGTCACTCAGATCACACGAGTACCCAAGCATGCTTGAAACTCATTCAAATGCAAGTGCTTCTATCTGTTGTCTTGATTGTTTCCCACTCATTCCTTTTGGTTTGGGTAACATGTCAAAATCCCATGCCCAGAGAACTTCAGATAGAGTTCGTGGAAATGCTCAGTGGACACCCCAGGTAGGGTAAGGATCAGCATTTCCACACTACTCAGAGAATTTTTATTTTCAGGGATGGATTTTTAGCCCAATTCTAGTTGATGAAAAGTAGTTTCGTGAAAATAGGAGAAAATTTTTTTTCAGAAACTCCGGGGTGCCTGGATGTCGTGGTGCACCACGCGACAGTTGTATTCCAAAACTGAGTCACTCAGATCACACGAGTACCCAAGCATGCTTGAAACTCATTCAAATGCAAGTGCTTCTATCTGTTGTCTTGATTGTTTCCCACTCATTCCTTTTGGTTTGGGTAACATGTCAAAATCCCATGCCCAGAGAACTTCAGATAGAGTTCGTGGAAATGCTCAGTGGACACCCCAGGTAGGGTAAGGATCAGCATTTCCACACTACTCAGAGAATTTTTATTTTCAGGGATGGATTTTTAGCCCAATTCAAGTTGATGAAAAGTAGTTTCGTGAAAATCGGAGAAAATTTTTTTTCAGAAACTCCGGGGTGCCTGGATGTCGCGGTGTACCACGCGACAGTTGTATTCCAAAACTGAGTCACTCAGATCACACGAGTACCCAAGCATGCTTGAAACTCATTCAAATGCAAGTGCTTCTATCTGTTGTCTTGATTGTTTCCCACTCATTCCTTTTGGTTTGGGTAACATGTCAAAATCCCATGCCCAGAGAACTTCAGATAGAGTTCGTGGAAATGCTCAGTGGACACCCCAGGTAGGGTAAGGATCAGCATTTCCACACTACTCAGAGAATTTTTATTTTCAGGGATGGATTTTTAGCCCAATTCAAGTTGATGAAAAGTAGTTTCGTGAAAATAGGAGAAAATTTTTTTTCAGAAACTCCGGGGTGCCTGGATGTCGTGGTGCACCACGCGACAGTTGTATTCCAAAACTGAGTCACTCAGATCACACGAGTACCCAAACATGCTTGAAACTCATTCAAATGCAAGTGCTTCTATCTGTTGTCTTGATTGTTTCCCACTCATTCCTTTTGGTTTGGGTAACATGTCAAAATCCCATGCCCAGAGAACTTCAGATAGAGTTCGTGGAAATGCTCAGTGGACACCCCAGGTAGGGTAAGGATCAGCATTTCCACACTACTCAGAGAATTTTTATTTTCAGGGATGGATTTTTAGCCCAATTCAAGTTGATGAAAAGTAGTTTCGTGAAAATCGGAGAAAATTTTTTTTCAGAAACTCCGGGGTGCCTGGATGTCGCGGTGCACCACGCGACAGTTGTATTCCAAAACTGAGTCACTCAGATCACACGAGTACCCAAGCATGCTTGAAACTCATTCAAATGCAAGTGCTTCTATCTGTTGTCTTGATTGTTTCCCACTCATTCCTTTTGGTTTGGGTAACATGTCAAAATCCCATGCCCAGAGAACTTCAGATAGAGTTCGTGGAAATGCTCAGTGGACACCCCAGGTAGGGTAAGGATCAGCATTTCCACACTACTCAGAGAATTTTTATTTTCAGGGATGGATTTTTAGCCCAATTCAAGTTGATGAAAAGTAGTTTCGTGAAAATCGGAGAAAATTTTTTTTCAGAAACTCCGGGGTGCCTGGATGTCGCGGTGCACCACGCGACAGTTGTATTCCAAAACTGAGTCACTCAGATCACACGAGTACCCAAGCATACTTGAAACTCATTCAAATGCAAGTGTTTCTATCTGTTGTCTTGATTGTTTCCCACTCATTCCTTTTGGTTTGGGTAACATGTCAAAATCCCAGGCCCAGAGACCTTCAGATAGAGTTCGTGGAAATGCTCAGTGGACACCCCAGGTAGGGTAAGGATCAGCATTTCCACACTACTCAGAGAATTTTTATTTTCAGGGATGGATTTTTAGCCCAATTCAAGTTGATGAAAAGTACTTTCGTGAAAATCGGAGAAAATTTTTTTTCAGGAACTCCGGGGTGCCTGGATGTCGCGGTGCACCACGCGACAGTTGTATTCCAAAACTGAGTCTCTCAGGTCACACGAGTACCCAAGCATGCTTGAATCTCATTCAAATGCAAGTGCTTCTATCTGTTGTCTTGATTGTTTCCCACTCATTCCATTTGGTTTGGGTAACATGTCAAAATCCCATGCCTAGAAAACTTCAACTAGAGTTCGTGGAAATGCTTAGTGGACACCCCAGGTAGGGTAAGGATCAGCATTTCCACACTACTCAGAGAATTTTTATTTTCAGGGATGGATTTTTAGCCCAATTCAAGTTGATGAAAAGTAGTTTCGTGAAAATCGGACAAATTTTTTTTCAGAAACTCCGGGGTGCCTGGATGTCGTGGTGCACCACGCGACAGTTGTATTCCAAAACTGAGTCACTCAGATCACACGAGTACCCAAGCATGCTTGAAACTCATTCAAATGCAAGTGCTTCTATCTGTTGTCTTGATTGTTTCCCACTCATTCCTTTTGATTTGGGTAACATGTCAAAATCCCATGCCTAGAGAACTTCAACTAGAGTTCGCGGAAATGCTCAGTGGACACCCCAGGTAGGGTAAGGATCAGCATTTCCACACTACTCAGAGAATTTTTATTTTCAGGGATGGATTTTTAGCCCACTTCAAGTTGATGAAAAGTAGTTTCGTGAAAAACGGAGAAAATTTTTTTTCAGAAACTCAGGGGTGCCTGGATGTCGCGGTGTACCACGCGACAGTTGTATTCCAAAACTGAGTCACTCAGATCACACGAGTACCCAAGCATGCTTGAAACTCATTCAAATGCAAGTGCTTCTATCTGTTGTCTTGATTGTTTCCCACTCATTCCTTTTGGTTTGGGTAACATGTCAAAATCCCATGCCCAGAGAACTTCAGATAGAGTTCGTGGAAATGCTCAGTGGACACCCCAGGTAGGGTAAGGATCAGCATTTCCACACTACTCAGAGAATTTTTATTTTCAGGGATGGATTTTTAGCCCAATTCAAGTTGATGAAAAGTAGTTTCGTGAAAATCGGAGAAATTTTTTTTTCAGAAACTCCGGGGTGCCTGGATGTCGCGGTGCACCACGCGACAGTTGTATTCCAAAACTGAGTCACTCAGATCACACAAGTACCCAAGCATGCTTGAAACTCATTCAAATGCAAGTGCTTCTATCTGTTGTCTTGATTGTTTCCCACTCATTCCTTTTGGTTTGGGTAACATTTCAAAATCCCATGCCTAGAGAACTTCAACTAGAGTTCGCGGAAATGCTCAGTGGACACCCCAGGTAGGGTAAGGATCAGCATTTCCACACTACTCAGAGAATTTTTATTTTCAGGGATGGATTTTTAGCCCACTTCAAGTTGATGAAAAGTAGTTTCGTGAAAATCGGAGAAAATTTTTTTTCAGAAACTCCGGGGTGCCTGGATGTCGCGGTGTACCACGCGACAGTTGTATTCCAAAACTGAGTCACTCAGATCACACGAGTACCCAAGCATGCTTGAAACTCATTCAAATGCAAGTGCTTCTATCTGTTGTCTTGATTGTTTCCCACTCATTCCATTTGGTTTGGGTAACATGTCAAAATCCCATGCCCAGAGAACTTCAGATAGAGTTCGTGGAAATGCTCAGTGGACACCCCAGGTAGGGTAAGGATCAGCATTTCCACACTACTCAGAGAATTTTTATTTTCAGGGATGGATTTTTAGCCCAATTCTAGTTGATGAAAAGTAGTTTCGTGAAAATAGGAGAAAATTTTTTTTCAGAAACTCCGGGGTGCCTGGATGTCGTGGTGCACCACGCGACAGTTGTATTCCAAAACTGAGTCACTCAGATCACACGAGTACCCAAGCATGCTTGAAACTCATTCAAATGCAAGTGCTTCTATCTGTTGTCTTGATTGTTTCCCACTCATTCCTTTTGGTTTGGGTAACATGTCAAAATCCCATGCCCAGAGAACTTCAGATAGAGTTCGTGGAAATGCTCAGTGGACACCCCAGGTAGGGTAAGGATCAGCATTTCCACACTACTCAGAGAATTTTTATTTTCAGGGATGGATTTTTAGCCCAATTCAAGTTGATGAAAAGTAGTTTCGTGAAAATCGGAGAAAATTTTTTTTCAGAAACTCCGGGGTGCCTGGATGTCGCGGTGTACCACGCGACAGTTGTATTCCAAAACTGAGTCACTCAGATCACACGAGTACCCAAGCATGCTTGAAACTCATTCAAATGCAAGTGCTTCTATCTGTTGTCTTGATTGTTTCCCACTCATTCCTTTTGGTTTGGGTAACATGTCAAAATCCCATGCCCAGAGAACTTCAGATAGAGTTCGTGGAAATGCTCAGTGGACACCCCAGGTAGGGTAAGGATCAGCATTTCCACACTACTCAGAGAATTTTTATTTTCAGGGATGGATTTTTAGCCCAATTCAAGTTGATGAAAAGTAGTTTCGTGAAAATAGGAGAAAATTTTTTTTCAGAAACTCCGGGGTGCCTGGATGTCGTGGTGCACCACGCGACAGTTGTATTCCAAAACTGAGTCACTCAGATCACACGAGTACCCAAACATGCTTGAAACTCATTCAAATGCAAGTGCTTCTATCTGTTGTCTTGATTGTTTCCCACTCATTCCTTTTGGTTTGGGTAACATGTCAAAATCCCATGCCCAGAGAACTTCAGATAGAGTTCGTGGAAATGCTCAGTGGACACCCCAGGTAGGGTAAGGATCAGCATTTCCACACTACTCAGAGAATTTTTATTTTCAGGGATGGATTTTTAGCCCAATTCAAGTTGATGAAAAGTAGTTTCGTGAAAATCGGAGAAAATTTTTTTTCAGAAACTCCGGGGTGCCTGGATGTCGCGGTGCACCACGCGACAGTTGTATTCCAAAACTGAGTCACTCAGATCACACAAGTACCCAAGCATGCTTGAAACTCATTCAAATGCAAGTGCTTCTATCTGTTGTCTTGATTGTTTCCCACTCATTCCTTTTGGTTTGGGTAACATGTCAAAATCCCATGCCCAGAGAACTTCAGATAGAGTTCGTGGAAATGCTCAGTGGACACCCCAGGTAGGGTAAGGATCAGCATTTCCACACTACTCAGAGAATTTTTATTTTCAGGGATGGATTTTTAGCCCAATTCAAGTTGATGAAAAGTAGTTTCGTGAAAATCGGAGAAAATTTTTTTTCAGAAACTCCGGGGTGCCTGGATGTCGCGGTGCACCACGCGACAGTTGTATTCCAAAACTGAGTCACTCAGATCACACGAGTACCCAAGCATGCTTGAAACTCATTCAAATGCAAGTGCTTCTATCTGTTGTCTTGATTGTTTCCCACTCATTCCTTTTGGTTTGGGTAACATGTCAAAATCCCATGCCGAGAGAACTTCAGATAGAGTTCGTGGAAATGCTCAGAGGACACCCCAGGTAGGGTAAGGATCAGCATTTCCACACTACTCAGAGAATTTTTATTTTCAGGGATGGATTTTTAGCCCAATTCAAGTTGATGAAAAGTAGTTTCGTGAAAATCGGAGAAAATTTTTTTTCAGAAACTCCGGGGTGCCTGGATGTCGCGGTGCACCACGCGACAGTTGTATTCCAAAACTGAGTCACTCAGATCACACGAGTACCCAAGCATGCTTGAAACTCATTCAAATGCAAGTGCTTCTATCTGTTGTCTTGATTGTTTCCCACTCATTCCTTTTGGTTTGGGTAACATGTCAAAATCCCATGCCTAGAGAACTTCAACTAGAGTTCGCGGAAATGCTCAGTGGACACCCCAGGTAGGGTAAGGATCAGCATTTCCACACTACTCAGAGAATTTTTATTTTCAGGGATGGATTTTTAGCCCAATTCAAGTTGATGAAAAGTAGTTTCGTGAAAATCGGAGAAAATTTTTTTTCAGAAACTCCGGGGTGCCTGGATGTCGCGGTGCACCACGCGACAGTTGTATTCCAAAACTGAGTTACTCAGATCACACGAGTACCCAAGCATGCTTGAAACTCATTCAAATGCAAGTGCTTCTATCTGTTGTCTTGATTGTTTCCCACTCATTCCTTTTGGTTTGGGTAACATTTCAAAATCCCATGCCTAGAGAACTTCAACTAGAGTTCGCGGAAATGCTCAGTGGACACCCCAGGTAGGGTAAGGATCAGCATTTCCACACTACTCAGAGAATTTTTATTTTCAGGGATGGATTTTTAGCCCACTTCAAGTTGATGAAAAGTAGTTTCGTGAAAATCGGAGAAAATTTTTTTTCAGAAACTCCGGGGTGCCTGGATGTCGCGGTGCACCACGCGACAGTTGTATTCCAAAACTGAGTCACTCAGATCACACGAGTACCCAAGCATACTTGAAACTCATTCAAATGCAAGTGTTTCTATCTGTTGTCTTGATTGTTTCCCACTCATTCCTTTTGGTTTGGGTAACATGTCAAAATCCCAGGCCCAGAGACCTTCAGATAGAGTTCGTGGAAATGCTCAGTGGACACCCCAGGTAGGGTAAGGATCAGCATTTCCACACTACTCAGAGAATTTTTATTTTCAGGGATGGATTTTTAGCCCAATTCAAGTTGATGAAAAGTAGTTTCGTGAAAATCGGACAAATTTTTTTTCAGAAACTCCGGGGTGCCTGGATGTCGTGGTGCACCACGCGACAGTTGTATTCCAAAACTGAGTCACTCAGATCACACGAGTACCCAAGCATGCTTGAAACTCATTCAAATGCAAGTGCTTCTATCTGTTGTCTTGATTGTTTCCCACTCATTCCTTTTGATTTGGGTAACATGTCAAAATCCCATGCCTAGAGAACTTCAACTAGAGTTCGCGGAAATGCTCAGTGGACACCCCAGGTAGGGTAAGGATCAGCATTTCCACACTACTCAGAGAATTTTTATTTTCAGGGATGGATTTTTAGCCCACTTCAAGTTGATGAAAAGTAGTTTCGTGAAAAACGGAGAAAATTTTTTTTCAGAAACTCAGGGGTGCCTGGATGTCGCGGTGTACCACGCGACAGTTGTATTCCAAAACTGAGTCACTCAGATCACACGAGTACCCAAGCATGCTTGAAACTCATTCAAATGCAAGTGCTTCTATCTGTTGTCTTGATTGTTTCCCACTCATTCCTTTTGGTTTGGGTAACATGTCAAAATCCCATGCCCAGAGAACTTCAGATAGAGTTCGTGGAAATGCTCAGTGGACACCCCAGGTAGGGTAAGGATCAGCATTTCCACACTACTCAGAGAATTTTTATTTTCAGGGATGGATTTTTAGCCCAATTCAAGTTGATGAAAAGTAGTTTCGTGAAAATCGGAGAAATTTTTTTTTCAGAAACTCCGGGGTGCCTGGATGTCGCGGTGCACCACGCGACAGTTGTATTCCAAAACTGAGTCACTCAGATCACACAAGTACCCAAGCATGCTTGAAACTCATTCAAATGCAAGTGCTTCTATCTGTTGTCTTGATTGTTTCCCACTCATTCCTTTTGGTTTGGGTAACATTTCAAAATCCCATGCCTAGAGAACTTCAACTAGAGTTCGCGGAAATGCTCAGTGGACACCCCAGGTAGGGTAAGGATCAGCATTTCCACACTACTCAGAGAATTTTTATTTTCAGGGATGGATTTTTAGCCCACTTCAAGTTGATGAAAAGTAGTTTCGTGAAAATCGGAGAAAATTTTTTTTCAGAAACTCCGGGGTGCCTGGATGTCGCGGTGTACCACGCGACAGTTGTATTCCAAAACTGAGTCACTCAGATCACACGAGTACCCAAGCATGCTTGAAACTCATTCAAATGCAAGTGCTTCTATCTGTTGTCTTGATTGTTTCCCACTCATTCCTTTTGGTTTGGGTAACATGTCAAAATCCCATGCCCAGAGAACTTCAGATAGAGTTCGTGGAAATGCTCAGTGGACACCCCAGGTAGGGTAAGGATCAGCATTTCCACACTACTCAGAGAATTTTTATTTTCAGGGATGGATTTTTAGCCCAATTCTAGTTGATGAAAAGTAGTTTCGTGAAAATAGGAGAAAATTTTTTTTTAGAAACTCCGGGGTGCCTGGATGTCGTGGTGCACCACGCGACAGTTGTATTCCAAAACTGAGTCACTCAGATCACACGAGTACCCAAGCATGCTTGAAACTCATTCAAATGCAAGTGCTTCTATCTGTTGTCTTGATTGTTTCCCACTCATTCCTTTTGGTTTGGGTAACATGTCAAAATCCCATGCCCAGAGAACTTCAGATAGAGTTCGTGGAAATGCTCAGTGGACACCCCAGGTAGGGTAAGGATCAGCATTTCCACACTACTCAGAGAATTTTTATTTTCAGGGATGGATTTTTAGCCCAATTCAAGTTGATGAAAAGTAGTTTCGTGAAAATCGGAGAAAATTTTTTTTCAGAAACTCCGGGGTGCCTGGATGTCGCGGTGTACCACGCGACAGTTGTATTCCAAAACTGAGTCACTCAGATCACACGAGTACCCAAGCATGCTTGAAACTCATTCAAATGCAAGTGCTTCTATCTGTTGTCTTGATTGTTTCCCACTCATTCCTTTTGGTTTGGGTAACATGTCAAAATCCCATGCCCAGAGAACTTCAGATAGAGTTCGTGGAAATGCTCAGTGGACACCCCAGGTAGGGTAAGGATCAGCATTTCCACACTACTCAGAGAATTTTTATTTTCAGGGATGGATTTTTAGCCCAATTCAAGTTGATGAAAAGTGGTTTCGTGAAAATAGGAGAAAATTTTTTTTCAGAAACTCCGGGGTGCCTGGATGTCGTGGTGCACCACGCGACAGTTGTATTCCAAAACTGAGTCACTCAGATCACACGAGTACCCAAACATGCTTGAAACTCATTCAAATGCAAGTGCTTCTATCTGTTGTCTTGATTGTTTCCCACTCATTCCTTTTGGTTTGGGTAACATGTCAAAATCCCATGCCCAGAGAACTTCAGATAGAGTTCGTGGAAATGCTCAGTGGACACCCCAGGTAGGGTAAGGATCAGCATTTCCACACTACTCAGAGAATTTTTATTTTCAGGGATGGATTTTTAGCCCAATTCAAGTTGATGAAAAGTAGTTTCGTGAAAATCGGAGAAAATTTTTTTTCAGAAACTCCGGGGTGCCTGGATGTCGCGGTGCACCACGCGACAGTTGTATTCCAAAACTGAGTCACTCAGATCACACAAGTACCCAAGCATGCTTGAAACTCATTCAAATGCAAGTGCTTCTATCTGTTGTCTTGATTGTTTCCCACTCATTCCTTTTGGTTTGGGTAACATGTCAAAATCCCATGCCCAGAGAACTTCAGATAGAGTTCGTGGAAATGCTCAGTGGACACCCCAGGTAGGGTAAGGATCAGCATTTCCACACTACTCAGAGAATTTTTATTTTCAGGGATGGATTTTTAGCCCAATTCAAGTTGATGAAAAGTAGTTTCGTGAAAATCGGAGAAAATTTTTTTTCAGAAACTCCGGGGTGCCTGGATGTCGCGGTGCACCACGCGACAGTTGTATTCCAAAACTGAGTCACTCAGATCACACGAGTACCCAAGCATGCTTGAAACTCATTCAAATGCAAGTGCTTCTATCTGTTGTCTTGATTGTTTCCCACTCATTCCTTTTGGTTTGGGTAACATGTCAAAATCCCATGCCGAGAGAACTTCAGATAGAGTTCGTGGAAATGCTCAGTGGACACCCCAGGTAGGGTAAGGATCAGCATTTCCACACTACTCAGAGAATTTTTATTTTCAGGGATGGATTTTTAGCCCAATTCAAGTTGATGAAAAGTAGTTTCGTGAAAATCGGAGAAAATTTTTTTTCAGAAACTCCGGGGTGCCTGGATGTCGCGGTGCACCACGCGACAGTTGTATTCCAAAACTGAGTCACTCAGATCACACGAGTACCCAAGCATGCTTGAAACTCATTCAAATGCAAGTGCTTCTATCTGTTGTCTTGATTGTTTCCCACTCATTCCTTTTGGTTTGGGTAACATGTCAAAATCCCATGCCTAGAGAACTTCAACTAGAGTTCGCGGAAATGCTCAGTGGACACCCCAGGTAGGGTAAGGATCAGCATTTCCACACTACTCAGAGAATTTTTATTTTCAGGGATGGATTTTTAGCCCAATTCAAGTTGATGAAAAGTAGTTTCGTGAAAATCGGAGAAAATTTTTTTTCAGAAACTCTGGGGTGCCTGGATGTCGCGGTGCACCACGCGACAGTTGTATTCCAAAACTGAGTCTCTCAGATCACACGAGTACCCAAGCATGCTTGAAACTCATTCAAATGCAAGTGCTTCTATCTGTTGTCTTGATTGTTTCCCACTCATTCCTTTTGGTTTGGGTAACATGTCAAAATCCCATGCCTAGAGAACTTCAACTAGAGTTCGCGGAAATGCTCAGTGGACACCCCAGGTAGGGTAAGGATCAGCATTTCCACACTACTCAGAGAATTTTTATTTTCAGGGATGGATTTTTAGCCCAATTCAAGTTGAAGAAAAGTGGTTTCGTGAAAATCGCAGAAAATTTTTTTTCAGAAACTCCGGGGTGCCTGGATGTCGCGGTGCACCACGCGACAGTTGTATTCCAAAACTGAGTCACTCAGATCACACGAGTACCCAAGCATGCTTGAAACTCATTCAAATGCAAGTGCTTCTATCTGTTGTCTTGATTGTTTCCCACTCATTCCTTTTGGTTTGGGTAACATGTCAAAATCCCATGCCCAGAGAACTTCAGATAGAGTTCGTGGAAATGCTCAGTGAACACACCAGGTAGGATAAGGATCAGCATTTCCACACTACTCAGAGAATTTTTATTTTCAGGGATGGATTTTTAGCCCAATTCAAGTTGATGAAAAGTAGTTTCGTGAAAATCGGAGAAAATTTTTTTTCAGAAACTCCGGGGTGCCTGGATGTCGCGGTGCACCACGCGACAGTTGTATTCCAAAACTGAGTCACTCAGATCACACGAGTACCCAAGCATGCTTGAAACTCATTCAAATGCAAGTGCTTCTATCTGTTGTCTTGATTGTTTCCCACTCATTCCTTTTGGTTTGGGTAACATGTCAAAATCCCATGCCGAGAGAACTTCAGATAGAGTTCGTGGAAATGCTCAGTGGACACCCCAGGTAGGGTAAGGATCAGCATTTCCACACTACTCAGAGAATTTTTATTTTCAGGGATGGATTTTTAGCCCAATTCAAGTTGATGAAAAGTAGTTTCGTGAAAATCGGAGAAATTTTTTTTTCAGAAACTCCGGGGTGCCTTGATGTCGCGGTGCACCACGCGACAGTTGTATTCCAAAACTGAGTCACTCAGATCACACAAGTACCCAAGCATGCTTGAAACTCATTCAAATGCAAGTGCTTCTATCTGTTGTCTTGATTGTTTCCCACTCATTCCTTTTGGTTTGGGTAACATTTCAAAATCCCATGCCTAGAGAACTTCAACTAGAGTTCGCGGAAATGCTCAGTGGACACCCCAGGTAGGGTAAGGATCAGCATTTCCACACTACTCAGAGAATTTTTATTTTCAGGGATGGATTTTTAGCCCACTTCAAGTTGATGAAAAGTAGTTTCGTGAAAATCGGAGAAAATTTTTTTTCAGAAACTCCGGGGTGCCTGGATGTCGCGGTGTACCACGCGACAGTTGTATTCCAAAACTGAGTCACTCAGATCACACGAGTACCCAAGCATGCTTGAAACTCATTCAAATGCAAGTGCTTCTATCTGTTGTCTTGATTGTTTCCCACTCATTCCTTTTGGTTTGGGTAACATGTCAAAATCCCATGCCCAGAGAACTTCAGATAGAGTTCGTGGAAATGCTCAGTGGACACCCCAGGTAGGGTAAGGATCAGCATTTCCACACTACTCAGAGAATTTTTATTTTCATTGATGGATTTTTAGCCCAATTCTAGTTGATGAAAAGTAGTTTCGTGAAAATAGGAGAAAATTTTTTTTCAGAAACTCCGGGGTGCCTGGATGTCGTGGTGCACCACGCGACAGTTGTATTCCAAAACTGAGTCACTCAGATCACACGAGTACCCAAGCATGCTTGAAACTCATTCAAATGCAAGTGCTTCTATCTGTTGTCTTGATTGTTTCCCACTCATTCCTTTTGGTTTGGGTAACATGTCAAAATCCCATGCCCAGAGAACTTCAGATAGAGTTCGTGGAAATGCTCAGTGGACACCCCAGGTAGGGTAAGGATCAGCATTTCCACACTACTCAGAGAATTTTTATTTTCAGGGATGGATTTTTAGCCCAATTCAAGTTGATGAAAAGTAGTTTCGTGAAAATCTGAGAAAATTTTTTTTCAGAAACTCCGGGGTGCCTGGATGTCGTGGTGCACCACGCGACAGTTGTATTCCAAAACTGAGTCACTCAGATCACACGAGTACCCAAGCATGCTTGAAACTCATTCAAATGCAAGTGCTTCTATCTGTTGTCTTGATTGTTTCCCACTCATTCCTTTTGGTTTGGGTAACATGTCAAAATCCCATGCCCAGAGAACTTCAGATAGAGTTCGTGGAAATGCTCAGTGGACACCCCAGGTAGGGTAAGGATCAGCATTTCCACACTACTCAGAGAATTTTTATTTTCAGGGATGGATTTTTAGCCCAATTCAAGTTGATGAAAAGTAGTTTCGTGAAAATCGGAGAAAATTTTTTTTCAGAAACTCCGGGGTGCCTGGATGTCGCGGTGCACCACGCGACAGTTGTATTCCAAAACTGAGTCACTCAGATCACACAAGTACCCAAGCATGCTTGAAACTCATTCAAATGCAAGTGCTTCTATCTGTTGTCTTGATTGTTTCCCACTCATTACTTTTGGTTTGGGTAACATGTCAAAATCCCATGCCCAGAGAACTTCAGATAGAGTTCGTGGAAATGCTCAGTGGACACCCCAGGTAGGGTAAGGATCAGCATTTCCACACTACTCAGAGAATTTTTATTTTCAGGGATGGATTTTTAGCCCAATTCAAGTTGATGAAAAGTAGTTTCGTGAAAATCGGAGAAAATTTTTTTTCAGAAACTCCGGGGTGCCTGGATGTCGCGGTGCACCACGCGACAGTTGTATTCCAAAACTGAGTCTCTCAGATCACACGAGTACCCAAGCATGCTTGAAACTCATTCAAATGCAAGTGCTTCTATCTGTTGTCTTGATTGTTTCCCACTCATTCCTTTTGGTTTGGGTAACATGTCAAAATCCCATGCCTAGAGAACTTCAACTAGAGTTCGCGGAAATGCTCAGTGGACACCCCAGGTAGGGTAAGGATCAGCATTTCCACACTACTCAGAGAATTTTTATTTTCAGGGATGGATTTTTAGCCCAATTCAAGTTGAAGAAAAGTGGTTTCGTGAAAATCGCAGAAAATTTTTTTTCAGAAACTCCGGGGTGCCTGGATGTCGCGGTGCACCACGCGACAGTTGTATTCCAAAACTGAGTCACTCAGATCACACGAGTACCCAAGCATGCTTGAAACTCATTCAAATGCAAGTGCTTCTATCTGTTGTCTTGATTGTTTCCCACTCATTCCTTTTGGTTTGGGTAACATGTCAAAATCCCATGCCCAGAGAACTTCAGATAGAGTTCGTGGAAATGCTCAGTGAACACCCCAGGTAGGATAAGGATCAGCATTTCCACACTACTCAGAGAATTTTTATTTTCAGGGATGGATTTTTAGCCCAATTCAAGTTGATGAAAAGTAGTTTCGTGAAAATCGGAGAAAATTTTTTTTCAGAAACTCCGGGGTGCCTGGATGTCGCGGTGCACCACGCGACAGTTGTATTCCAAAACTGAGTCACTCAGATCACACGAGTACCCAAGCATGCTTGAAACTCATTCAAATGCAAGTGCTTCTATCTGTTGTCTTGATTGTTTCCCACTCATTCCTTTTGGTTTGGGTAACATGTCAAAATCCCATGCCCAGAGAACTTCAGATAGAGTTCGTGGAAATGCTCAGTGGACACCCCAGGTAGGGTAAGGATCAGCATTTCCACACTACTCAGAGAATTTTTATTTTCAGGGATGGATTTTTAGCCCAATTCAAGTTGATGAAAAGTAGTTTCGTGAAAATCGGAGAAAATTTTTTTTCAGAAACTCCGGGGTGCCTGGATGTCGCGGTGCACCACGCGACAGTTGTATTCCAAAACTGAGTCACTCAGATCACACGAGTACCCAAGCATGCTTGAAACTCATTCAAATGCAAGTGCTTCTATCTGTTGTCTTGATTGTTTCCCACTCATTCCTTTTGGTTTGGGTAACATGTCAAAATCCCATGCCCAGAGAACTTCAGATAGAGTTCGTGGAAATGCTCAGTGAACACCCCAGGTAGGATAAGGATCAGCATTTCCACACTACTCAGAGAATTTTTATTTTCAGGGATGGATTTTTAGCCCAATTCAAGTTGATGAAAAGTAGTTTCGTGAAAATCGGAGAAAATTTTTTTTCAGAAACTCCGGGGTGCCTGGATGTCGCGGTGCACCACGCGACAGTTGTATTCCAAAACTGAGTCACTCAGATCACACGAGTACCCAAGCATGCTTGAAACTCATTCAAATGCAAGTGCTTCTATCTGTTGTCTTGATTGTTTCCCACTCATTCCTTTTGGTTTGG
Organism: Lepisosteus platostomus; assembly: GCF_059453375.1. NCBI lineage: Eukaryota > Metazoa > Chordata > Actinopteri > Semionotiformes > Lepisosteidae > Lepisosteus > Lepisosteus platostomus. The sequence goes on along the minus strand of NC_142619.1, from coordinate 58,539,546 downwards.
GTAACATGTCAAAATCCCATGCCGAGAGAACTTCAGATAGAGTTCGTGGAAATGCTCAGTGGACACCCCAGGTAGGGTAAGGATCAGCATTTCCACACTACTCAGAGAATTTTTATTTTCAGGGATGGATTTTTAGCCCAATTCAAGTTGATGAAAAGTAGTTTCGTGAAAATCGGAGAAATTTTTTTTTCAGAAACTCCGGGGTGCCTTGATGTCGCGGTGCACCACGCGACAGTTGTATTCCAAAACTGAGTCACTCAGATCACACAAGTACCCAAGCATGCTTGAAACTCATTCAAATGCAAGTGCTTCTATCTGTTGTCTTGATTGTTTCCCACTCATTCCTTTTGGTTTGGGTAACATTTCAAAATCCCATGCCTAGAGAACTTCAACTAGAGTTCGCGGAAATGCTCAGTGGACACCCCAGGTAGGGTAAGGATCAGCATTTCCACACTACTCAGAGAATTTTTATTTTCAGGGATGGATTTTTAGCCCACTTCAAGTTGATGAAAAGTAGTTTCGTGAAAATCGGAGAAAATTTTTTTTCAGAAACTCCGGGGTGCCTGGATGTCGCGGTATACCACGCGACAGTTGTATTCCAAAACTGAGTCACTCAGATCACACGAGTACCCAAGCATGCTTGAAACTCATTCAAATGCAAGTGCTTCTATCTGTTGTCTTGATTGTTTCCCACTCATTACTTTTGGTTTGGGTAACATGTCAAAATCCCATGCCCAGAGAACTTCAGATAGAGTTCGTGGAAATGCTCAGTGGACACCCCAGGTAGGGTAAGGATCAGCATTTCCACACTACTCAGAGAATTTTTATTTTCAGGGATGGATTTTTAGCCCAATTCAAGTTGATGAAAAGTAGTTTCGTGAAAATCGGAGAAAAATTTTTTTCAGAAACTCCGGGGTGCCTGGATGTCGCGGTGCACCACGCGACAGTTGTATTCCAAAACTGAGTCACTCAGATCACACGAGTACCCAAGCATGCTTGAAACTCATTCAAATGCAAGTGCTTCTATCTGTTGTCTTGATTGTTTCCCACTCATTCCTTTTGGTTTGGGTAACATGTCAAAATCCCAGGCCCAGAGACCTTCAGATAGAGTTCGTGGAAATGCTCAGTGGACACCCCAGGTAGGGTAAGGATCAGCATTTCCACACTACTCAGAGAATTTTTATTTTCAGGGATGGATTTTTAGCCCAATTCAAGTTGATGAAAAGTAGTTTCGTGAAAATCGGAGAAAATATTTTTTCAGAAACTCCGGGGTGCCTGGATGTCGTGGTGCACCACGCGACAGTTGTATTCCAAAACTGAGTCACTCAGATCACACGAGTACCCAAGCATGCTTGAAACTCATTCAAATGCAAGTGCTTCTATCTGTTGTCTTGATTGTTTCCCACTCATTCCTTTTGATTTGGGTAACATGTCAAAATCCCATGCCTAGAGAACTTCAACTAGAGTTCGCGGAAATGCTCAGTGGACACCCCAGGTAGGGTAAGGATCAGCATTTCCACACTACTCAGAGAATTTTTATTTTCAGGGATGGATTTTTAGCCCAATTCTAGTTGATGAAAAGTAGTTTCGTGAAAATAGGAGAAAATTTTTTTTCAGAAACTCCGGGGTGCCTGGATGTCGTGGTGCACCACGCGACAGTTGTATTCCAAAACTGAGTCACTCAGATCACACGAGTACCCAAGCATGCTTGAAACTCATTCAAATGCAAGTGCTTCTATCTGTTGTCTTGATTGTTTCCCACTCATTCCTTTTGGTTTGGGTAACATGTCAAAATCCCATGCCCAGAGAACTTCAGATAGAGTTCGTGGAAATGCTCAGTGGACACCCCAGGTAGGGTAAGGATCAGCATTTCCACACTACTCAGAGAATTTTTATTTTCAGGGATGGATTTTTAGCCCAATTCAAGTTGATGAAAAGTAGTTTCGTGAAAATCGGAGAAAATTTTTTTTCAGAAACTCCGGGGTGCCTGGATGTCGCGGTGTACCACGCGACAGTTGTATTCCAAAACTGAGTCACTCAGATCACACGAGTACCCAAGCATGCTTGAAACTCATTCAAATGCAAGTGCTTCTATCTGTTGTCTTGATTGTTTCCCACTCATTCCTTTTGGTTTGGGTAACATGTCAAAATCCCATGCCCAGAGAACTTCAGATAGAGTTCGTGGAAATGCTCAGTGGACACCCCAGGTAGGGTAAGGATCAGCATTTCCACACTACTCAGAGAATTTTTATTTTCAGGGATGGATTTTTAGCCCAATTCAAGTTGATGAAAAGTAGTTTCGTGAAAATCGGAGAAAATTTTTTTTCAGAAACTCCGGGGTGCCTGGATGTCGCGGTGCACCACGCGACAGTTGTATTCCAAAACTGAGTCACTCAGATCACACAAGTACCCAAGCATGCTTGAAACTCATTCAAATGCAAGTGCTTCTATCTGTTGTCTTGATTGTTTCCCACTCATTCCTTTTGGTTTGGGTAACATGTCAAAATCCCATGCCCAGAGAACTTCAGATAGAGTTCGTGGAAATGCTCAGTGGACACCCCAGGTAGGGTAAGGATCAGCATTTCCACACTACTCAGAGAATTTTTATTTTCAGGGATGGATTTTTAGCCCAATTCAAGTTGATGAAAAGTAGTTTCGTGAAAATCGGAGAAAATTTTTTTTCAGAAACTCCGGGGTGCCTGGATGTCGCGGTGCACCACGCGACAGTTGTATTCCAAAACTGAGTTACTCAGATCACACGAGTACCCAAGCATGCTTGAAACTCATTCAAATGCAAGTGCTTCTATCTGTTGTCTTGATTGTTTCCCACTCATTCCTTTTGGTTTGGGTAACATGTCAAAATCCCATGCCCAGAGAACTTCAGATAGAGTTCGTGGAAATGCTCAGTGGACACCCCAGGTAGGGTAAGGATCAGCATTTCCACACTACTCAGAGAATTTTTATTTTCAGGGATGGATTTTTAGCCCAATTCAAGTTGATGAAAAGTAGTTTCGTGAAAATCGGAGAAAATTTTTTTTCAGAAACTCCGGGGTGCCTGGATGTCGCGGTGCACCACGCGACAGTTGTATTCCAAAACTGAGTCTCTCAGATCACACGAGTACCCAAGCATGCTTGAAACTCATTCAAATGCAAGTGCTTCTATCTGTTGTCTTGATTGTTTCCCACTCATTCCTTTTGGTTTGGGTAACATGTCAAAATCCCATGCCTAGGGAACTTCAACTAGAGTTCGCGGAAATGCTCAGTGGACACCCCAGGTAGGGTAAGGATCAGCATTTCCACACTACTCAGAGAATTTTTATTTTCAGGGATGGATTTTTAGCCCAATTCAAGTTGAAGAAAAGTGGTTTCGTGAAAATCGCAGAAAATTTTTTTTCAGAAACTCCGGGGTGCCTGGATGTCGCGGTGCACCACGCGACAGTTGTATTCCAAAACTGAGTCACTCAGATCACACGAGTACCCAAGCATGCTTGAAACTCATTCAAATGCAAGTGCTTCTATCTGTTGTCTTGATTGTTTCCCACTCATTCCTTTTGGTTTGGGTAACATGTCAAAATCCCATGCCCAGAGAACTTCAGATAGAGTTCGTGGAAATGCTCAGTGAACACCCCAGGTAGGATAAGGATCAGCATTTCCACACTACTCAGAGAATTTTTATTTTCAGGGATGGATTTTTAGCCCAATTCAAGTTGATGAAAAGTAGTTTCGTGAAAATCGGAGAAAATTTTTTTTCAGAAACTCCGGGGTGCCTGGATGTCGCGGTGCACCACGCGACAGTTGTATTCCAAAACTGAGTCACTCAGATCACACGAGTACCCAAGCATGCTTGAAACTCATTCAAATGCAAGTGCTTCTATCTGTTGTCTTGATTGTTTCCCACTCATTCCTTTTGGTTTGGGTAACATGTCAAAATCCCATGCCGAGAGAACTTCAGATAGAGTTCGTGGAAATGCTCAGTGGACACCCCAGGTAGGGTAAGGATCAGCATTTCCACACTACTCAGAGAATTTTTATTTTCAGGGATGGATTTTTAGCCCAATTCAAGTTGATGAAAAGTAGTTTCGTGAAAATCGGAGAAAATTTTTTTTCAGAAACTCCGGGGTGCCTGGATCTCGCGGTGCACCACGCGACAGTTGTATTCCAAAACTGAGTCACTCAGATCACACGAGTACCCAAGCATGCTTGAAACTCATTCAAATGCAAGTGCTTCTATCTGTTGTCTTGATTGTTTCCCACTCATTCCTTTTGGTTTGGGTAACATGTCAAAATCCCATGCCTAGAGAACTTCAACTAGAGTTCGCGGAAATGCTCAGTGGACACCCCAGGTAGGGTAAGGATCAGCATTTCCACACTACTCAGAGAATTTTTATTTTCAGGGATGGATTTTTAGCCCAATTCAAGTTGATGAAAAGTAGTTTCGTGAAAATCGGAGAAAATTTTTTTTCAGAAACTCCGGGGTGCCTGGATGTCGCGGTGCACCACGCGACAGTTGTATTCCAAAACTGAGTTACTCAGATCACACGAGTACCCAAGCATGCTTGAAACTCATTCAAATGCAAGTGCTTCTATCTGTTGTCTTGATTGTTTCCCACTCATTCCTTTTGGTTTGGGTAACATGTCAAAATCCCATGCCTAGAGAACTTCAACTAGATTTCGCGGTAATGCTCAGTGGACACCCCAGGTAGGGTAAGGATCAGCATTTCCACACTACTCAGAGAATTTTTATTTTCAGGGATGGATTTTTAGCCCAATTCAAGTTGAAGAAAAGTGGTTTCGTGAAAATCGCAGAAATTTTTTTTTCAGAAACTCCGGGGTGCCTGGATGTCGCGGTGCACCACGCGACAGTTGTATTCCAAAACTGAGTCACTCAGATCACACGAGTACCCAAGCATGCTTGAAACTCATTCAAATGCAAGTGCTACTCTCTGTTGTCTTGATTGTTTCCCACTCATTCCTTTTGGTTTGGGTAACATGTCAAAATCCCATGCCGAGAAAACTTCAACTAGAGTTCCCGGAAATGCTCAGTGGACACCCCAGGTAGGGTAAGTATCAGCATTTCCACGCTACTCAGAGAATTTTTATTTTCAGGGATGGATTTTAAGCCCAATTCAAGTTGATGAAAAGTAGTTTCGTGAAAATCGGAGAAAATTTTTTTTCAGAAACTCCGGGGTGCCTGGATGTCGCGGTGCACCACGCGACAGTTGTATTCCAAAACTGAGTCACTCAGATCACACGAGTACCCAAGCATGCTTGAAACTCATTCAAATGCAAGTGCTTCTATCTGTTGTCTTGATTGTTTCCCATTCATTCCTTTTGGTTTGGGTAACATGTCAAAATCCCATGCCCAGAGAACTTCAGATAGAGTTCGTGGAAATGCTCAGTGGACACCCCAGGTAGGGTAAGGATCAGCATTTCCACACTACTCAGAGAATTTTTATTTTCAGGGATGGATTTTTAGCCCAATTCAAGTTGATGAAAAGTAGTTTCGTGAAAATCGGAGAAAATTTTTTTTCAGAAACTCCGGGGTGCCTGGATGTCGCGGTGCACCACGCGACAGTTGTATTCCAAAACTGAGTCACTCAGATCACACGAGTACCCAAGCATGCTTGAAACTCATTCAAATGCAAGTGCTTCTATCTGTTGTCTTGATTGTTTCCCACTCATTCCTTTTGGTTTGGGTAATATGTCAAAATCCCATGCCTAGAGAACTTCAACTAGAGTTCGCGGAAATGCTCAGTGGACACCCCAGGTAGGGTAAGGATCAGCATTTCCACACTACTCAGAGAATTTTTATTTTCAGGGATGGATTTTTAGCCCACTTCAAGTTGATGAAAAGTAGTTTCGTGAAAATCGGAGAAAATTTTTTTTCAGAAACTCCGGGATGCCTGGATGTCGCGGTGTACCACGCGACAGTTGTATTCCAAAACTGAGTCACTCAGATCACACGAGTACCCAAGCATGCTTGAAACTCATTCAAATGCAAGTGCTTCTATCTGTTGTCTTGATTGTTTCCCACTTATTCCTTTTGTTTTGGGTAACATGTCAAAATCCCATGCCCAGAGAACTTCAGATAGAGTTCGTGGAAATGCTCAGTGGACACCCCAGGTAGGGTAAGGATCAGCATTTCCACACTACTCAGAGAATTTTTATTTTCAGGGATGGATTTTTAGCCCAATTCAAGTTGATGAAAAGTAGTTTCGTGAAAATCGGAGAAATTTTTTTTTCAGAAACTCCGGGGTGCCTGGATGTCGCGGTGCACCACGCGACAGTTGTATTCCAAAACTGAGTCTCTCAGATCACACGAGTACCCAAGCATGCTTGAAACTCATTCAAATGCAAGTGCTTCTATCTGTTGTCTTGATTGTTTCCCACTCATTCCTTTTGGTTTGGGTAACATGTCAAAATCCCATGCCTAGAAAACTTCAACTAGAGTTCGCGGAAATGCTCAGTGGACACCCCAGGTAGGGTAAGGATCAGCATTTCCACACTACTCAGAGAATTTTTATTTTCAGGGATGGATTTTTAGCCCAATTCAAGTTGAAGAAAAGTGGTTTCGTGAAAATCGCAGAAAATTTTTTTTCAGAAACTCCGCGGTGCCTGGATGTCGCGGTGCACCACGCGACAGTTGTATTCCAAAACTGAGTCACTCAGATCACACGAGTACCCAAGCATGCTTGAAACTCATTCAAATGCAAGTGCTTCTATCTGTTGTCTTGATTGTTTCCCACTCATTCCTTTTGGTTTGGGTAACATGTCAAAATCCCATGCCCAGAGAACTTCAGATAGAGTTCGTGGAAATGCTCAGTGGACACCCCAGGAAGGGTAAGGATCAGCATTTCCACACTACTCAGAGAATTTTTATTTTCAGGGATGGATTTTTAGCCCAATTCAAGTTGATGAAAAGTAGTTTCGTGAAAATCGGAGAAAATTTTTTTTCAGAAACTCCGGGGTGCCTGGATGTCGCGGTGCACCACGCGACAGTTGTATTCCAAAACTGAGTTACTCAGATCACACGAGTACCCAAGCATGCTTGAAACTCATTCAAATGCAAGTGCTTCTATCTGTTGTCTTGATTGTTTCCCACTCATTACTTTTGGTTTGGGTAACATGTCAAAATCCCATGCCCAGAGAACTTCAGATAGAGTTCGTGGAAATGCTCAGTGGACACCCCAGGTAGGGTAAGGATCAGCATTTCCACACTACTCAGAGAATTTTTATTTTCAGGGATGGATTTTTAGCCCACTTCAAGTTGATGAAAAGTAGTTTCGTGAAAATCGGAGAAAATTTTTTTTCAGAAACTCCGGGGTGCCTGGATGTCGCGGTGTACCACGCGACAGTTGTATTCCAAAACTGAGTCACTCAGATCACACGAGTACCCAAGCATGCTTGAAACTCATTCAAATGCAAGTGCTACTATCTGTTGTCTTGATTGTTTCCCACTCATTCCTTTTGGTTTGGGTAACATGTCAAAATCCCATGCCGAGAAAACTTCAACTAGAGTTCGCGGAAATGCTCAGTGGACACCCCAGGTAGGGTAAGGATCAGCATTTCCACGCTACTCAGAGAATTTTTATTTTCAGGGATGGATTTTAAGCCCAATTCAAGTTGATGAAAAGTAGTTTCGTGAAAATCGGAGAAAATTTTTTTTCAGAAACTCCGGGGTGCCTGGATGTCGCGGTGCACCACGCGACAGTTCTATTCCAAAACTGAGTCACTCAGATCACACGAGTACCCAAGCATGCTTGAAACTCATTCAAATGCAAGTGCTTCTATCTGTTGTCTTGATTGTTTCCCACTCATTCCTTTTGGTTTGGGTAACATGTCAAAATCCCATGCCTAGAGAACTTCAACTAGATTTCGCGGTAATGCTCAGTGGACACCCCAGGTAGGGTAAGGATCAGCATTTCCACACTACTCAGAGAATTTTTATTTTCAGGGATGGATTTTTAGCCCAATTCAAGTTGAAGAAAAGTGGTTTCGTGAAAATCGCAGAAAATTTTTTTTCAGAAACTCCGGGGTGCCTGGATGTCGCGGTGCACCACGCGACAGTTGTATTGCAAAACTGAGTCACTCAGATCACACGAGTACCCAAGCATGCTTGAAACTCATTCAAATGCAAGTGCTTCTATCTGTTGTCTTGATTGTTTCCCACTCATTCCTTTTGGTTTGGGTAACATGTCAAAATCCCATGCCCAGAGAACTTCAGATAGAGTTCGTGGAAATGCTCAGTGGACACCCCAGGTAGGGTAAGGATCAGCATTTCCACACTACTCAGAGAATTTTTATTTTCAGGGATGGATTTTTAGCCCAATTCAAGTTGATGAGAAGTAGTTTCGTGAAAATCGGAGAAAATTTTTTTTCATTAACTCCGGGGTGCCTGGATGTCGTGGTGCACCACGCGACAGTTGTATTCCAAAACTGAGTCTCTCAGATCACACGAGTACCCAAGCATGCTTGAAACTCATTCAAGTGCAAGTGCTTCTATCTGTTGTCTTGATTGTTTCCCACTCATTCCTTTTGGTTTGGGTAACATGTCAAAATCCCATGCCTAGAGAACTTCAACTAGATTTCACGGTAATGCTCAGTGGACACCCCAGGTAGGGTAAGGATCAGCATTTCCACACTACTCAGAGAATTTTTATTTTCAGGGATGGATTTTTAGCCCAATTCAAGTTGAAGAAAAGTGGTTTCGTGAAAATCGCAGAAAATTTTTTTTCAGAAACTCCGGGGTGCCTGGATGTCGCGGTGCACCACGCGACAGTTGTATTGCAAAACTGAGTCACTCAGATCACACGAGTACCCAAGCATGCTTGAAACTCATTCAAATGCAAGTGCTTCTATCTGTTGTCTTGATTGTTTCCCACTCATTCCTTTTGGTTTGGGTAACATGTCAAAATCCCATGCCCAGAGAACTTCAGATAGAGTTCGTGGAAATGCTCAGTGGACACCCCAGGTAGGGTAAGGATCAGCATTTCCACACTACTCAGAGAATTTTTATTTTCAGGGATGGATTTTTAGCCCAATTCAAGTTGATGAAAAGTAGTTTCGTGAAAATCGGAGAAAATTTTTTTTCATTAACTCCGGGGTGCCTGGATGTCGTGGTGCACCACGCGACAGTTGTATTCCAAAACTGAGTCACTCAGATCACACGAGTACCCAAGCATGCTTGAAACTCATTCAAATGCAAGTGCTTCTATCTGTTGTCTTGATTGTTTCCCACTCATTCCTTTTGGTTTGGGTAACATGTCAAAATCCCATGCCCAGAGAACTTCAGATAGAGTTCGTGGAAATGCTCAGTGGACACCCCAGGTAGGGTAAGGATCAGCATTTCCACACTACTCAGAGAATTTTTATTTTCAGGGATGGATTTTTAGCCCAATTCAAGTTGATGAAAAGTAGTTTCGTGAAAATCGGAGAAAATTTTTTTTCAGAAACTCCGGGGTGCCTGGATGTCGCGGTGCACCACGCGAAAGTTGTATTCCAAAACTGAGTCACTCAGATCACACGAGTACCCAAGCATGCTTGAAACTCATTCAAATGCAAGTGCTTCTATCTGTTGTCTTGATTGTTTCCCACTCATTCCTTTTGGTTTGGGTAACATGTCAAAATCCCATGCCTAGAGAACTTCAACTAGAGTTCGCGGAAATGCTCAGTGGACACCCCAGGTAGGGTAAGGATCAGCATTTCCACACTACTCAGAGAATTTTTATTTTCAGGGATGGATTTTTAGCCCACTTCAAGTTGATGAAAAGTAGTTTCGTGAAAATCGGAGAAAAATTTTTTTCAGAAACTCCGGGGTGCCTGGATGTCGCGGTGTACCACGCGACAGTTGTATTCCAAAACTGAGTCACTCAGATCACACGAGTACCCAAGCATGCTTGAAACTCATTCAAATGCAAGTGCTTCTATCTGTTGTCTTGATTGTTTCCCACTCATTCCTTTTGGTTTGGGTAACATGTCAAAATCCCATGCCCAGAGAACTTCAGATAGAGATCGTGGAAATGCTCAGTGGACACCCCAGGTAGGATAAGGATCAGCATTTCCACACTACTCAGAGAATTTTTATTTTCAGGGATGGATTTTTAGCCCAATTCAAGTTGATGAAAAGTAGTTTCGTGAAAATAGGAGAAATTTTTTTTTCAGAAACTCCGGGGTGCCTGGATGTCGCGGTGCACCACGCGACAGTTGTATTCCAAAACTGAGTCTCTCAGATCACACGAGTACCCAAGCATGCTTGAAACTCATTCAAATGCAAGTGCTTCTATCTGTTGTCTTGATTGTTTCCCACTCATTCCTTTTGGTTTGGGTAACATGTCAAAATCCCATGCCTAGAAAACTTCAACTAGAGTTCGCGGAAATGCTCAGTGGACACCCCAGGTAGGGTAAGGATCAGCATTTCCACACTACTCAGAGAATTTTTATTTTCAGGGATGGATTTTTAGCCCAATTCAAGTTGATGAAAAGTAGTTTCGTGAAAATCGGAGAAAATTTTTTTTCAGAAACTCCGGGGTGCCTGGATGTCGCGGTGCACCACGCGACAGTTGTATTCCAAAACTGAGTTACTCAGCTCACACGAGTACCCAAGCATGCTTGAAACTCATTCAAATGCAAGTGCTTCTATCTGTTGTCTTGATTGTTTCCCACTCATTCCTTTTGGTTTGGGTAACATGTCAAAATCCCATGCCCAGAGAACTTCAGATAGAGTTCGTGGAAATGCTCAGTGGACATCCCAGGTAGGGTAAGGATCAGCATTTCCACACTACTCAGAGAATTTTTATTTTCAGGGATGGATTTTTAGCCCAATTCAAGTTGATGAAAAGTAGTTTCGTGAAAATCGGAGAAAATTTTTTTTCAGAAACTCCGGGGTGCCTGGATGTCGCGGTGCACCACGCGACAGTTGTATTCCAAAACTGAGTCTCTCAGATCACACGAGTACCCAAGCATGCTTGAAACTCATTCAAATGCAAGTGCTTCTATCTGTTGTCTTGATTGTTTCCCACTCATTCCTTTTGGTTTGGGTAACATGTCAAAATCCCATGCCTAGAAAACTTCAACTAGAGTTCGCGGAAATGCTCAGTGGACACCCCAGGTAGGGTAAGGATCAGCATTTCCACAGTACTCAGAGAATTTTTATTTTCAGGGATGGATTTTTAGCCCAATTCAAGTTGAAGAAAAGTGGTTTCGTGAAAATTGCAGAAAATTTTTTTTCAGAAACTCCGGGGTGCCTGGATGTCGTGGTGCACCACGCGACAGTTGTATTCCAAAACTGAGTCACTCAGATCACACGAGTACCCAAGCATGCTTGAAACTCATTCAAATGCAAGTGCTTCTATCTGTTGTCTTGATTGTTTCCCACTCATTCCTTTTGGTTTGGGTAACATGTCAAAATCCCATGCCCAGAGAACTTCAGATAGAGTTCGTGGAAATGCTCAGTGGACACCCCAGGTAGGGTAAGGATCAGCATTTCCACACTACTCAGAGAATTTTTATTTTCAGGGATGGATTTTTAGCCCAATTCAAGTTGATGAAAAGTAGTTTCGTGAAAATCGGAGAAAATTTTTTTTCAGAAACTCCGGGGTGCCTGGATGTCGCGGTGCACCACGCGACAGTTGTATTCCAAAACTGAGTTACTCAGATCACACGAGTACCCAAGCATGCTTGAAACTCATTCAAATGCAAGTGCTTCTATCTGTTGTCTTGATTGTTTCCCACTCATTCCTTTTGGTTTGGGTAACATGTCAAAATCCCATGCCCAGAGAACTTCAGATAGAGTTCGTGGAAATGCTCAGTGGACACCCCAGGTAGGGTAAGGATCATCATTTCCACACTACTCAGAGAATTTTTATTTTCAGGGATGGATTTTTAGCCCAATTCAAGTTGATGAAAAGTAGTTTCGTGAAAATCGGAGAAAATTTTTTTTCAGAAACTCCGGGGTGCCTGGATGTCGCGGTGCACCACGCGACAGTTGTATTCCAAAACTGAGTCACTCAGATCACACGAGTACCCAAGCATGCTTGAAACTCATTCAAATACAAGTGCTTCTATCTGTTGTCTTGATTGTTTCCCACTCATTCCTTTTGGTTTGGGTAACATGTCAAAATCCCATGCCCAGAGAACTTCAGATAGAGTTCGTGGAAATGCTCAGTGGACATCCCAGGTAGGGTAAGGATCAGCATTTCCACACTACTCAGAGAATTTTTATTTTCAGGGATGGATTTTTAGCCCAATTCAAGTTGATGAAAAGTAGTTTCGTGAAAATCGGAGAAAATTTTTTTTCAGAAACTCCGGGGTGCCTGGATGTCGCGGTGCACCACGCGACAGTTGTATTCCAAAACTGAGTCACTCAGATCACACGAGTACCCAAGCATGCTTGAAACTCATTCAAATGCAAGTGCTTCTATCTGTTGTCTTGATTGTTTCCCACTCATTCCTTTTGGTTTGGGTAACATGTCAAAATCCCATGCCCAGAGAACTTCAGATAGAGTTCGTGGAAATGCTCAGTGGACACCCCAGGAAGGGTAAGGATCAGCATTTCCACACTACTCAGAGAATTTTTATTTTCAGGGATGGATTTTTAGCCCAATTCAAGTTGATGAAAAGTAGTTTCGTGAAAATCGGAGTAAATTTTTTTTCAGAAACTCCGGGGTGCCTGGATGTCGCGGTGCACCACGCGACAGTTGTATTCCAAAACTGAGTTACTCAGATCACACGAGTACCCAAGCATGCTTGAAACTCATTCAAATGCAAGTGCTTCTATCTGTTGTCTTGATTGTTTCCCACTCATTCCTTTTGGTTTGGGTAACATGTCAAAATCCCATGCCCAGAGAACTTCAGATAGAGTTCATGGAAATGCTCAGTGGACACCCCAGGTAGGGTAAGGATCAGCATTTCCACACTACTCAGAGAATTTTTATTTTCAGGGATGGATTTTTAGCCCAATTCAAGTTGATGAAAAGTAGTTTCGTGAAAATCGGAGAAAATTTTTTTTCAGAAACTCCGGGGTGCCTGGATGTCGCGGTGCACCACGCGACAGTTGTATTCCAAAACTGAGTCTCTCAGATCACACGAGTACCCAAGCATGCTTGAAACTCATTCAAATGCAAGTGCTTCTATCTGTTGTCTTGATTGTTTCCCACTCATTCCTTTTGGTTTGGGTAACATGTCAAAATCCCATGCCTAGAAAACTTCAACTAGAGTTCGCGGAAATGCTCAGTGGACACCCCAGGTAGGGTAAGGATCAGCATTTCCACAGTACTCAGAGAATTTTTATTTTCAGGGATGGATTTTTAGCCCAATTCAAGTTGAAGAAAAGTGGTTTCGTGAAAATTGCAGAAAATTTTTTTTCAGAAACTCCGGGGTGCCTGGATGTCGTGGTGCACCACGCGACAGTTGTATTCCAAAACTGAGTCACTCAGATCACACGAGTACCCAAGCATGCTTGAAACTCATTCAAATGCAAGTGCTTCTATCTGTTGTCTTGATTGTTTCCCACTCATTCCTTTTGGTTTGGGTAACATGTCAAAATCCCATGCCCAGAGAACTTCAGATAGAGTTCGTGGAAATGCTCAGTGGACACCCCAGGTAGGGTAAGGATCAGCATTTCCACACTACTCAGAGAATTTTTATTTTCAGGGATAGATTTTTAGCCCAATTCAAGTTGATGAAAAGTAGTTTCGTGAAAATCGGAGAAAATTTTTTTTCAGAAACTCCGGGGTGCCTGGATGTCGCGGTGCACCACGCGAAAGTTGTATTCCAAAACTGAGTCACTCAGATCACACGAGTACCCAAGCATGCTTGAAACTCATTCAAATGCAAGTGCTTCTATCTGTTGTCTTGATTGTTTCCCACTCATTCCTTTTGGTTTGGGTAACATGTCAAAATCCCATGCCTAGAGAACTTCAACTAGAGTTCGCAGAAATGCTCAGTGGACACCCCAGGTAGGGTAAGGATCAGCATTTCCACACTACTCAGAGAATTTTTATTTTCAGGGATGGATTTTTAGCCCACTTCAAGTTGATGAAAAGTAGTTTCGTGAAAATCGGAGAAAATTTTTTTTCAGAAACTCCGGGGTGCCTGGATGTCGCGGTGTACCACGCGACAGTTGTATTCCAAAACTGAGTCACTCAGATCACACGAGTACCCAAGCATGCTTGAAACTCATTCAAATGCAAGTGCTTCTATCTGTTGTCTTGATTGTTTCCCACTCATTCCTTTTGGTTTGGGTAACATGTCAAAATCCCATGCCCAGAGAACTTCAGATAGAGTTCGTGGAAATGCTCAGTGGACACCCCAGGTAGGATAAGGATCAGCATTTCCACACTACTCAGAGAATTTTTATTTTCAGGGATGGATTTTTAGCCCAATTCAAGTTGATGAAAAGTAGTTTCGTGAAAATAGGAGAAATTTTTTTTTCAGAAACTCCGGGGTGCCTGGATGTCGCGGTGCACCACGCGACAGTTGTATTCCAAAACTGAGTCTCTCAGATCACACGAGTACCCAAGCATGCTTGAAACTCATTCAAATGCAAGTGCTTCTATCTGTTGTCTTGATTGTTTCCCACTCATTCCTTTTGGTTTGGGTAACATGTCAAAATCCCATGCCTAGAAAACTTCAACTAGAGTTCGCGGAAATGCTCAGTGGACACCCCAGGTAGGGTAAGGATCAGCATTTCCACACTACTCAGAGAATTTTTATTTTCAGGGATGGATTTTTAGCCCAATTCAAGTTGATGAAAAGTAGTTTCGTGAAAATCGGAGAAAATTTTTTTTCAGAAACTCCGGGGTGCCTGGATGTCGCGGTGCACCACGCGACAGTTGTATTCCAAAACTGAGTTACTCAGATCACACGAGTACCCAAGCATGCTTGAAACTCATTCAAATGCAAGTGCTTCTATCTGTTGTCTTGATTGTTTCCCACTCATTCCTTTTGGTTTGGGTAACATGTCAAAATCCCATGCCCAGAGAACTTCAGATAGAGTTCGTGGAAATGCTCAGTGGACATCCCAGGTAGGGTAAGGATCAGCATTTCCACACTACTCAGAGAATTTTTATTTTCAGGGATGGATTTTTAGCCCAATTCAAGTTGATGAAAAGTAGTTTCGTGAAAATCGGAGAAAATTTATTTTCAGAAACTCCGGGTTGCCTGGATGTCGCGGTGCACCACGCGACAGTTGTATTCCAAAACTGAGTCACTCAGATCACACGAGTACCCAAGCATGCTTGAAACTCATTCAAATGCAAGTGCTTCTATCTGTTGTCTTGATTGTTTCCCACTCATTCCTTTTGGTTTGGGTAACATGTTAAAATCCCATGCCCAGAGAACTTCAGATAGAGTTCGTGGAAATACTCAGTGGACACCCCAGGTAGGGTAAGGATCAGCATTTCCACACTACTCAGAGAATTTTTATTTTCAGGGATGGATTTTTAGCCCAATTCAAGTTGATGAAAAGTAGTTTCGTGAAAATCGGAGAAAATTTTTTTTCAGAAACTCCGGGGTGCCTGGATGTCGCGGTGCACCACGCGACAGTTGTATTCCAAAACTGAGTCTCTCAGATCACACGAGTACCCAAGCATGCTTGAAACTCATTCAAATGCAAGTGCTTCTATCTGTTGTCTTGATTGTTTCCCACTCATTCCTTTTGGTTTGGGTAACATGTCAAAATCCCATGCCTAGAAAACTTCAACTAGAGTTCGCGGAAATGCTCAGTGGACACCCCAGGTAGGGTAAGGATCAGCATTTCCACAGTACTCAGAGAATTTTTATTTTCAGGGATGGATTTTTAGCCCAATTCAAGTTGAAGAAAAGTGGTTTCGTGAAAATTGCAGAAAATTTTTTTTCAGAAACTCCGGGGTGCCTGGATGTCGTGGTGCACCACGCGACAGTTGTATTCCAAAACTGAGTCACTCAGATCACACGAGTACCCAAGCATGCTTGAAACTCATTAAAATGCAAGTGCTTCTATCTGTTGTCTTGATTGTTTCCCACTCATTCCTTTTGGTTTGGGTAACATGTCAAAATCCCATGCCCAGAGAACTTCAGATAGAGTTCGTGGAAATGCTCAGTGGACACCCCAGGTAGGGTAAGGATCAGCATTTCCACACTACTCAGAGAATTTTTATTTTCAGGGATGGATTTTTAGCCCAATTCAAGTTGATGAAAAGTAGTTTCGTGAAAATCGGAGAAAATTTTTTTTCAGAAACTCCGGGGTGCCTGGATGTCGCGGTGCACCACGCGACAGTTGTATTCCAAAACTGAGTTACTCAGATCACACGAGTACCCAAGCATGCTTGAAACTCATTCAAATGCAAGTGCTTCTATCTGTTGTCTTGATTGTTTCCCACTCATTCCTTTTGGTTTGGGTAACATGTCAAAATCCCATGCCCAGAGAACTTCAGATAGAGTTCGTGGAAATGCTCAGTGGACACCCCAGGTAGGGTAAGGATCATCATTTCCACACTACTCAGAGAATTTTTATTTTCAGGGATGGATTTTTAGCCCAATTCAAGTTGATGAAAAGTAGTTTCGTGAAAATCGGAGAAAATTTTTTTTCAGAAACTCCGGGGTGCCTGGATGTCGCGGTGCACCACGCGACAGTTGTATTCCAAAACTGAGTCACTCAGATCACACGAGTACCCAAGCATGCTTGAAACTCATTCAAATGCAAGTGCTTCTATCTGTTGTCTTGATTGTTTCCCACTCATTCCTTTTGGTTTGGGTAACATGTCAAAATCCCATGCCCAGAGAACTTCAGATAGAGTTCGTGGAAATGCTCAGTGGACATCCCAGGTAGGGTAAGGATCAGCATTTCCACACTACTCAGAGAATTTTTATTTTCAGGGATGGATTTTTAGCCCAATTCAAGTTGATGAAAAGTAGTTTCGTGAAAATCGGAGAAAATTTTTTTTCAGAAACTCCGGGGTGCCTGGATGTCGCGGTGCACCACGCGACAGTTGTATTCCAAAACTGAGTCACTCAGATCACACGAGTACCCAAGCATGCTTGAAACTCATTCAAATGCAAGTGCTTCTATCTGTTGTCTTGATTGTTTCCCACTCATTCCTTTTGGTTTGGGTAACATGTCAAAATCCCATGCCCAGAGAACTTCAGATAGAGTTCGTGGAAATGCTCAGTGGACACCCCAGGAAGGGTAAGGATCAGCATTTCCACACTACTCAGAGAATTTTTATTTTCAGGGATGGATTTTTAGCCCAATTCAAGTTGATGAAAAGTAGTTTCGTGAAAATCGGAGTAAATTTTTTTTCAGAAACTCCGGGGTGCCTGGATGTCGCGGTGCACCACGCGACAGTTGTATTCCAAAACTGAGTTACTCAGATCACACGAGTACCCAAGCATGCTTGAAACTCATTCAAATGCAAGTGCTTCTATCTGTTGTCTTGATTGTTTCCCACTCATTCCTTTTGGTTTGGGTAACATGTCAAAATCCCATGCCCAGAGAACTTCAGATAGAGTTCGTGGAAATGCTCAGTGGACACCCCAGGTAGGGTAAGGATCATCATTTCCACACTACTCAGAGAATTTTTATTTTCAGGGATGGATTTTTAGCCCAATTCAAGATGATGAAAAGTAGTTTCGTGAAAATCGGAGAAAATTTTTTTTCAGAAACTCCGGGGTGCCTGGATGTCGCTGTGCACCACGCGACAGTTGTATTCCAAAACTGAGTCACTCAGATCACACGAGTACCCAAGCATGCTTGAAACTCATTCAAATGCAAGTGCTTCTATCTGTTGTCTTGATTGTTTCCCACTCATTCCTTTTGGTTTGGGTAACATGTCAAAATCCCATGCCCAGAGAACTTCAGATAGAGTTCGTGGAAATGCTCAGTGGACACCCCAGGTAGGGTAAGGATCAGCATTTCCACACTACTCAGAGAATTTTTATTTTCAGGGATGGATTTTTAGCCCAATTCAAGTTGATGAAAAGTAGTTTCGTGAAAATCGGAGAAAATTTTTTTTCAGAAACTCCGGGGTGCCTGGATGTCGCGGTGCACCACGCGACAGTTGTATTCCAAAACTGAGTCTCTCAGATCACACGAGTACCCAAGCATGCTTGAAACTCATTCAAATGCAAGTGCTTCTATCTGTTGTCTTGATTGTTTCCCACTCATTCCTTTTGGTTTGGGTAACATGTCAAAATCCCATGCCTAGAAAACTTCAACTAGAGTTCGCGGAAATGCTCAGTGGACACCCCAGGTAGGGTAAGGATCAGCATTTCCACAGTACTCAGAGAATTTTTATTTTCAGGGATGGATTTTTAGCCCAATTCAAGTTGAAGAAAAGTGGTTTCGTGAAAATTGCAGAAAATTTTTTTTCAGAAACTCCGGGGTGCCTGGATGTCGTGGTGCACCACGCGACAGTTGTATTCCAAAACTGAGTCACTCAGATCACACGAGTACCCAAGCATGCTTGAAACTCATTCAAATGCAAGTGCTTCTATCTGTTGTCTTGATTGTTTCCCACTCATTCCTTTTGGTTTGGGTAACATGTCAAAATCCCATGCCCAGAGAACTTCAGATAGAGTTCGTGGAAATGCTCAGTGGACACCCCAGGTAGGGTAAGGATCAGCATTTCCACACTACTCAGAGAATTTTTATTTTCAGGGATGGATTTTTAGCCCAATTCAAGTTGATGAAAAGTAGTTTCGTGAAAATCGGAGAAATTTTTTTTTCAGAAACTCCGGGGTGCCTGGATGTCGCGGTGCACCACGCGACAGTTGTATTGCAAAACTGAGTCACTCAGATCACACGAGTACCAAAGCATGCTTGAAACTCATTCAAATGCAAGTGCTTCTATCTGTTGTCTTGATTGTTTCCCACTCATTCCTTTTGGTTTGGGTAACATGTCAAAATCCCATGCCCAGAGAACTTCAGATAGAGTTCGTGGAAATGCTTAGTGGACACCCCAGGTAGGGTAAGGATCAGCATTTCCACACTACTCAGAGAATTTTTATTTTCAGGGATGGATTTTTAGCCCAATTGAAGTTGATGAAAAGTAGTTTCGTGAAAATCGGAGAAAATTTTTTTTCAGAAACTCCGGGGTGCCTGGATGTCGCGGTGCACCACGCGACAGTTGTATTCCAAAACTGAGTCACTCAGATCACACGAGTACCCAAGCATGCTTGAAACTCATTCAAATGCAAGTGCTTCTATCTGTTGTCTTGATTGTTTCCCACTCATTCCTTTTGGTTTGGGTAACATGTCAAAATCCCATGCCTAGAGAACTTCAACTAGAGTTCGCGGAAATGCTCAGTGGACACCCCAGGTAGGGTAAGGATCAGCATTTCCACACTACTCAGAGAATTTTTATTTTCAGGGATGGATTTTTAGCCCACTTCAAGTTGATGAAAAGTAGTTTCGTGAAAATCGGAGAAATTTTTTTTTCAGAAACTCCGGGGTGCCTGGATGTCGCGGTATACCACGCGACAGTTGTATTCCAAAACTGAGTCACTCAGATCACACGAGTACCCAAGCATGCTTGAAACTCATTCAAATGCAAGTGCTTCTATCTGTTGTCTTGATTGTTTCCCACTCATTCCTTTTGGTTTGGGTAACATGTCAAAATCCCATGCCTAGAGAACTTCAACTAGAGTTCGCGGTAATGCTCAGTGGACACCCCAGGTAGGTTAAGGATCAGCATTTCCACACTACTCAGAGAATTTTTATTTTCAGGGATGGATTTTTAGCCCAATTCAAGTTGAAGAAAAGTGGTTTCGTGAAAATCGCAGAAAATTTTTTTTCAGAAACTCCGGGGTGCCTGGATGTCGCGGTGTACCACGCGACAGTTGTATTCCAAAACTGAGTCTCTCAGATCACACGAGTACCCAAGCATGCTTGAATCTCATTCAAATGCAAGTGCTTCTATCTGTTGTCTTGATTGTTTCCCACTCATTCCTTTTGGTTTGGGTAACATGTCAAAATCCCATGCCTAGAAAACTTCAACTAGAGTTCGCGGAAATGCTCAGTGGACACCCCAGGTAGGGTAAGGATCAGCATTTCCACAGTACTCAGAGAATTTTTATTTTCAGGGATGGATTTTTAGCCCAATTCAAGGTGATGAAAAGTGGTTTCGTGAAAATCGCAGAACATTTTTTTTCAGAAACTCCGGGGTGCCTGGATGGTGCACCACGCGACAGTTGTATTCCAAAACTGAGTCTCTCAGATCACACGAGTACCCAAGCATGCTTGAAACTCATTCAAATGCAAGTGCTACTATCTGTTGTCTTGATTGTTTCCCACTCATTCCTTTTGGTTTGGGTGACATGTCAAAATCCCATGCCTAGAAAACTTCAACTAGAGTTCGCGGAAATGCTCAGTGGACACCCCAGGTAGGGTAAGGATCAGCATTTCCACACTACTCAGAGAATTTTTATTTTCAGGGATGGATTTTTAGCCCAATTCAAGTTGATGAAAAGTAGTTTCGTGAAAATAGGAGAAAATTTTTTTTCAGAAACTCCGGGGTGCCTGGATGTCGCGGTGCACCACGCGACAGTTGTATTCCAAAACTGAGTCTCTCAGATCACACGAGTACCCAAGCATGCTTGAAACTCATTCAAATGCAAGTGCTTCTATCTGTTGTCTTGATTGTTTCCAACTCATTCCTTTTGGTTTGGGTAACATGTCAAAATCCCATGCCTAGAAAACTTCAACTAGAGTTCGCGGAAATGCTCAGTGGACACCCCAGGTAGGGTAAGGATCAGCATTTCCACACTACTCAGAGAATTTTTATTTTCAGGGATGGATTTTTAGCCCAATTCAAGTTGATGAAAAGTAGTTTCGTGAAAATTGGAGAAAATTTTTTTTCAGAAACTCCGGGGTGCCTGGATGTCGCGGTGCACCACGCGACAGTTGTATTCCAAAACTGAGTCACTCAGATCACACGAGTACCCAAGCATGCTTGAAACTCATTCAAATGCAAGTGCTTCTATCTGTTGTCTTGATTGTTTCCCACTCATTCCTTTTGGTTTGGGTAACATGTCAAAATCCCATGCCCAGAGAACTTCAGATAGAGTTCGTGGAAATGCTCAGTGGACACCCCAGGTAGGGTAAGGATCAGCATTTCCACACTACTCAGAGAATTTTTATTTTCATGGATGGATTTTTAGCCCAATTCAAGTTGATGAAAAGTAGTTTCGTGAAAATCGGAGAAAATTTTTTTTCAGAAACTCCGGGGTGCCTGGATGTCGCGGTGCACCACGCGACAGTTGTATTCCAAAACTGAGTTACTCAGATCACACGAGTACCCAAGCATGCTTGAAACTCATTCAAATGCAAGTGCTTCTATCTGTTGTCTTGATTGTTTCCCACTCATTCCTTTTGGTTTGGGTAACATGTCAAAATCCCATGCCCAGAGAACTTCAGATAGAGTTCGTGGAAATGCTCAGTGGACACCCCAGGTAGGGTAAGGATCAGCATTTCCACACTACTCAGAGAATTTTTATTTTCAGGGATAGATTTTTAGCCCAATTCAAGTTGATGAAAAGTAGTTTCGTGAAAATCGGAGAAAATTTTTTTTCAGAAACTCCGGGGTGCCTGGATGTCGCGGTGCACCACGCGACAGTTGTATTCCAAAACTGAGTTACTCAGATCACACGAGTACCCAAGCATGCTTGAAACTCATTCAAATGCAAGTGCTTCTGTCTGTTGTCTTGATTGTTTCCCACTCATTCCTTTTGGTTTGGGTAACATGTCAAAATCCCATGCCCAGAGAACTTCAGATAGAGTTCGTGGAAATGCTCAGTGGACACCCCAGGTAGGGTAAGGATCAGCATTTCCACACTACTCAGAGAATTTTTATTTTCAGGGATGGATTTTTAGCCCAATTCAAGTTGATGAAAAGTAGTTTCGTGAAAATCGGAGAAAATTTTTTTTCAGAAACTCCAGGGTGCCTGGATGTCGCGGTGCACCACGCGACAGTTGTATTCCAAAACTGAGTTACTCAGATCACACGAGTACCCAAGCATGCTTGAAACTCATTCAAATGCAAGTGCTTCTATCTGTTGTCTTGATTGTTTCCCACTCATTCCTTTTGGTTTGGGTAACATGTCAAAATCCCATGCCCAGAGAACTTCAGATAGAGTTCGTGGAAATGCTCAGGGGACATCCCAGGTAGGGTAAGGATCAGCATTTCCACACTACTCAGAGAATTTTTATTTTCAGGGATGGATTTTTAGCCCAATTCAAGTTGATGAAAAGTAGTTTCGTGAAAATCGGAGAAAATTTTTTTTCAGAAACTCCGGGGTGCCTGGATGTCGCGGTGCACCACGCGACAGTTGTATTCCAAAACTGAGTCACTCAGATCACACGAGTACCCAAACATGCTTGAAACTCATTCAAATGCAAGTGCTTCTATCTGTTGTCTTGATTGTTTCCCACTCATTCCTTTTGGTTTGGGTAACATGTCAAAATCCCATGCCCAGAGAACTTCAGATAGAGTTCGTGGAAATGCTCAGTGGACACCCCAGGAAGGGTAAGGATCAGCATTTCCACACTACTCAGAGAATTTTTATTTTCAGGGATGGATTTTTAGCCCAATTCAAGTTGATGAAAAGTAGTTTCGTGAAAATCGGAGAAAATTTTTTTTCAGAAACTCCGGGGTGCCTGGATGTCGCGGTGCACCACGCGACAGTTGTATTCCAAAACTGAGTTACTCAGATCACACGAGTACCCAAGCATGCTTGAAACTCATTCAAATGCAAGTGCTTCTATCTGTTGTCTTGATTGTTTCCCACTCATTCCTTTTGGTTTGGGTAACATGTCAAAATCCCATGCCCAGAGAACTTCAGATAGAGTTCGTGGAAATGCTCAGTGGACACCCCAGGTAGGGTAAGGATCAGCATTTCCACACTACTCAGAGAATTTTTATTTTCAGGGATGGATTTTTAGCCCAATTCAAGTTGATGAAAAGTAGTTTCGTGAAAATCGGAGAAAATTTTTTTTCAGAAACTCCGGGGTGCCTGGATGTCGCGGTGCACCACGCGACAGTTGTATTCCAAAACTGAGTCTCTCAGATCACACGAGTACCCAAGCATGCTTGAAACTCATTCAAATGCAAGTGCTTCTATCTGTTGTCTTGATTGTTTCCCACTCATTCCTTTTGGTTTGGGTAACATGTCAAAATCCCATGCCTAGAAAACTTCAACTAGAGTTCGCGGAAATGCTCAGTGGACACCCCAGGTAGGGTAAGGATCAGCATTTCCACACTACTCAGAGAATTTTTATTTTCAGGGATGGATTTTTAGCCCAATTCAAGTTGAAGAAAAGTGGTTTCGTGAAAATTGCAGAAAATTTTTTTTCAGAAACTCCGGGGTGCCTGGATGTCGTGGTGCACCACGCGACAGTTGTATTCCAAAACTGAGTCACTCAGATCACACGAGTACCCAAGCATGCTTGAAACTCATTCAAATGCAAGTGCTTCTATCTGTTGTCTTGATTGTTTCCCACTCATTCCTTTTGGTTTGGGTAACATGTCAAAATCCCATGCCTAGAGAACTTCAACTAGAGTTCGCGGAAATGCTCAGTGGACACCCCAGGTAGGGTAAGGATCAGCATTTCCACACTACTCAGAGAATTTTTATTTTCAGGGATGGATTTTTAGCCCAATTCAAGTTGATGAAAAGTAGTTTCGTGAAAATCGGAGAAAATTTTTTTTCAGAAACTCCGGGGTGCCTGGATGTCGCGGTGCACCACGCGACAGTTGTATTCCAAAACTGAGTCACTCAGATCACACGAGTACCCAAGCATGCTTGAAACTCATTCAAATGCAAGTGCTTCTATCTGTTGTCTTGATTGTTTCCCACTCATTCCTTTTGGTTTGGGTAACATGTCAAAATCCAATGCCCAGAGAACTTCAGATAGAGTTCGTGGAAATGCTCAGTGGACACCCCAGGTAGGGTAAGGATCAGCATTTCCACACTACTCAGAGAATTTTTATTTTCAGGGATGGATTTTTAGCCCAATTCAAGTTGATGAAAAGTAGTTTCGTGAAAATCGGAGAAAATTTTTTTTCAGAAACTCCGGGGTGCCTGGATGTCGCGGTGCACCACGCGACAGTTGTATTCCAAAACTGAGTTACTCAGATCACACGAGTACCCAAGCATGCTTGAAACTCATTCAAATGCAAGTGCTTCTATCTGTTGTCTTGATTGTTTCCCACTCATTCCTTTTGGTTTGGGTAACATGTCAAAATCCCATGCCCAGAGAACTTCAGATAGAGTTCGTGGAAATGCTCAGTGGACACCCCAGGTAGGGTAAGGATCAGCATTTCCACACTACTCAGAGAATTTTTATTTTCAGGGATGGATTTTTAGCCCAATTCAAGTTGATGAAAAGTAGTTTCGTGAAAATCGGAGAAAATTTTTTTTCAGAAACTCCGGGGTGCCTGGATGTCGCGGTGCACCACGCGACAGTTGTATTCCAAAACTGAGTTACTCAGATCACACGAGTACCCAAGCATGCTTGAAACTCATTCAAATGCAAGTGCTTCTATCTGTTGTCTTGATTGTTTCCCACTCATTCCTTTTGGTTTGGGTAACATGTCAAAATCCCATGCCCAGAGAACTTCAGATAGAGTTCGTGGAAATGCTCAGTGGACATCCCAGGTAGGGTAAGGATCAGCATTTCCACACTACTCAGAGAATTTTTATTTTCAGGGATGGATTTTTAGCCCAATTCAAGTTGATGAAAAGTAGTTTCGTGAAAATCGGAGAAAATTTTTTTTCAGAAACTCCGGGGTGCCTGGATGTCGCGGTGCACCACGCGACAGTTGTATTCCAAAACTGAGTTACTCAGATCACACGAGTACCCAAGCATGCTTGAAACTCATTCAAATGCAAGTGCTTCTATCTGTTGTCTTGATTGTTTCCCACTCATTCCTTTTGGTTTGGGTAACATGTCAAAATCCCATGCCCAGAGAACTTCAGATAGAGTTCGTGGAAATGCTCAGTGGACACCCCAGGTAGGGTAAGGATCAGCATTTCCACACTACTCAGAGAATTTTTATTTTTAGGGATGGATTTTTAGCCCAATTCAAGTTGATGAAAAGTAGTTTCGTGAAAATCGGAGAAAAATTTTTTTCAGAAACTCCGGGGTGCCTTGATGTCGCGGTGCACCACGCGACAGTTGTATTGCAAAACTGAGTCACTCAGATCACACGAGTACCCAAGCATGCTTGAAACTCATTCAAATGCAAGTGCTTCTATCTGTTGTCTTGATTGTTTCCCACTCATTCCTTTTGGTTTGAGTAACATGTCAAAATCCCATGCCCAGAGAACTTCAGATAGAGTTCGTGGAAATGCTCAGTGGACACCCCAGGTAGGGTAAGGATCAGCATTTCCACACTACTCAGAGAATTTTTATTTTCAGGGATGGATTTTTAGCCCAATTCAAGTTGATGAAAAGTAGTTTCGTGAAAATCTGAGAAAATTTATTTTCATTAACTCCGGGGTGCCTGGATGTCGCGGTGCACCACGCGACAGTTGTATTCCAAAACTGAGTCACTCAGATCACACGAGTACCAAAGCATGCTTGAAACTCATTCAAATGCAAGTGCTTCTATCTGTTGTCTTGATTGTTTCCCACTCATTCCTTTTGGTTTGGGTAACATGTCAAAATCCCATGCCCAGAGAACTTCAGATAGAGTTGGTGGAAATGCTCAGTGGACACCCCAGGTAGGGTAAGGATCAGCATTTCCACACTACTCAGAGAATTTTTATTTTCAGGGATGGATTTTTAGCCCACTTCAAGTTGATGAAAAGTAGTTTCGTGAAAATTGGAGAAAAGTTTTTTTCAGAAACTCCGGGGTGCCTGGATGTCGCGGTGCACCACGCGACAGTTGTATTCCAAAACTGAGTCTCTCAGATCACACGAGTACCCAAGCATGCTTGAAACTCATTCAAATGCAAGTGCTTCTATCTGTTGTCTTGATTGTTTCCCACTCATTCCTTTTGGTTTGGGTAACATGTCAAAATCCCATGCCTAGAAAACTTCAACTAGAGTTCGCGGAAATGCTCAGTGGACACCCCAGGTAGGGTAAGGATCAGCATTTCCACAGTACTCAGAGAATTTTTATTTTCAGGGATGGATTTTTAGCCCAATTCAAGTTGAAGAAAAGTGGTTTCGTGAAAATTGCAGAAAATTTTTTTTCAGAAACTCCGGGGTGCCTGGATGTCGTGGTGCACCACGCGACAGTTGTATTCCAAAACTGAGTCACTCAGATCACACGAGTACCCAAGCATGCTTGAAACTCATTAAAATGCAAGTGCTTCTATCTGTTGTCTTGATTGTTTCCCACTCATTCCTTTTGGTTTGGGTAACATGTCAAAATCCCATGCCCAGAGAACTTCAGATAGAGTTCGTGGAAATGCTCAGTGGACACCCCAGGTAGGGTAAGGATCAGCATTTCCACACTACTCAGAGAATTTTTATTTTCAGGGATGGATTTTTAGCCCAATTCAAGTTGATGAAAAGTAGTTTCGTGAAAATCGGAGAAAATTTTTTTTCAGAAACTCCGGGGTGCCTGGATGTCGCGGTGCACCACGCGACAGTTGTATTCCAAAACTGAGTCACTCAGATCACACGAGTACCCAAGCATGCTTGAAACTCATTCAAATGCAAGTGCTTCTATCTGTTGTCTTGATTGTTTCCCACTCATTCCTTTTGGTTTGGGTAACATGTCAAAATCCAATGCCCAGAGAACTTCAGATAGAGTTCGTGGAAATGCTCAGTGGACACCCCAGGTAGGGTAAGGATCAGCATTTCCACACTACTCAGAGAATTTTTATTTTCAGGGATGGATTTTTAGCCCAATTCAAGTTGATGAAAAGTAGTTTCGTGAAAATCGGAGAAAATTTTTTTTCAGAAACTCCGGGGTGCCTGGATGTCGCGGTGCACCACGCGACAGTTGTATTCCAAAACTGAGTTACTCAGATCACACGAGTACCCAAGCATGCTTGAAACTCATTCAAATGCAAGTGCTTCTATCTGTTGTCTTGATTGTTTCCCACTCATTCCTTTTGGTTTGGGTAACATGTCAAAATCCCATGCCCAGAGAACTTCAGATAGAGTTCGTGGAAATGCTCAGTGGACATCCCAGGTAGGGTAAGGATCAGCATTTCCACACTACTCAGAGAATTTTTATTTTCAGGGATGGATTTTTAGCCCAATTCAAGTTGATGAAAAGTAGTTTCGTGAAAATCGGAGAAAATTTTTTTTCAGAAACTCCGGGGTGCCTGGATGTCGCGGTGCACCACGCGACAGTTGTATTCCAAAACTGAGTTACTCAGATCACACGAGTACCCAAGCATGCTTGAAACTCATTCAAATGCAAGTGCTTCTATCTGTTGTCTTGATTGTTTCCCACTCATTCCTTTTGGTTTGGGTAACATGTCAAAATCCCATGCCCAGAGAACTTCAGATAGAGTTCGTGGAAATGCTCAGTGGACATCCCAGGTAGGGTAAGGATCAGCATTTCCACACTACTCAGAGAATTTTTATTTTCAGGGATGGATTTTTAGCCCAATTCAAGTTGATGAAAAGTAGTTTCGTGAAAATCGGAGAAAATTTTTTTTCAGAAACTCCGGGGTGCCTGGATGTCGCGGTGCACCACGCGACAGTTGTATTCCAAAACTGAGTCACTCAGATCACACGAGTACCCAAGCATGCTTGAAACTCATTCAAATGCAAGTGCTTCTATCTGTTGTCTTGATTGTTTCCCACTCATTCCTTTTGGTTTGGGTAACATGTCAAAATCCCATGCCTAGAGAACTTCAACTAGAGTTCGCGGTAATGCTCAGTGGACACCCCAGGTAGGTTAAGGATCAGCATTTCCACACTACTCAGAGAATTTTTATTTTCAGGGATGGATTTTTAGCCCAATTCAAGTTGAAGAAAAGTGGTTTCGTGAAAATCGCAGAAAATTTTTTTTCAGAAACTCCGGGGTGCCTGGATGTCGCGGTGCACCACGCGACAGTTGTATTCCAAAACTGAGTCTCTCAGATCACACGAGTACCCAAGCATGCTTGAAACTCATTCAAATGCAAGTGCTTCTATCTGTTGTCTTGATTGTTTCCCACTCATTCCTTTTGGTTTGGGTAACATGTCAAAATCCCATGCCTAGAAAACTTCAACTAGAGTTCGCGGAAATGCTCAGTGGACACCCCAGGTAGGGTAAGGATCAGCATTTCCACACTACTCAGAGAATTTTTATTTTCAGGGATGGATTTTTAGCCCAATTCAAGTTGATGAAAAGTAGTTTCGTGAAAATCGGAGAAAATTTTTTTTCAGAAACTCCGGGGTGCCTGGATGTCGCGGTGCACCACGCGACAGTTGTATTCCAAAACTGAGTCACTCAGATCACACGAGTACCCAAGCATGCTTGAAACTCATTCAAATGCAAGTGCTTCTATCTGTTGTCTTGATTGTTTCCCACTCATTCCTTTTGGTTTGGGTAACATGTCAAAATCCAATGCCCAGAGAACTTCAGATAGAGTTCGTGGAAATGCTCAGTGGACACCCCAGGTAGGGTAAGGATCAGCATTTCCACACTACTCAGAGAATTTTTATTTTCAGGGATGGATTTTTAGCCCAATTCAAGTTGATGAAAAGTAGTTTCGTGAAAATCGGAGAAAAATTTATTTCAGAAACTCCGGGGTGCCTGGATGTCGCGGTGCACGACGCGACAGTTGTATTCCAAAACTGAGTTACTCAGATCACACGAGTACCCAAGCATGCTTGAAACTCATTCAAATGCAAGTGCTTCTATCTGTTGTCTTGATTGTTTCCCACTCATTCCTTTTGGTTTGGGTAACATGTCAAAATCCCATGCCCAGAGAACTTCAGATAGAGTTCGTGGAAATGCTCAGTGGACACCCCAGGTAGGGTAAGGATCAGCATTTCCACACTACTCAGAGAATTTTTATTTTCAGGGATGGATTTTTAGCCCAATTCAAGTTGATGAAAAGTAGTTTCGTGAAAATCGGAGAAAATTTTTTTTCAGAAACTCCGGGGTGCCTGGATGTCGCGGTGCACCACGCGACAGTTCTATTCCAAAACTGAGTTACTCAGATCACACGAGTACCCAAGCATGCTTGAAACTCATTCAAATGCAAGTGCTTCTATCTGTTGTCTTGATTGTTTCCCACTCATTCCTTTTGGTTTGGGTAACATGTCAAAATCCCATGCCCAGAGAACTTCAGATAGAGTTCGTGGAAATGCTCAGTGGACATCCCAGGTAGGGTAAGGATCAGCATTTCCACACTACTCAGAGAATTTTTATTTTCAGGGATGGATTTTTAGCCCAATTCAAGTTGATGAAAAATAGTTTCGTGAAAATCGGAGAAAATTTTTTTTCAGAAACTCCGGGGTGCCTGGATGTCGCGGTGCACCACGCGACAGTTGTATTCCAAAACTGAGTTACTCAGATCACACGAGTACCCAAGCATGCTTGAAACTCATTCAAATGCAAGTGCTTCTATCTGTTGTCTTGATTGTTTCCCACTCATTCCTTTTGGTTTGGGTAACATGTCAAAATCCCATGCCCAGAGAACTTCAGATAGAGTTCGTGGAAATGCTCAGTGGACACCCTAGGTAGGGTAAGGATCAGCATTTCCACACTACTCAGAGAATTTTTATTTTCAGGGATGGATTTTTAGCCCAATTCAAGTTGATGAAAAGTAGTTTCGTGAAAATCGGAGAAAATTTTTTTTCAGAAACTCCGGGGTGCCTGGATGTCGCGGTGCACCACGCGACAGTTGTATTCCAAAACTGAGTCACTCAGATCACACGAGTACCCAAGCATGCTTGAAACTCATTCAAATGCAAGTGCTTCTATCTGTTGTCTTGATTGTTTCCCACTCATTCCTTTTGGTTTGGGTAACATGTCAAAATCCCATGCCTAGAGAACTTCAACTAGAGTTCGCGGTAATGCTCAGTGGACACCCCAGGTAGGTTAAGGATCAGCATTTCCACACTACTCAGAGAATTTTTATTTTCAGGGATGGATTTTTAGCCCAATTCAAGTTGATGAAAAGTAGTTTCGTGAAAATCGGAGAAAATTTTTTTTCAGAAACTCCGGGGTGCCTGGATGTCGCGGTGCACCACGCGACAGTTGTATTCCAAAACTGAGTCACTCAGATCACACGAGTACCCAAGCATGCTTGAAACTCATTCAAATGCAAGTGCTTCTATCTGTTGTCTTGATTGTTTCCCACTCATTCCTTTTGGTTTGGGTAACATGTCAAAATCCAATGCCCAGAGAACTTCAGATAGAGTTCGTGGAAATGCTCAGTGGACACCCCAGGTAGGGTAAGGATCAGCATTTCCACACTACTCAGAGAATTTTTATTTTCAGGGATGGATTTTTAGCCCAATTCAAGTTGATGAAAAGTAGTTTCGTGAAAATCGGAGAAAATTTTTTTTCAGAAACTCCGGGGTGCCTGGATGTCGCGGTGCACCACGCGACAGTTGTATTCCAAAACTGAGTCACTCAGATCACACGAGTACCCAAGCATGCTTGAAACTCATTCAAATGCAAGTGCTTCTATCTGTTGTCTTGATTGTTTCCCACTCATTCCTTTTGGTTTGGGTAACATGTCAAAATCCAATGCCCAGAGAACTTCAGATAGAGTTCGTGGAAATGCTCAGTGGACACCCCAGGTAGGGTAAGGATCAGCATTTCCACACTACTCAGAGAATTTTTATTTTCAGGGATGGATTTTTAGCCCAATTCAAGTTGATGAAAAGTAGTTTCGTGAAAATCGGAGAAAATTTTTTTTCAGAAACTCCGGGGTGCCTGGATGTCGCGGTGCACCACGCGACAGTTGTATTCCAAAACTGAGTTACTCAGATCACACGAGTACCCAAGCATGCTTGAAACTCATTCAAATGCAAGTGCTTCTATCTGTTGTCTTGATTGTTTCCCACTCATTCCTTTTGGTTTGGGTAACATGTCAAAATCCCATGCCCAGAGAACTTCAGATAGAGTTCGTGGAAATGCTCAGTGGACACCCCAGGTAGGGTAAGGATCAGCATTTCCACACTACTCAGAGAATTTTTATTTTCAGGGATGGATTTTTAGCCCAATTCAAGTTGATGAAAAGTAGTTTCGTGAAAATCGGAGAAAATTTTTTTTCAGAAACTCCGGGGTGCCTGGATGTCGCGGTGCACCACGCGACAGTTGTATTCCAAAACTGAGTCACTCAGATCACACGAGTACCCAAGCATGCTTGAAACTCATTCAAATGCAAGTGCTTCTATCTGTTGTCTTGATTGTTTCCCACTCATTCCTTTTGGTTTGGGTAACATGTCAAAATCCCATGCCTAGAGAACTTCAACTAGAGTTCGCGGTAATGCTCAGTGGACACCCCAGGTAGGTTAAGGATCAGCATTTCCACACTACTCAGAGAATTTTTATTTTCAGGGATGGATTTTTAGCCCAATTCAAGTTGAAGAAAAGTGGTTTCGTGAAAATCGCAGAAAATTTTTTTTCAGAAACTCCGGGGTGCCTGGATGTCGCGGTGCACCACGCGACAGTTGTATTCCAAAACTGAGTCTCTCAGATCACACGAGTACCCAAGCATGCTTGAAACTCATTCAAATGCAAGTGCTTCTATCTGTTGTCTTGATTGTTTCCCACTCATTCCTTTTGGTTTGGGTAACATGTCAAAATCCCATGCCTAGAAAACTTCAACTAGAGTTCGCGGAAATGCTCAGTGGACACCCCAGGTAGGGTAAGGATCAGCATTTCCACACTACTCAGAGAATTTTTATTTTCAGGGATGGATTTTTAGCCCAATTCAAGTTGATGAAAAGTAGTTTCGTGAAAATCGGAGAAAATTTTTTTTCAGAAACTCCGGGGTGCCTGGATGTCGCGGTGCACCACGCGACAGTTGTATTCCAAAACTGAGTCACTCAGATCACACGAGTACCCAAGCATGCTTGAAACTCATTCAAATGCAAGTGCTTCTATCTGTTGTCTTGATTGTTTCCCACTCATTCCTTTTGGTTTGGGTAACATGTCAAAATCCAATGCCCAGAGAACTTCAGATAGAGTTCGTGGAAATGCTCAGTGGACACCCCAGGTAGGGTAAGGATCAGCATTTCCACACTACTCAGAGAATTTTTATTTTCAGGGATGGATTTTTAGCCCAATTCAAGTTGATGAAAAGTAGTTTCGTGAAAATCGGAGAAAATTTTTTTTCAGAAACTCCGGGGTGCCTGGATGTCGCGGTGCACGACGCGACAGTTGTATTCCAAAACTGAGTTACTCAGATCACACGAGTACCCAAGCATGCTTGAAACTCATTCAAATGCAAGTGCTTCTATCTGTTGTCTTGATTGTTTCCCACTCATTCCTTTTGGTTTGGGTAACATGTCAAAATCCCATGCCCAGAGAACTTCAGATAGAGTTCGTGGAAATGCTCAGTGGACACCCCAGGTAGGGTAAGGATCAGCATTTCCACACTACTCAGAGAATTTTTATTTTCAGGGATGGATTTATAGCCCAATTCAAGTTGATGAAAAATAGTTTCGTGAAAATCGGAGAAAATTTTTTTTCAGAAACTCCGGGGTGCCTGGATGTCGCGGTGCACCACGCGACAGTTGTATTCCAAAACTGAGTTACTCAGATCACACGAGTACCCAAGCATGCTTGAAACTCATTCAAATGCAAGTGCTTCTATCTGTTGTCTTGATTGTTTCCCACTCATTCCTTTTGGTTTGGGTAACATGTCAAAATCCCATGCCCAGAGAACTTCAGATAGAGTTCGTGGAAATGCTCAGTGGACATCCCAGGTAGGGTAAGGATCAGCATTTCCACACTACTCAGAGAATTTTTATTTTCAGGGATGGATTTTTAGCCCAATTCAAGTTGATGAAAAGTAGTTTCGTGAAAATCGGAGAAAATTTTTTTTCAGAAACTCCGGGGTGCCTGGATGTCGCGGTGCACCACGCGACAGTTGTATTCCAAAACTGAGTTACTCAGATCACACGAGTACCCAAGCATGCTTGAAACTCATTCAAATGCAAGTGCTTCTATCTGTTGTCTTGATTGTTTCCCACTCATTCCTTTTGGTTTGGGTAACATGTCAAAATCCCATGCCCAGAGAACTTCAGATAGAGTTCGTGGAAATGCTCAGTGGACATCCCAGGTAGGGTAAGGATCAGCATTTCCACACTACTCAGAGAATTTTTATTTTCAGGGATGGATTTTTAGCCCAATTCAAGTTGATGAAAAGTAGTTTCGTGAAAATCGGAGAAAATTTTTTTTCAGAAACTCCGGGGTGCCTGGATGTCGCGGTGCACCACGCGACAGTTGTATTCCAAAACTGAGTCACTCAGATCACACGAGTACCCAAGCATGCTTGAAACTCATTCAAATGCAAGTGCTTCTATCTGTTGTCTTGATTGTTTCCCACTCATTCCTTTTGGTTTGGGTAACATGTCAAAATCCCATGCCTAGAGAACTTCAACTAGAGTTCGCGGTAATGCTCAGTGGACACCCCAGGTAGGTTAAGGATCAGCATTTCCACACTACTCAGAGATTTTTTATTTTCAGGGATGGATTTTTAGCCCAATTCAAGTTGAAGAAAAGTGGTTTCGTGAAAATCGCAGAAAATTTTTTTTCAGAAACTCCGGGGTGCCTGGATGTCGCGGTGCACCACGCGACAGTTGTATTCCAAAACTGAGTCTCTCAGATCACACGAGTACCCAAGCATGCTTGAAACTCATTCAAATGCAAGTGCTTCTATCTGTTGTCTTGATTGTTTCCCACTCATTCCTTTTGGTTTGGGTAACATGTCAAAATCCCATGCCTAGAAAACTTCAACTAGAGTTCGCGGAAATGCTCAGTGGACACCCCAGGTAGGGTAAGGATCAGCATTTCCACACTACTCAGAGAATTTTTATTTTCAGGGATGGATTTTTAGCCCAATTCAAGTTGATGAAAAGTAGTTTCGTGAAAATCGGAGAAAATTTTTTTTCAGAAACTCCGGGGTGCCTGGATGTCGCGGTGCACCACGCGACAGTTGTATTCCAAAACTGAGTCACTCAGATCACACGAGTACCCAAGCATGCTTGAAACTCATTCAAATGCAAGTGCTTCTATCTGTTGTCTTGATTGTTTCCCACTCATTCCTTTTGGTTTGGGTAACATGTCAAAATCCAATGCCCAGAGAACTTCAGATAGAGTTCGTGGAAATGCTCAGTGGACACCCCAGGTAGGGTAAGGATCAGCATTTCCACACTACTCAGAGAATTTTTATTTTCAGGGATGGATTTTTAGCCCAATTCAAGTTGATGAAAAGTAGTTTCGTGAAAATCGGAGAAAATTTTTTTTCAGAAACTCCGGGGTGCCTGGATGTCGCGGTGCACCACGCGACAGTTGTATTCCAAAACTGAGTCTCTCAGATCACACGAGTACCCAAGCATGCTTGAAACTCATTCAAATGCAAGTGCTACTATCTGTTGTCTTGATTGTTTCCCACTCATTCCTTTTGGTTTGGGTGACATGTCAAAATCCCATGCCTAGAAAACTTCATCTAGAGTTCGCGGAAATGCTCAGTGGACACCCCAGGTAGGGTAATGATCAGCATTTCCACACTACTCAGAGAATTTTTATTTTCAGGGATGGATTTTTAGCCCACTTCAAGTTGATGAAAAGTAGTTTCGTGAAAATCGGAGAAAATTTTTTTTCAGAAACTCCGGGGTGCCTGGATGTCGCGGTGCACCACGCGACAGTTGTATTCCAAAACTGAGTCACTCAGATCACACGAGTACCCAAGCATGCTTGAAACTCATTCAAATGCAAGTGCTTCTATCTGTTGTCTTGATTGTTTCCCACTCATTCCTTTTGGTTTGGGTAACATGTCAAAATCCCATGCCTAGAGAACTTCAACTAGAGTTCGCGGTAATGCTCAGTGGACACCCCAGGTAGGGTAAGGATCAGCATTTCCACACTACTCAGAGAATTTTTATTTTCAGGGATGGATTTTTAGCCCAATTCAAGTTGAAGAAAAGTGGTTTCGTGAAAATCGCAGAAAATTTTTTTTCAGAAACTCCGGGGTGCCTGGATGTCGCGGTGCACCACGCGACAGTTGTATTGCAAAACTGAGTCACTCAGATCACACGAGTACCCAAGCATGCTTGAAACTCATTCAAATGCAAGTGCTTCTATCTGTTGTCTTGATTGTTTCCCACTCATTCCTTTTGGTTTGGGTAACATGTCAAAATCCCATGCCCAGAGAACTTCAGATAGAGTTCGTGGAAATGCTCAGTGGACACCCCAGGTAGGGTAAGGATCAGCATTTCCACACTACTCAGAGAATTTTTATTTTCAGGGATGGATTTTTAGCCCACTTCAAGTTGATGAAAAGTAGTTTCGTGAAAATCGGAGAAAATTTTTTTTCAGAAACTCCGGGGTGCCTGGATGTCGCGGTGCACCACGCGACAGTTGTATTCCAAAACTGAGTCACTCAGATCACACGAGTACCCAAGCATGCTTGAAACTCATTCAAATGCAAGTGCTTCTATCTGTTGTCTTGATTGTTTCCCACTCATTCCTTTTGGTTTGGGTAACATGTCAAAATCCCATGCCTAGAGAACTTCAACTAGAGTTCGCGGTAATGCTCAGTGGACACCCCAGGTAGGGTAAGGATCAGCATTTCCACACTACTCAGAGAATTTTTATTTTCAGGGATGGATTTTTAGCCCAATTCAAGTTGAAGAAAAGTGGTTTCGTGAAAATCGC
Organism: Lepisosteus platostomus; assembly: GCF_059453375.1. Classification (NCBI taxonomy): domain Eukaryota; kingdom Metazoa; phylum Chordata; class Actinopteri; order Semionotiformes; family Lepisosteidae; genus Lepisosteus; species Lepisosteus platostomus. The sequence continues at coordinate 58,503,775 of NC_142619.1, read as the reverse complement.
AGAAATTTTTTTTTCAGAAACTCCGGGGTGCCTGGATGTCGCGGTGCACCAAGCGACAGTTGTATTGCAAAAATGAGTCACTCAGATCACACGAGTACCCAAGCATGCTTTAAACTCATTCAAATGCAAGTGCTTCTATCTGTTGTCTTGATTGTTTCCCACTCATTCCTTTTGGTTTGAGTAACATGTCAAAATCCCATGCCCAGAGAACTTCAGATAGAGTTCGTGGAAATGCTCAGTGGACACCCCAGGTAGGGTAAGGATCAGCATTTCCACACTACTCAGAGAATTTTTATTTTCAGGGATGGATTTTTAGCCCAATTCAAGTTGATGAAAAGTAGTTTCGTGAAAATCGGAGAAAATTTTTTTTCATTAACTCCGGGGTGCCTGGATGTCGTGGTGCACCACGCGACAGTTGTATTCCAAAACTGAGTCACTCAGATCACACGAGTACCCAAGCATGCTTGAAACTCATTCAAATGCAAGTGCTTCTATCTGTTGTCTTGATTGTTTCCCACTCATTCCTTTTGGTTTGGGTAACATGTCAAAATCCCATGCCTAGAGAACTTCAACTAGAGTTCGCGGATATGCTCAGTGGACACCCCAGGTAGGGTAAGGATCAGCATTTCCACACTACTCAGAGAATTTTTATTTTCAGGGATGGATTTTTAGCCCACTTCAAGTTGATGAAAAGTAGTTTCGTGAAAATCGGAGAAATTTTTTTTTCAGAAACTCCGGGGTGCCTGGATGTCGCGGTGTACCACGCGACAGTTGTATTCCAAAACTGAGTCTCTCAGATCACACGAGTACCCAAGCATGCTTGAAACTCATTCAAATGCAAGTGCTTCTATCTGTTGTCTTGATTGTTTCCCACTCATTCCTTTTGGTTTGGGTAACATGTCAAAATCCCATGCCTAGAAAACTTCAACTAGAGTTCGCGGAAATGCTCAGTGGACACCCCAGGTAGGGTAAGGATCAGCATTTCCACACTACTCAGAGAATTTTTATTTTCAGGGATGGATTTTTAGCCCAATTCAAGTTGATGAAAAGTAGTTTCGTGAAAATCGGAGAAAATTTTTTTTCAGAAACTCCGGGGTGCCTGGATGTCGCGGTGCACCACGCGACAGTTGTATTCCAAAACTGAGTCACTCAGATCACACGAGTACCCAAGCATGCTTGAAACTCATTCAAATGCAAGTGCTTCTATCTGTTGTCTTGATTGTTTCCCACTCATTCCTTTTGGTTTGGGTAACATGTCAAAATCCCATGCCCAGAGAACTTCAACTAGAGTTCGCGGTAATGCTCAGTGGACACCCCAGGTAGGGTAAGGATCAGCATTTCCACACTACTCAGAGAATTTTTATTTTCAGGGATGGATTTTTAGCCCAATTCAAGTTGAAGAAAAGTGGTTTCGTGAAAATCGCAGAAAATTTTTTTTCAGAAACTCCGGGGTGCCTGGATGTCGCGGTGCACCAAGCGACAGTTGTATTGCAAAACTGAGTCACTCAGATCACACGAGTACCCAAGCATGCTTGAAACTCATTCAAATGCAAGTGCTTCTATCTGTTGTCTTGATTGTTTCCCACTCATTCCTTTTGGTTTGAGTAACATGTCAAAATCCCATGCCCAGAGAACTTCAGATAGAGTTGGTGGAAATGCTCAGTGGACACCCCAGGTAGGGTAAGGATCAGCATTTCCACACTACTCAGAGAATTTTTATTTTCAGGGATGGATTTTTAGCCCAATTCAAGTTGATGAAAAGTAGTTTCGTGAAAATCTGAGAAAATTTTTTTTCAGAAACTCCGGGGTGCCTGGATGTCGCGGTGCACCAAGCGACAGTTGTATTGCAAAACTGAGTCACTCAGATCACACGAGTACCCAAGCATGCTTGAAACTCATTCAAATGCAAGTGCTTCTATCTGTTGTCTTGATTGTTTCCCACTCATTCCTTTTGGTTTGGGTAACATGTCAAAATCCCATGCCTAGAAAACTTCAACTAGAGTTCGCGGAAATGCTCAGTGGACACCCCAGGTAGGGTAAGGATCAGCATTTCCACACTACTCAGAGAATTTTTATTTTCAGGGATGGATTTTTAGCCCAATTCAAGTTGATGAAAAGTAGTTTCGTGAAAATCTGAGAAAATTTTTTTTCAGAAACTCCGGGGTGCCTGGATGTCGTGGTGCACCACGCGACAGTTGTATTCCAAAACTGAGTCACTCAGATCACACGAGTACCCAAGCATGCTTGAAACTCATTCAAATGCAAGTGCTTCTATCTGTTGTCTTGATTGTTTCCCACTCATTCCTTTTGGTTTGGGTAACATGTCAAAATCCCATGCCTAGAGAACTTCAACTAGAGTTCGCGGAAATGCTCAGTGGACACCCCAGGTAGGGTAAGGATCAGCATTTCCACACTACTCAGAGAATTTTTATTTTCAGGGATGGATTTTTAGCCCACTTCAAGTTGATGAAAAGTAGTTTCGTGAAAATCGGAGAAAATTTTTTTTCAGAAACTCCGGGGTGCCTGGATGTCGCGGTGTACCACGCGACAGTTGTATTCCAAAACTGAGTCACTCAGATCACACGAGTACCCAAGCATGCTTGAAACTCATTCAAATGCAAGTGCTTCTATCTGTTGTCTTGATTGTTTCCCACTCATTCCTTTTGGTTTGGGTAACATGTCAAAATCCCATGCCAAGAGAACTTCAACTAGAGTTCGCGGTAATGCTCAGTGGACACCCCAGGTAGGTTAAGGATCAGCATTTCCACACTACTCAGAGAATTTTTATTTTCAGGGATGGATTTTTAGCCCAATTCAAGTTGAGGAAAAGTGGTTTCGTGAAAATCGCAGAAAATTTTTTTTCAGAAACTCCGGGGTGCCTGGATGTCGCGGTGCACCACGCGACAGTTGTATTCCAAAACTGAGTCTCTCAGATCACACGAGTACCCAAGCATGCTTGAAACTCATTCAAATGCAAGTGCTACTATCTGTTGTCTTGATTGTTTCCCACTCATTCCTTTTGGTTTGGGTGACATGTCAAAATCCCATGCCTAGAAAACTTCAACTAGAGTTCGCGGAAATGCTCAGTGGACACCCCAGGTAGGGTAAGGATCAGCATTTCCACACTACTCAGAGAATTTTTATTTTCAGGGATGGATTTTTAGCCCACTTCAAGTTGATGAAAAGTAGTTTCGTGAAAATCGGAGAAAATTTTTTTTCAGAAACTCCGGGGTGCCTGGATGTCGCGGTGCACCACGCGACAGTTGTATTCCAAAACTGAGTCACTCAGATCACACGAGTACCCAAGCATGCTTGAAACTCATTCAAATGCAAGTGCTTCTATCTGTTGTCTTGATTGTTTCCCACTCATTCCTTTTGGTTTGGGTAACATGTCAAAATCCCATGCCTAGAGAACTTCAACTAGAGTTCGCGGTAATGCTCAGTGGACACCTCAGGTAGGGTAAGGATCAGCATTTCCACACTACTCAGAGAATTTTTATTTTCAGGGATGGATTTTTAGCCCAATTCAAGTTGAAGAAAAGTGGTTTCGTGAAAATCGCAGAAAATTTTTTTTCAGAAACTCCGGGGTGCCTGGATGTCGCGGTGCACCACGCGACAGTTGTATTGCAAAACTGAGTCACTCAGATCACACGAGTACCCAAGCATGCTTGAAACTCATTCAAATGCAAGTGCTTCTATCTGTTGTCTTGATTGTTTCCCACTCATTCCTTTTGGTTTGGGTAACATGTCAAAATCCCATGCCCAGTGAACTTCAGATAGAGTTCGTGGAAATGCTCAGTGGACACCCCAGGTAGGGTAAGGATCAGCATTTCCACACTACTCAGAGAATTTTTATTTTCAGGGATGGATTTTTAGCCCAATTCAAGTTGATGAAAAGTAGTTTCGTGAAAATCGGAGAAAATTTTTTTTCAGAAACTCCGGGGTGCCTGGATGTCGTGGTGCACCACGCGACAGTTGTATTCCAAAACTGAGTCACTCAGATCACACGAGTACCCAAGCATGCTTGAAACTCATTCAAATGCAAGTGCTTCTATCTGTTGTCTTGATTGTTTCCCACTCATTCCTTTTGGTTTGGGTAACATGTCAAAATCCCATGCCCAGAGAACTTCAGATAGAGTTGGTGGAAATGCTCAGTGGACACCCCAGGTAGGGTAAGGATCAGCATTTCCACACTACTCAGAGAATTTTTATTTTCAGGGATGGATTTTTAGCCCAATTCAAGTTGATGAAAAGTAGTTTCGTGAAAATCGGAGAAATTTTTTTTTCAGAAACTCCGGGGTGCCTGGATGTCGCGGTGCACCACGCGACAGTTGTATTCCAAAACTGATTCACTCAGATCACACGAGTACCCAAGCATGCTTGAAACTCATTCAAATGCAAGTGCTTCTATCTGTTGTCTTGATTGTTTCCCACTCATTCCTTTTGGTTTGGGTAACATGTCAAAATCCCATGCCTAGAGAACTTCAACTAGAGTTCGCGGAAGTGCTCAGTGGACACCCCAGGTAGGGTAAGGATCAGCATTTCCACACTACTCAGAGAATTTTTATTTTCAGGGATGGATTTTTAGCCCACTTCAAGTTGATGAAAAGTAGTTTCGTGAAAATCGGAGAAAATTGTTTTTCAGAAACTCCGGGGTGCCTGGATGTCGCGGTGTACCACGCGACAGTTGTATTCCAAAACTGAGTCACTCAGATCACACGAGTACCCAAGCATGCTTGAAACTCATTCAAATGCAAGTGCTTCTATCTGTTGTCTTGATTGTTTCCCACTCATTCCTTTTGGTTTGGGTAACATGTCAAAATCCCATGCCCAGAGAACTTCAGATAGAGTTGGTGGAAATGCTCAGTGGACACCCCAGGTAGGGTAAGGATCAGCATTTCCACACTACTCAGAGAATTTTTATTTTCAGGGATGGATTTTTAGCCCAATTCAAGTTGATGAAAAGTAGTTTCGTGAAATTCGGAGAAATTTTTTTTTCAGAAACTCCGGGGTGCCTGGATGTCGCGGTGCACCACGCGACAGTTGTATTCCAAAACTGAGTCACTCAGATCACACGAGTACCCAAGCATGCTTGAAACTCATTCAAATGCAAGTGCTTCTATCTGTTGTCTTGATTGTTTCCCACTCATTCCTTTTGGTTTGGGTAACATGTCAAAATCCCATGCCTAGAGAACTTCAACTAGAGTTCGCGGAAATGCTCAGTGGACACCCCAGGTAGGGTAAGGATCAGCATTTCCACACTACTCAGAGAATTTTTATTTTCAGGGATGGATTTTTAGCCCACTTCAAGTTGATGAAAAGTAGTTTCGTGAAAATCGGAGAAAATTTTTTTTCAGAAACTCCGGGGTGCCTGGATGTCGCGGTGTACCACGCGACAGTTGTATTCCAAAACTGAGTCACTCAGATCACACGAGTACCCAAGCATGCTTGAAACTCATTCAAATGCAAGTGCTTCTATCTGTTGTCTTGATTGTTTCCCACTCATTCCTTTTGGTTTGGGTAACATGTCAAAATCCCATGCCCAGAGACCTTCAGATAGAGTTCGTGGAAATGCTCAGTGGACACCCCAGGTAGGGTAAGGATCAGCATTTCCACACTACTCAGAGAATTTTTATTTTCAGGGATGGATTTTTAGCCCAATTCAAGTTGATGAAAAGTAGTTTCGTGAAAATCGGAGAAACATTTTTTTCAGAAACTCCGGGGTGCCTGGATGTCGCGGTGCACCACGCGACAGTTGTATTCCAAAACTGAGTCTCTCAGATCACACGAGTACCCAAGCATGCTTGAATCTCATTCAAATGCAAGTGCTTCTATCTGTTGTCTTGATTGTTTCCCACTCATTCCTTTTGGTTTGGGTAATATGTCAAAATCCCATGCCTAGAAAACTTCAACTAGAGTTCGCGGAAATGCTCAGTGGACACCCCAGGTAGGGTAAGGATCAGCATTTCCACACTACTCAGAGAATTTTTATTTTCAGGGATGGATTTTTAGCCCAATTCAAGTTGAAGAAAAGTGGTTTCGTGAAAATCGCAGAAAATTTTTTTTCAGAAACTCCGGGGTGCCTCGATGTCGCGGTGCACCACGCGACAGTTGTATTCCAAAACTGAGTCACTCAGATCACACGAGTACCCAAGCATGCTTGAAACTCATTCAAATGCAAGTGCTTCTATCTGTTGTCTTGATTGTTTCCCACTCATTCCTTTTGGTTTGGGTAACATGTCAAAATCCCATGCCCAGAGAACTTCAGATAGAGTTCGTGGAAATGCTTAGTGGACACCCCAGGTAGGGTAAGGATCAGCATTTCCACACTACTCAGAGAATTTTTATTTTCAGGGATGGATTTTTAGCCCAATTGAAGTTGATGAAAAGTAGTTTCGTGAAAATCGGAGAAAATTTTTTTTCAGAAACTCCGGGGTGCCTGGATGTCGTGGTGCACCACGCGACAGTTGTATTCCAAAACTGAGTCACTCAGATCACACGAGTACCCAAGCATGCTTGAAACTCATTCAAATGCAAGTGCTTCTATCTGTTGTCTTGATTGTTTCCCACTCATTCCTTTTGGTTTGGGTAACATGTCAAAATCCCATGCCCAGAGAACTTCAGATAGAGTTGGTGGAAATGCTCAGTGCACACCCCAGGTAGGGTAAGGATCAGCATTTCCACACTACTCAGAGAATTTTTATTTTCAGGGATGGATTTTTAGCCCACTTCAAGTTGATGAAAAGTTGTTTCGTGAAAATCGGAGAACATTTTTTTTCAGAAACTCCGGGGTGCCTGGATGTCGCGGTGTACTACGCGACAGTTGTATTCCAAAACTGAGTCACTCAGATCATACGAGTACCCAAGCATGCTTGAAACTCATTCAAATGCAAGTGCTTCTATCTGTTGTCTTGATTGTTTCCCACTCATTCCTTTTGGTTTGGGTAACATGTCAAAATCCCATGCCCAGAGAACTTCAGATAGAGTTCGTGGAAATGCTCAGTGGACACCCCAGGTAGGGTAAGGATCAGCATTTCCACACTACTCAGAGAATTTTTATTTTCAGGGATGGATTTTTAGCCCAATTCAAGTTGATGAAAAGTAGTTTCGTGAAAATAGGAGAAAATTTTTTTTCAGAAACTCCGGGGTGCCTGGATGTCGTGGTGCACCACGCGACAGTTGTATTCCAAAACTGAGTCACTCAGATCACACGAGTACCCAAGCATGCTTGAAACTCATTCAAATGCAAGTGCTTCTATCTGTTGTCTTGATTGTTTCCCACTCATTCCTTTTGGTTTGGGTAACATGTCAAAATCCAATGCCCAGAGAACTTCAGATAGAGTTCGTGGAAATGCTCAGTGGACACCCCAGGTAGGGTAAGGATCAGCATTTCCACAACTACTCAGAGAATTTTTATTTTCAGGGATGGATTTTTAGCCCACTTCAAGTTGATGAAAAGTAGTTTCGTGAAAATCGGAGAAAATTTTTTTTCAGAAACTCCGGGGTGCCTGGATGTCGCGGTGTACCACGCGACAGTTGTATTCCAAAACTGAGTCACTCAGATCACACGAGTACCCAAGCATGCTTGAAACTCATTCAAATGCAAGTGCTTCTATCTGTTGTCTTGATTGTTTCCCACTCATTCCTTTTGGTTTGGGTAACATGTCAAAATCCCATGCCCAGAGAACTTCAGATAGAGTTCGTGGAAATGCTCAGTGGACATCCCAGGTAGGGTAAGGATCAGCATTTCCACACTACTCAGAGAATTTTTATTTTCAGGGATGGATTTTTAGCCCAATTCAAGTTGATGAAAAGTAGTTTCGTGAAAATCGGAGAAAATTTTTTTTCAGAAACTCCGGGGTGCCTGGATGTCGCGGTGCACCACGCGACAGTTGTATTCCAAAACTGAGTCTCTCAGATCACACGAGTACCCAAGCATGCTTGAATCTCATTCAAATGCAAGTGCTTCTATCTGTTGTCTTGATTGTTTCCCACTCATTCCTTTTGGTTTGGGTAACATGTCAAAATCCCATGCCTAGAAAACTTCAACTAGAGTTCGCGGATATGCTCAGTGGACACCCCAGGTAGGGTAAGGATCAGCATTTCCACACTACTCAGAGAATTTTTATTTTCAGGGATGGATTTTTAGCCCACTTCAAGTTGAAGAAAAGTAGTTTCGTGAAAATAGGAGAAAATTTTTTTTCAGAAACTCCGGGGTGCCTCGATGTCGCGGTGCACCACGCGACAGTTGTATTCCAAAACTGAGTCACTCAGATCACACGAGTACCCAAGCATGCTTGAAACTCATTCAAATGCAAGTGCTTCTATCTGTTGTCTTGATTGTTTCCCACTCATTCCTTTTGGTTTGGGTAACATGTCAAAATCCAATGCCCAGAGAACTTCAGATAGAGTTCGTGGAAATGCTCAGTGGACACCCCAGTTAGGGTAAGGATCAGCATTTCCACACTACTCAGAGAATTTTTATTTTCAGGGATGGTTTTTTAGCCCACTTCAAGTTGATGAAAAGTAGTTTCGTGAAAATCGGAGAAAATTTTTTTTCAGAAACTCCGGGGTGCCTGGATGTCGCGGTGTACCACGCGACAGTTGTATTCCAAAACTGAGTCACTCAGATCACACGAGTACCCAAGCATGCTTGAAACTCATTCAAATGCAAGTGCTTCTATCTGTTGTCTTGATTGTTTCCCACTCATTCCTTTTGGTTTGGGTAACATGTCAAAATCCCATGCCCAGAGAACTTCAGATAGAGTTCGTGGAAATGCTCAGTGGACACCCCAGGTAGGGTAAGGATCAGCATTTCCACACTACTCAGAGAATTTTTAATTTCAGGGATGGATTTTTAGCCCAATTCAAGTTGATGAAAAGTAGTTTCGTGAAAATCGGAGAAAATTTTTTTTCAGAAACTCCGGGGTGCCTGGATGTCGCGGTGCACCACGCGACAGTTGTATTCCAAAACTGAGTTACTCAGATCACACGAGTACCCAAGCATGCTTGAAACTCATTCAAATGCAAGTGCTTCTATCTGTTGTCTTGATTGTTTCCCACTCATTCCTTTTGGTTTGGGTAACATGTCAAAATCCCATGCCCAGAGAACTTCAGATAGAGTTCGTGGAAATGCTCAGTGGACATCCCAGGTAGGGTAAGGATCAGCATTTCCACACTACTCAGAGAATTTTTATTTTCAGGGATGGATTTTTAGCCCAATTCAAGTTGATGAAAAGTAGTTTCGTGAAAATCGGAGAAAATTTTTTTTCAGAAACTCCGGGGTCCCTGGATGTCGCGGTGCACCACGCGACAGTTGTATTTCAAAACTGAGTCACTCAGATCACACAAGTACCCAAGCATGCTTGAAACTCATTCAAATGCAAGTGCTTCTATCTGTTGTCTTGATTGTTTCCCACTCATTCCTTTTGGTTTGGGTAACATGTCAAAATCCCATGCCCAGAGAACTTCAGATAGAGTTCGTGGAAATGCTCAGTGGACACCCCAGGTAGGGTAAGGATCAGCATTTCCACACTACTCAGAGAATTTTTATTTTCAGGGATGGATTTTTAGCCCAATTCAAGTTGATGAAAAGTAGTTTCGTGAAAATCGGAGAAAATTTTTTTTCAGAAACTCCGGGGTGCCTGGATGTCGTGGTGCACCACGCGACAGTTGTATTCCAAAACTGAGTCACTCAGATCACACGAGTACCCAAGCATGCTTGAAACTCATTCAAATGCAAGTGCTTCTATCTGTTGTCTTGATTGTTTCCCACTCATTCCTTTTGGTTTGGGTAACATGTCAAAATCCCATGCCCAGAGAACTTCAGATAGAGTTGGTGGAAATGCTCAGTGGACACCCCAGGTAGGGTAAGGATCAGCATTTCCACACTACTCAGAGAATTTTTATTTTCAGGGATGGATTTTTAGCCCAATTCAAGTTGATGAAAAGTAGTATCGTGAAAATCGGAGAAATTTTTTTTTCAGAAACTCCAGGGTGCCTGGATGTCGCGGTGCACCACGCGACAGTTGTATTCCAAAACTGAGTCACTCAGATCACACGAGTACCCAAGCATGCTTGAAACTCATTCAAATGCAAGTGCTTCTATCTGTTGTCTTGATTGTTTCCCACTCATTCCTTTTCGTTTGGGTAACATGTCAAAATCCCATGCCCAGAGAACTTCAGATAGAGTTCGTGGAAATGCTCAGCGGACACCCCAGGTAGGGTAAGGATCAGCATTTCCACACTACTCTGAGAATTTTTATTTTCAGGGATGGATTTTTAGCCCAATTCAAGTTGATGAAAAGTAGTTTCGTGAAAATCGGAGAACATTTTTTTTCAGAAACTCCGGGGTGCCTGGATGTCGCGGTGCACCACGCGACAGTTGTATTTCAAAACTGAGTTACTCAGATCACACGAGTACCCAAGCATGCTTGAAACTCATTCAAATGCAAGTGCTTCTATCTGTTGTCTTGATTGTTTCCCACTCATTCCTTTTGGTTTGGGTAACATGTCAAAATCCCATGCCCAGAGAACTTCAGATAGAGTTCGTGGAAATGCTCAGTGGACATCCCAGGTAGGGTAAGGATCAGCATTTCCACACTACTCAGAGAATTTTTATTTTCAGGGATGGATTTTTAGCCCAATTCAAGTTGATGAAAAGTAGTTTCGTGAAAATCGGAGAAAATTTTTTTTCAGAAACTCCGGGGTGCCTGGATGTCGCGGTGCACCACGCGACAGTTGTATTTCAAAACTGAGTCACTCAGATCACACAAGTACCCAAGCATGCTTGAAACTCATTCAAATGCAAGTGCTTCTATCTGTTGTCTTGATTGTTTCCCACTCATTCCTTTTGGTTTGGGTAACATGTCAAAATCCCATGCCCAGAGAACTTCAGATAGAGTTCGTGGAAATGCTCAGTGGACACCCCAGGTAGGGTAAGGATCAGCATTTCCACACTACTCAGAGAATTTTTATTTTCAGGGATGGATTTTTAGCCCAATTCAAGTTGATGAAAAGTAGTTTCGTGAAAATCGGAGAAAATTTTTTTTCAGAAACTCCGGGGTGCCTGGATGTCGTGGTGCACCACGCGACAGTTGTATTCCAAAACTGAGTCACTCAGATCACACGAGTACCCAAGCATGCTTGAAACTCATTCAAATGCAAGTGCTTCTATCTGTTGTCTTGATTGTTTCCCACTCATTCCTTTTGGTTTGGGTAACATGTCAAAATCCCATGCCCAGAGAACTTCAGATAGAGTTGGTGGAAATGCTCAGTGGACACCCCAGGTAGGGTAAGGATCAGCATTTCCACACTACTCAGAGAATTTTTATTTTCAGGGATGGATTTTTAGCCCAATTCAAGTTGATGAAAAGTAGTATCGTGAAAATCGGAGAAATTTTTTTTTCAGAAACTCCAGGGTGCCTGGATGTCGCGGTGCACCACGCGACAGTTGTATTCCAAAACTGAGTCACTCAGATCACACGAGTACCCAAGCATGCTTGAAACTCATTCAAATGCAAGTGCTTCTATCTGTTGTCTTGATTGTTTCCCACTCATTCCTTTTGGTTTGGGTAACATGTCAAAATCCCATGCCTAGAGAACTTCAACTAGAGTTCGCGGAAATGCTCAGTGGACACCCCAGGTAGGGTAAGGATCAGCATTTCCACACTACTCAGAGAATTTTTATTTTCAGGGATGGATTTTTAGCCCAATTCAAGTTGATGAAAAGTAGTTTCGTGAAAATAGGAGAAAATTTTTTTTCAGAAACTCCGGGGTGCCTGGATGTCGTGGTGCACCACGCGACAGTTGTATTCCAAAACTGAGTCACTCAGATCACACGAGTACCCAAGCATGCTTGAAACTCATTCAAATGCAAGTGCTTCTATCTGTTGTCTTGATTGTTTCCCACTCATTCCTTTTGGTTTGGGTAACATGTCAAAATCCAATGCCCAGAGAACTTCAGATAGAGTTCGTGGAAATGCTCAGTGGACACCCCAGGTAGGGTAAGGATCAGCATTTCCACACTACTCAGAGAATTTTTATTTTCAGGGATGGATTTTTAGCCCACTTCAAGTTGATGAAAAGTAGTTTCGTGAAAATCGGAGAAAATTTTTTTTCAGAAACTCCGGGGTGCCTGGATGTCGCGGTGTACCACGCGACAGTTGTATTCCAAAACTGAGTCACTCAGATCACACGAGTACCCAAGCATGCTTGAAACTCATTCAAATGCAAGTGCTTCTATCTGTTGTCTTGATTGTTTCCCACTCATTCCTTTTGGTTTGGGTAACATGTCAAAATCCCATGCCCAGAGAACTTCAGATAGAGTTCGTGGAAATGCTCAGTGGACACCCCAGGTAGGGTAAGGATCAGCATTTCCACACTACTCAGAGAATTTTTAATTTCAGGGATGGATTTTTAGCCCAATTCAAGTTGATGAAAAGTAGTTTCGTGAAAATCGGAGAAAATTTTTTTTCAGAAACTCCGGGGTGCCTGGATGTCGCAGTGCACCACGCGACAGTTGTATTCCAAAACTGAGTTACTCAGATCACACGAGTACCCAAGCATGCTTGAAACTCATTCAAATGCAAGTGCTTCTATCTGTTGTCTTGATTGTTTCCCACTCATTCCTTTTGGTTTGGGTAACATGTCAAAATCCCATGCCCAGAGAACTTCAGATAGAGTTCGTGGAAATGCTCAGTGGACATCCCAGGTAGGGTAAGGATCAGCATTTCCACACTACTCAGAGAATTTTTATTTTCAGGGATGGATTTTTAGCCCAATTCAAGTTGATGAAAAGTAGTTTCGTGAAAATCGGAGAAAATTTTTTTTCAGAAACTCCGGGGTGCCTGGATGTCGCGGTGCACCACGCGACAGTTGTATTCCAAAACTGAGTCACTCAGATCACACAAGTACCCAAGCATGCTTGAAACTCATTCAAATGCAAGTGCTTCTATCTGTTGTCTTGATTGTTTCCCACTCATTCCTTTTGGTTTGGGTAACATGTCAAAATCCCATGCCCAGAGAACTTCAGATAGAGTTCGTGGAAATGCTCAGTGGACACCCCAGGTAGGGTAAGGATCAGCATTTCCACACTACTCAGAGAATTTTTATTTTCAGGGATGGATTTTTAGCCCAATTCAAGTTGATGAAAAGTAGTTTCGTGAAAATCGGAGAAAATTTTTTTTCAGAAACTCCGGGGTGCCTGGATGTCGCGGTGCACCACGCGACAGTTGTATTCCAAAACTGAGTTACTCAGATCACACGAGTACCCAAGCATGCTTGAAACTCATTCAAATGCAAGTGCTTCTATCTGTTGTCTTGATTGTTTCCCACTCATTCCTTTTGGTTTGGGTAACATGTCAAAATCCCATGCCCAGAGAACTTCAGATAGAGTTCGTGGAAATGCTTAGTGGACACCCCAGGTAGGGTAAGGATCAGCATTTCCACACTACTCAGAGAATTTTTATTTTCAGGGATGGATTTTTAGCCCAATTCAAGTTGATGAAAAGTAGTTTCGTGAAAATCGGAGAAAATTTTTTTTCAGAAACTCCGGGGTGCCTGGATGTCGCGGTGCACCACGCGACAGTTGTATTCCAAAACTGAGTCTCTCAGATCACACGAGTACCCAAGCATGCTTGAATCTCATTCAAATGCAAGTGCTTCTATCTGTTGTCTTGATTGTTTCCCACTCATTCCTTTTGGTTTGGGTAACATGTCAAAATCCCATGCCTAGAAAACTTCAACTAGAGTTCGCGGATATGCTCAGTGGACACCCCAGGTAGGGTAAGGATCAGCATTTCCACACTACTCAGAGAATTTTTATTTTCAGGGATGGATTTTTAGCCCAATTCAAGTTGAAGAAAAGTGGTTTCGTGAAAATCGCAGAAAATTTTTTTTCAGAAACTCCGGGGTGCCTCGATGTCGCGGTGCACCACGCGACAGTTGTATTGCAAAACTGAGTCACTCAGATCACACGAGTACCCAAGCATGCTTGAAACTCATTCAAATGCAAGTGCTTCTATCTGTTGTCTTGATTGTTTCCCACTCATTCCTTTTGGTTTGGGTAACATGTCAAAATCCCATGCCCAGAGAACTTCAGATAGAGTTCGTGGAAATGCTTAGTGGACACCCCAGGTAGGGTAAGGATCAGCATTTCCACACTACTCAGAGAATTTTTATTTTCAGGGATGGATTTTTAGCCCAATTCAAGTTGATGAAAAGTAGTTTCGTGAAAATCGGAGAAAATTTTTTTTCAGAAACTCCGGGGTGCCTGGATGTCGTGGTGCACCACGCGACAGTTGTATTCCAAAACTGAGTCACTCAGATCACACGAGTACCCAAGCATGCTTGAAACTCATTCAAATGCAAGTGCTTCTATCTGTTGTCTTGATTGTTTCCCACTCATTCCTTTTGGTTTGGGTAACATGTCAAAATCCCATGCCCAGAGAACTTCAGATAGAGTTGGTGGAAATGCTCAGTGGACACCCCAGGTAGGGTAAGGATCAGCATTTCCACACTACTCAGAGAATTTTTATTTTCAGGGATGGATTTTTAGCCCAATTCAAGTTGATGAAAAGTAGTTTCGTGAAAATCGGAGAAATTTTTTTTTCAGAAACTCCGGGGTGCCTGGATGTCGCGGTGCACCACGCGACAGTTGTATTCCAAAACTGAGTCACTCAGATCACACGAGTACCCAAGCATGCTTGAAACTCATTCAAATGCAAGTGCTTCTATCTGTTGTCTTGATTATTTCCCACTCATTCCTTTTGGTTTGGGTAACATGTCAAAATCCCATGCCTAGAGAACTTCAACTAGAGTTCGCGGAAATGCTCAGTGGACACCCCAGGTAGGGTAAGGATCAGCATTTCCACACTACTCAGAGAATTTTTATTTTCAGGGATGGATTTTTAGCCCAATTCAAGTTGATGAAAAGTAGTTTCGTGAAAATCGGAGAAATTTTTTTTTCAGAAACTCCGGGGTGCCTGGATGTCGCGGTGCACCACGCGACAGTTGTATTCCAAAACTGAGTCACTCAGATCACACAAGTACCCAAGCATGCTTGAAACTCATTCAAATGCAAGTGCTTCTATCTGTTGTCTTGATTGTTTCCCACTCATTCCTTTTGGTTTGGGTAACATGTCAAAATCCCATGCCTAGAGAACTTCAACTAGAGTTCGCGGAAATGCTCAGTGGACACCCCAGGTAGGGTAAGGATCAGCATTTCCACACTACTCAGAGAATTTTTATTTTCAGGGATGGATTTTTAGCCCACTTCAAGTTGATGAAAAGTAGTTTCGTGAAAATCGGAGAAAATTTTTTTTCAGAAACTCCGGGGTGCCTGGATGTCGCGGTGTACCACGCGACAGTTGTATTCCAAAACTGAGTCACTCAGATCACACGAGTACCCAAGCATGCTTGAAACTCATTCAAATGCAAGTGCTTCTATCTGTTGTCTTGATTGTTTCCCACTCATTCCTTTTGTTTGGGTAACATGTCAAAATCCCATGCCCAGAGAACTTCAGATAGAGTTCGTGGAAATGCTCAGTGGACACCCCAGGTAGGGTAAGGATCAGCATTTCCACACTACTCAGAGAATTTTTATTTTCAGGGATGGATTTTTAGCCCAATTCAAGTTGATGAAAAGTAGTTTCGTGAAAATAGGAGAAAATTTTTTTTCAGAAACTCCGGGGTGCCTGGATGTCGCGGTGCACGACGCGACAGTTGTATTCCAAAACTGAGTCACTCAGATCACACGAGTACCCAAGCATGCTTGAAACTCATTCAAATGCAAGTGCTTCTATCTGTTGTCTTGATTGTTTCCCACTCATTCCTTTTGGTTTGGGTAACATGTCAAAATCCCATGCCCAGAGAACTTCAGATAGAGTTGGTGGAAATGCTCAGTGGACACCCCAGGTAGGGTAAGGATCAGCATTTCCACACTACTCAGAGAATTTTTATTTTCAGGGATGGATTTTTAGCCCAATTCAAGTTGATGAAAAGTAGTTTCGTGAAAATCGGAGAAATTTTTTTTTCAGAAACTCCGGGGTGCCTGGATGTCGTGGTGCACCACGCGACAGTTGTATTCCAAAACTGAGTCACTCAGATCACACAAGTACCCAAGCATGCTTGAAACTCATTCAAATGCAAGTGCTTCTATCTGTTGTCTTGATTGTTTCCCACTCATTCCTTTTGATTTGGGTAACATGTCAAAATCCCATGCCTAGAGAACTTCAACTAGAGTTCGCGGAAATGCTCAGTGGACACCCCAGGTAGGGTAAGGATCAGCATTTCCACACTACTCAGAGAATTTTTATTTTCAGGGATGGATTTTTAGCCCACTTCAAGTTGATGAAAAGTAGTTTCGTGAAAATCGGAGAAAATTTTTTTTCAGAAACTCCGGGGTGCCTGGATGTCGCGGTGTACCACGCGACAGTTGTATTCCAAAACTGAGTCACTCAGATCACACGAGTACCCAAGCATGCTTGAAACTCATTCAAATGCAAGTGCTTCTATCTGTTGTCTTGATTGTTTCCCACTCATTCCTTTTGTTTGGGTAACATGTCAAAATCCCATGCCCAGAGAACTTCAGATAGAGTTCGTGGAAATGCTCAGTGGACACCCCAGGTAGGGTAAGGATCAGCATTTCCACACTACTCAGAGAATTTTTATTTTCAGGGATGGATTTTTAGCCCAATTCAAGTTGATGAAAAGTAGTTTCGTGAAAATCGGAGAAAATTTTTTTTCAGAAACTCCGGGGTGCCTGGATGTCGCGGTGCACGACGCGACAGTTGTATTCCAAAACTGAGTCACTCAGATCACACGAGTACCCAAGCATGCTTGAAACTCATTCAAATGCAAGTGCTTCTATCTGTTGTCTTGATTGTTTCCCACTCATTCCTTTTGGTTTGGGTAACATGTCAAAATCCCATGCCCAGAGAACTTCAGATAGAGTTCGTGGAAATGCTCAGTGGACACCCCAGGTAGGGTAAGGATCAGCATTTCCACACTACTCAGAGAATTTTTATTTTCAGGGATGGATTTTTAGCCCAATTCAAGTTGATGAAAAGTAGTTTCGTGAAAATCGGAGAAAATTTTTTTTCAGAAACTCCGGGGTGCCTGGATGTCGCGGTGCACCACGCGACAGTTGTATTCCAAAACTGAGTTACTCAGATCACACGAGTACCCAAGCATGCTTGAAACTCATTCAAATGCAAGTGCTTCTATCTGTTGTCTTGATTGTTTCCCACTCATTCCTTTTGGTTTGGGTAACATGTCAAAATCCCATGCCTAGAAAACTTCAACTAGAGTTCGCGGAAATGCTCAGTGGACACCCCAGGTAGGGTAAGGATCAGCATTTCCACAGTACTCAGAGAATTTTTATTTTCAGGGATGGATTTTTAGCCCAATTCAAGTTGAAGAAAAGTGGTTTCGTGAAAATCGCAGAAAATTTTTTTTCAGAAACTCCGGGGTGCCTGGATGTCGCGGTGCACAACGCGACAGTTGTATTCCAAAACTGAGTCACTCAGATCACACGAGTACCCAAGCATGCTTGAAACTCATTCAAATGCAAGTGCTTCTATCTGTTGTCTTGATTGTTTCCCACTCATTCCTTTTGGTTTGGGTAACATGTCAAAATCCAATGCCCAGAGAACTTCAGATAGAGTTCGTGGAAATGCTCAGTGGACACCCCAGGTAGGGTAAGGATCAGCATTTCCACACTACTCAGAGAATTTTTATTTTCAGGGATGGATTTTTAGCCCAATTCAAGTTGATGAAAAGTAGTTTCGTGAAAATCGGAGAAAATTTTTTTTCAGAAACTCCGGGGTGCCTGGATGTCGCGGTGCACCACGCGACAGTTGTATTCCAAAACTGAGTTACTCAGATCACACGAGTACCCAAGCATGCTTGAAACTCATTCAAATGCAAGTGCTTCTATCTGTTGTCTTGATTGTTTCCCACTCATTCCTTTTGGTTTGGGTAACATGTCAAAATCTCATGCCCAGAGAACTTCAGATAGAGTTCGTGGAAATGCTCAGTGGACACCCCAGGTAGGGTAAGGATCAGCATTTCCACACTATTCAGAGAATTTTTATTTTCAGGGATGGATTTTTAGCCCAATTCAAGTTGAAGAAAAGTGGTTTCGTGAAAATCGCAGAAAATTTTTTTTCAGAAACTCCGGGGTGCCTCGATGTCGCGGTGCACCACGCGACAGTTGTATTGCAAAACTGAGTCACTCAGATCACACGAGTACCCAAGCATGCTTGAAACTCATTCAAATGCAAGTGCTTCTATCTGTTGTCTTGATTGTTTCCCACTCATTCCTTTTGGTTTGGGTAACATGTCAAAATCCCATGCCCAGAGAACTTCAGATAGAGTTCGTGGAAATGCTTAGTGGACACCCCAGGTAGGGTAAGGATCAGCATTTCCACACTACTCAGAGAATTTTTATTTTCAGGGATGGATTTTTAGCCCAATTCAAGTTGATGAAAAGTAGTTTCGTGAAAATCGGAGAAAATTTTTTTTCAGAAACTCCGGGGTGCCTGGATGTCGTGGTGCACCACGCGACAGTTGTATTCCAAAACTGAGTCACTCAGATCACACGAGTACCCAAGCATGCTTGAAACTCATTCAAATGCAAGTGCTTCTATCTGTTGTCTTGATTGTTTCCCACTCATTCCTTTTGGTTTGGGTAACATGTCAAAATCCCATGCCCAGAGAACTTCAGATAGAGTTGGTGGAAATGCTCAGTGGACACCCCAGGTAGGGTAAGGATCAGCATTTCCACACTACTCAGAGAATTTTTATTTTCAGGGATGGATTTTTAGCCCAATTCAAGTTGATGAAAAGTAGTTTCGTGAAAATCGGAGAAATTTTTTTTTCAGAAACTCCGGGGTGCCTGGATGTCGCGGTGCACCACGCGACAGTTGTATTCCAAAACTGAGTCACTCAGATCACACGAGTACCCAAGCATGCTTGAAACTCATTCAAATGCAAGTGCTTCTATCTGTTGTCTTGATTGTTTCCCACTCATTCCTTTTGGTTTGGGTAAGATGTCAAAATCCCATGCCTAGAGAACTTCAACTAGAGTTCGCGGAAATGCTCAGTGGACACCCCAGGTAGGGTAAGGATCAGCATTTCCACACTACTCAGAGAATTTTTATTTTCAGGGATGGATTTTTAGCCCAATTCAAGTTGATGAAAAGTAGTTTCGTGAAAATCGGAGAAATTTTTTTTTCAGAAACTCCGGGGTGCCTGGATGTCGCGGTGCACCACGCGACAGTTGTATTCCAAAACTGAGTCACTCAGATCACACAAGTACCCAAGCATGCTTGAAACTCATTCAAATGCAAGTGCTTCTATCTGTTGTCTTGATTGTTTCCCACTCATTCCTTTTGGTTTGGGTAACATGTCAAAATCCCATGCCTAGAGAACTTCAACTAGAGTTCGCGGAAATGCTCAGTGGACACCCCAGGTAGGGTAAGGATCAGCATTTCCACACTACTCAGAGAATTTTTATTTTCAGGGATGGATTTTTAGCCCACTTCAAGTTGATGAAAAGTAGTTTCGTGAAAATCGGAGAAAATTTTTTTTCAGAAACTCCGGGGTGCCTGGATGTCGCGGTGTACCACGCGACAGTTGTATTCCAAAACTGAGTCACTCAGATCACACGAGTACCCAAGCATGCTTGAAACTCATTCAAATGCAAGTGCTTCTATCTGTTGTCTTGATTGTTTCCCACTCATTCCTTTTGGTTTGGGTAACATGTCAAAATCCCATGCCCAGAGAACTTCAGATAGAGTTCGTGGAAATGCTCAGTGGACACCCCAGGTAGGGTAAGGATCAGCATTTCCACACTACTCAGAGAATTTTTATTTTCAGGGATGGATTTTTAGCCCAATTCAAGTTGATGAAAAGTAGTTTCGTGAAAATAGGAGAAAATTTTTTTTCAGAAACTCCGGGGTGCCTGGATGTCGCGGTGCACGACGCGACAGTTGTATTCCAAAACTGAGTCACTCAGATCACACGAGTACCCAAGCATGCTTGAAACTCATTCAAATGCAAGTGCTTCTATCTGTTGTCTTGATTGTTTCCCACTCATTCCTTTTGGTTTGGGTAACATGTCAAAATCCCATGCCCAGAGAACTTCAGATAGAGTTGGTGGAAATGCTCAGTGGACACCCCAGGTAGGGTAAGGATCAGCATTTCCACACTACTCAGAGAATTTTTATTTTCAGGGATGGATTTTTAGCCCAATTCAAGTTGATGAAAAGTAGTTTCGTGAAAATCGGAGAAAATTTTTTTTCAGAAACTCCGGGGTGCCTGGATGTCGCGGTGCACCACGCGACAGTTGTATTCCAAAACTGAGTTTCTCAGATCACACGAGTACCCAAGCATGCTTGAAACTCATTCAAATGCAAGTGCTTCTATCTGTTGTCTTGATTGTTTCCCACTCATTCCTTTTGGTTTGGGTAACATGTCAAAATCCCATGCCCAGAGAACTTCAGATAGAGTTCGTGGAAATGCTCAGTGGACACCCCAGGTAGGGTAAGGATCAGCATTTCCACACTACTCAGAGAATTTTTATTTTCAGGGATGGATTTTTAGCCCAATTCAAGTTGATGAAAAGTAGTTTCGTGAAAATCGGAGAAAATTTTTTTTTCAGAAACTCCGGGGTGCCTGGATGTCGCGGTGCACCACGCGACAGTTGTATTCCAAAACTGAGTTACTCAGATCACACGAGTACCCAAGCATGCTTGAAACTCATTCAAATGCAAGTGCTTCTATCTGTTGTCTTGATTGTTTCCCACTCATTCCTTTTGGTTTGGGTAACATGTCAAAATCCCATGCCCAGAGAACTTCAGATAGAGTTCGTGGAAATGCTTAGTGGACACCCCAGGTAGGGTAAGGATCAGCATTTCCACACTACTCAGAGAATTTTTATTTTCAGGGATGGATTTTTAGCCCAATTCAAGTTGATGAAAAGTAGTTTCGTGAAAATCGGAGAAAATTTTTTTTCAGAAACTCCGGGGTGCCTGGATGTCGTGGTGCACCACGCGACAGTTGTATTCCAAAACTGAGTCACTCAGATCACACGAGTACCCAAGCATGCTTGAAACTCATTCAAATGCAAGTGCTTCTATCTGTTGTCTTGATTGTTTCCCACTCATTCCTTTTGGTTTGGGTAACATGTCAAAATCCCATGCCCAGAGAACTTCAGATAGAGTTGGTGGAAATGCTCAGTGGACACCCCAGGTAGGGTAAGGATCAGCATTTCCACACTACTCAGAGAATTTTTATTTTCAGGGATGGATTTTTAGCCCAATTCAAGTTGATGAAAAGTAGTTTCGTGAAAATCGGAGAAATTTTTTTTTCAGAAACTCCGGGGTGCCTGGATGTCGCGGTGCACCACGCGACAGTTGTATTCCAAAACTGAGTCACTCAGATCACACGAGTACCCAAGCATGCTTGAAACTCATTCAAATGCAAGTGCTTCTATCTGTTGTCTTGATTGTTTCCCACTCATTCCTTTTGGTTTGGGTAAGATGTCAAAATCCCATGCCTAGAGAACTTCAACTAGAGTTCGCGGAAATGCTCAGTGGACACCCCAGGTAGGGTAAGGATCAGCATTTCCACACTACTCAGAGAATTTTTATTTTCAGGGATGGATTTTTAGCCCAATTCAAGTTGATGAAAAGTAGTTTCGTGAAAATCGGAGAAATTTTTTTTTCAGAAACTCCGGGGTGCCTGGATGTCGCGGTGCACCACGCGACAGTTGTATTCCAAAACTGAGTCACTCAGATCACACAAGTACCCAAGCATGCTTGAAACTCATTCAAATGCAAGTGCTTCTATCTGTTGTCTTGATTGTTTCCCACTCATTCCTTTTGGTTTGGGTAACATGTCAAAATCCCATGCCTAGAGAACTTCAACTAGAGTTCGCGGAAATGCTCAGTGGACACCCCAGGTAGGGTAAGGATCAGCATTTCCACACTACTCAGAGAATTTTTATTTTCAGGGATGGATTTTTAGCCCAATTCAAGTTGATGAAAAGTAGTTTCGTGAAAATCGGAGAAAATTTTTTTTCAGAAACTCCGGGGTGCCTGGATGTCGCGGTGCACCACGCGACAGTTGTATTCCAAAACTGAGTTACTCAGATCACACGAGTACCCAAGCATGCTTGAAACTCATTCAAATGCAAGTGCTTCTATCTGTTGTCTTGATTGTTTCCCACACATTCCTTTTGGTTTGGGTAACATGTCAAAATCTCATGCCCAGAGAACTTCAGATAGAGTTCGTGGAAATGCTCAGTGGACACCCCAGGTAGGGTAAGGATCAGCATTTCCACACTACTCAGAGAATTTTTATTTTCAGGGATGGATTTTTAGCCCAATTCAAGTTGATGAAAAGTAGTTTCGTGAAAATCGGAGAAAATTTTTTTTCAGAAACTCCGGGATGCCTGGATGTCGCGGTGCACCACGCGACAGTTGTATTCCAAAACTGAGTCACTCAGATCACACGAGTACCCAAGCATGCTTGAAACTCATTCAAATGCAAGTGCTTCTATCTGTTGTCTTGATTGTTTCCCACTCATTCCTTTTGGTTTGGGTAACATGTCAAAATCCCATGCCTAGAGAACTTCAACTAGAGTTCGCGGAAATGCTCAGTGGACACCCCAGGTAGGGTAAGGATCAGCATTTCCACACTACTCAGAGAATTTTTATTTTCAGGGATGGATTTTTAGCCCACTTCAAGTTGATGAAAAGTAGTTTCGTGAAACTCAGAGAAAATTTTTTTTCAGAAACTCCGGGGTGCCTGGATGTCGCGGTGTACCACGCGACAGTTGTATTCCAAAACTGAGTCACTCAGATCACACGAGTACCCAAGCATGCTTGAAACTCATTCAAATGCAAGTGCTACTATCTGTTGTCTTGATTGTTTCCCACTCATTCCTTTTGGTTTGGGTAACATGTCAAAATCCCATGCCGAGAAAACTTCAACTAGAGTTCGCGGAAATGCTCAGTGGACACCCCAGGTAGGGTAAGGATCAGCATTTCCACGCTACTCAGAGAATTTTTATTTTCAGGGATGGATTTTTAGCCCAATTCAAGTTGATGAAAAGTAGTTTCGTGAAAATCGGAGAAAATTTTTTTTCAGAAACTCCGGGGTGCCTGGATGTCGCGGTGCACCACGCGACAGTTGTATTCCAAAACTGAGTCACTCAGATCACACGAGTACCCAAGCATGCTTGAAACTCATTCAAATGCAAGTGCTTCTATCTGTTGTCTTGATTGTTTCCCACTCATTCCTTTTGGTTTTTAGTAACATGTCAAAATCCCATGCCTAGAGAACTTCAACTAGAGTTCGCGGTAATGCTCAGTGGGCACCCCAGGTAGGGTAAGGATCAGCATTTCCACACTACTCAGAGAATTTTTATTTTCAGGGATGGATTTTTAGCCCAATTCAAGTTGAAGAAAAGTGGTTTTGTGAAAATCGCAGAAAATTTTTTTTCAGAAACTCCGGGGTGCCTCGATGTCGCGGTGCACCACGCGACAGTTGTATTGCAAAACTGAGTCACTCAGATCACACGAGTACCCAAGCATGCTTGAAACTCATTCAAATGCAAGTGCTTCTATCTGTTGTCTTGATTGTTTCCCACTCATTCCTTTTGGTTTGGGTAACATGTCAAAATCCCATGCCCAGAGAACTTCAGATAGAGTTGGTGGAAATGCTCAGTGGACACCCCAGGTAGGGTAAGGATCAGCATTTCCACACTACTCAGAGAATTTTTATTTTCAGGGATGGATTTTAAGCCCAATTCAAGTTGATGAAAAGTAGTTTCGTGAAAATCGGAGAAATTTTTTTTTCAGAAACTCCGGGGTGCCTGGATGTCGCGGTGCACCACGCGACAGTTGTATTCCAGAACTGAGTCACTCAGATCACACGAGTACCCAAGCATGCTTGAAACTCATTCAAATGCAAGTGCTTCTATCTGTTGTCTTGATTGTTTCCCACTCATTCCTCTTGGTTTGGGTAACATGTCAAAATCCCATGCCTAGAGAACTTCAACTAGAGTTCGCGGAATTGCTCAGTGGACACCCCAGGTAGGGTAAGGATCAGCATTTCCACACTACTCAGAGAATTTTTATTTTCAGGGATGGATTTTTAGCCCACTTCAAGTTGATGAAAAGTAGTTTCATGAAAATCGGAGAAAATTTTTTTTCAGAAACTCCGGGGTGCCTGGATGTCGCGGTGTACCACGCGACAGTTGTATTCCAAAACTGAGTCACTCAGATCACACGAGTACCCAAGCATGCTTGAAACTCATTCAAATGCAAGTGCTTCTATCTGTTGTCTTGATTTTTTCCCACTCATTCCTTTTGGTTTGGGTAACATGTCAAAATCCCATGCCTAGAGAACTTCAACTAGAGTTCGCGGAAATGCTCAGTGTACACCCCAGGTAGGGTAAGGATCAGCATTTCCACACTACTCAGAGAATTTTTATTTTCAGGGATGGATTTTTAGCCCACTTCAAGTTGATGAAAAGTAGTTTCGTGAAAATCAGAGAAAATTTTTTTTCAGAAACTCCGGGGTGCCTGGATGTCGCGGTGTACCACGCGACAGTTGTATTCCAAAACTGAGTCACTCAGATCACACGAGTACCCAAGCATGCTTGAAACTCATTCAAATGCAAGTGCTTCTATCTGTTGTCTTGATTGTTTCCCACTCATTCCTTTTGGTTTTTAGTAACATGTCAAAATCCCATGCCTAGAGAACTTCAACTAGAGTTCGCGGTAATGCTCAGTGGGCACCCCAGGTAGGGTAAGGATCAGCATTTCCACACTACTCAGAGAATTTTTATTTTCAGGGATGGATTTTTAGCCCAATTCAAGTTGAAGAAAAGTGGTTTTGTGAAAATCGCAGAAAATTTTTTTTCAGAAACTCCGGGGTGCCTCGATGTCGCGGTGCACCACGCGACAGTTGTATTGCAAAACTGAGTCACTCAGATCACACGAGTACCCAAGCATGCTTGAAACTCATTCAAATGCAAGTGCTTCTATCTGTTGTCTTGATTGTTTCCCACTCATTCCTTTTGGTTTGGGTAACATGTCAAAATCCCATGCCCAGAGAACTTCAGATAGAGTTCGTGGAAATGCTTAGTGGACACCCCAGGTAGGGTAAGGATCAGCATTTCCACACTACTCAGAGAATTTTTATTTTCAGGGATGGATTTTTAGCCCAATTCAAGTTGATGAAAAGTAGTTTCGTGAAAATCGGAGAAAATTTTTTTTCAGAAACTCCGGGGTGCCTGGATGTCGTGGTGCACCACGCGACAGTTGTATTCCAAAACTGAGTCACTCAGATCACACGAGTACCCAAGCATGCTTGAAACTCATTCAAATGCAAGTGCTTCTATCTGTTGTCTTGATTGTTTCCCACTCATTCCTTTTGGTTTGGGTAACATGTCAAAATCCCATGCCCAGAGAACTTCAGATAGAGTTGGTGGAAATGCTCAGTGGACACCCCAGGTAGGGTAAGGATCAGCATTTCCACACTACTCAGAGAATTTTTATTTTCAGGGATGGATTTTTAGCCCAATTCAAGTTGATGAAAAGTAGTTTCGTGAAAATCGGAGAAAATTTTTTTTCAGAAACTCCGGGGTGCCTGGATGTCGTGGTGCACCACGCGACAGTTGTATTCCAAAACTGAGTCACTCAGATCACACGAGTACCCAAGCATGCTTGAAACTCATTCAAATGCAAGTGCTTCTATCTGTTGTCTTGATTGTTTCCCACTCATTCCTTTTGGTTTGGGTAACATGTCAAAATCCCATGCCCAGAGAACTTCAGATAGAGTTGGTGGAAATGCTCAGTGGACACCCCAGGTAGGGTAAGGATCAGCATTTCCACACTACTCAGATAATTTTTATTTTCAGGGATGGATTTTTAGCCCAATTCAAGTTGATGAAAAGTAGTTTCGTGAAAATCGGAGAAATTTTTTTTTCAGAAACTCCGGGGTGCCTGGATGTCGTGGTGCACCACGCGACAGTTGTATTCCAAAACTGAGTCACTCAGATCACACGAGTACCCAAGCATGCTTGAAACTCATTCAAATGCAAGTGCTTCTATCTGTTGTCTTGATTGTTTCCCACTCATTCCTTTTGGTTTGGGTAACATGTCAAAATCCCATGCCCAGAGAACTTCAGATAGAGTTGGTGGAAATGCTCAGTGGACACCCCAGGTAGGGTAAGGATCAGCATTTCCACACTACTCAGAGAATTTTTATTTTCAGGGATGGATTTTTAGCCCAATTCAAGTTGATGAAAAGTAGTTTCGTGAAAATCAGAGAAAATTTTTTTTCAGAAACTCCGGGGTGCCTGGATGTCGCGGTGTACCACGCGACAGTTGTATTCCAAAACTGAGTCACTCAGATCACACGAGTACCCAAGCATGCTTGAAACTCATTCAAATGCAAGTGCTTCTATCTGTTGTCTTGATTGTTTCCCACTCATTCCTTTTGGTTTGGGTAACATGTCAAAATCCCATGCCGAGAAAACTTCAACTAGAGTTCGCGGAAATGCTCAGTGGACACCCCAGGTAGGGTAAGGATCAGCATTTCCACGCTACTCAGAGAATTTTTATTTTCAGGGATGGATTTTAAGCCCAATTCAAGTTGATGAAAAGTAGTTTCGTGAAAATGGGAGAAAATTTTTTTTCAGAAACTCCGGGGTGCCTGGATGTCGCGGTGCACCACGCGACAGTTGTATTCCAAAACTGAGTCACTCAGATCACACGAGTACCCAAGCATGCTTGAAACTCATTCAAATGCAAGTGCTTCTATCTGTTGTCTTGATTGTTTCCCACTCATTCCTTTTGGTTTTTAGTAACATGTCAAAATCCCATGCCTAGAGAACTTCAACTAGAGTTCGCGGTAATGCTCAGTGGGCACCCCAGGTAGGGTAAGGATCAGCATTTCCACACTACTCAGAGAATTTTTATTTTCAGGGATGGATTTTTAGCCCAATTCAAGTTGAAGAAAAGTGGTTTTGTGAAAATCGCAGAAAATTTTTTTTCAGAAACTCCGGGGTGCCTCGATGTCGCGGTGCACCACGCGACAGTTGTATTGCAAAACTGAGTCACTCAGATCACACGAGTACCCAAGCATGCTTGAAACTCATTCAAATGCAAGTGCTTCTATCTGTTGTCTTGATTGTTTCCCACTCATTCCTTTTGGTTTGGGTAACATGTCAAAATCCCGTGCCCAGAGAACTTCAGATAGAGTTGGTGGAAATGCTCAGTGGACACCCCAGGTAGGGTAAGGATCAGCATTTCCACACTACTCAGAGAATTTTTATTTTCAGGGATGGATTTTTAGCCCAATTCAAGTTGATGAAAAGTAGTTTCGTGAAAATCGGAGAAATTTTTTTTTCAGAAACTCCGGGGTGCCTGGATGTCGCGGTGCACCACGCGACAGTTGTATTCCAGAACTGAGTCACTCAGATCACACGAGTACCCAAGCATGCTTGAAACTCATTCAAATGCAAGTGCTTCTATCTGTTGTCTTGATTGTTTCCCACTCATTCCTCTTGGTTTGGGTAACATGTCAAAATCCCATGCCTAGAGAACTTCAACTAGAGTTCGCGGAATTGCTCAGTGGACACCCCAGGTAGGGTAAGGATCAGCATTTCCACACTACTCAGAGAATTTTTATTTTCAGGGATGGATTTTTAGCCCACTTCAAGTTGATGAAAAGTAGTTTCATGAAAATCGGAGAAAATTTTTTTTCAGAAACTCCGGGGTGCCTGGATGTCGCGGTGTACCACGCGACAGTTGTATTCCAAAACTGAGTCACTCAGATCACACGAGTACCCAAGCATGCTTGAAACTCATTCAAATGCAAGTGCTTCTATCTGTTGTCTTGATTTTTTCCCACTCATTCCTTTTGGTTTGGGTAACATGTCAAAATCCCATGCCCAGAGAACTTCAGATAGAGTTCGTGGAAATGCTCAGTGGACACCCCAGGTAGGGTAAGGATCAGCATTTCCACACTACTCAGAGAATTTTTATTTTCAGGGATGGATTTTTAGCCCAATTCAAGTTGATGAAAAGTAGTTTCGTGAAAATCGGAGAAATTTTTTTTTCAGAAACTCCGGGGTGCCTGGATGTCGCGGTGCACCACGCGACAGTTGTATTCCAAAACTGAGTCACTCAGATCACACAAGTACCCAAGCATGCTTGAAACTCATTCAAATGCAAGTGCTTCTATCTGTTGTCTTGATTGTTTCCCACTCATTCCTTTTGGTTTGGGTAACATGTCAAAATCCCATGCCTAGAGAACTTCAACTAGAGTTCGCGGAAATGCTCAGTGTACACCCCAGGTAGGGTAAGGATCAGCATTTCCACACTACTCAGAGAATTTTTATTTTCAGGGATGGATTTTTAGCCCACTTCAAGTTGATGAAAAGTAGTTTCGTGAAAATCAGAGAAAATTTTTTTTCAGAAACTCCGGGGTGCCTGGATGTCGCGGTGTACCACGCGACAGTTGTATTCCAAAACTGAGTCACTCAGATCACACGAGTACCCAAGCATGCTTGAAACTCATTCAAATGCAAGTGCTTCTATCTGTTGTCTTGATTGTTTCCCACTCATTCCTTTTGGTTTGGGTAACATGTCAAAATCCCATGCCGAGAAAACTTCAACTAGAGTTCGCGGAAATGCTCAGTGGACACCCCAGGTAGGGTAAGGATCAGCATTTCCACGCTACTCAGAGAATTTTTATTTTCAGGGATGGATTTTAAGCCCAATTCAAGTTGATGAAAAGTAGTTTCGTGAAAATGGGAGAAAATTTTTTTTCAGAAACTCCGGGGTGCCTGGATGTCGCGGTGCACCACGCGACAGTTGTATTCCAAAACTGAGTCACTCAGATCACACGAGTACCCAAGCATGCTTGAAACTCATTCAAATGCAAGTGCTTCTATCTGTTGTCTTGATTGTTTCCCACTCATTCCTTTTGGTTTTTAGTAACATGTCAAAATCCCATGCCTAGAGAACTTCAACTAGAGTTCGCGGTAATGCTCAGTGGGCACCCCAGGTAGGGTAAGGATCAGCATTTCCACACTACTCAGAGAATTTTTATTTTCAGGGATGGATTTTTAGCCCAATTCAAGTTGAAGAAAAGTGGTTTTGTGAAAATCGCAGAAAATTTTTTTTCAGAAACTCCGGGGTGCCTCGATGTCGCGGTGCACCACGCGACAGTTGTATTGCAAAACTGAGTCACTCAGATCACACGAGTACCCAAGCATGCTTGAAACTCATTCAAATGCAAGTGCTTCTATCTGTTGTCTTGATTGTTTCCCACTCATTCCTTTTGGTTTGGGTAACATGTCAAAATCCCATGCCCAGAGAACTTCAGATAGAGTTCGTGGAAATGCTTAGTGGACACCCCAGGTAGGGTAAGGATCAGCATTTCCACACTACTCAGAGAATTTTTATTTTCAGGGATGGATTTTTAGCCCAATTCAAGTTGATGAAAAGTAGTTTCGTGAAAATCGGAGAAAATTTTTTTTCAGAAACTCCGGGGTGCCTGGATGTCGTGGTGCACCACGCGACAGTTGTATTCCAAAACTGAGTCACTCAGATCACACGAGTACCCAAGCATGCTTGAAACTCATTCAAATGCAAGTGCTTCTATCTGTTGTCTTGATTGTTTCCCACTCATTCCTTTTGGTTTGGGTAACATGTCAAAATCCCATGCCCAGAGAACTTCAGATAGAGTTGGTGGAAATGCTCAGTGGACACCCCAGGTAGGGTAAGGATCAGCATTTCCACACTACTCAGAGAATTTTTATTTTCAGGGATGGATTTTTAGCCCAATTCAAGTTGATGAAAAGTAGTTTCGTGAAAATCGGAGAAAATTTTTTTTCAGAAACTCCGGGGTGCCTGGATGTCGTGGTGCACCACGCGACAGTTGTATTCCAAAACTGAGTCACTCAGATCACACGAGTACCCAAGCATGCTTGAAACTCATTCAAATGCAAGTGCTTCTATCTGTTGTCTTGATTGTTTCCCACTCATTCCTTTTGGTTTGGGTAACATGTCAAAATCCCATGCCCAGAGAACTTCAGATAGAGTTGGTGGAAATGCTCAGTGGACACCCCAGGTAGGGTAAGGATCAGCATTTCCACACTACTCAGAGAATTTTTATTTTCAGGGATGGATTTTTAGCCCAATTCAAGTTGATGAAAAGTAGTTTCGTGAAAATCGGAGAAATTTTTTTTTCAGAAACTCCGGGGTGCCTGGATGTCGTGGTGCACCACGCGACAGTTGTATTCCAAAACTGAGTCACTCAGATCACACGAGTACCCAAGCATGCTTGAAACTCATTCAAATGCAAGTGCTTCTATCTGTTGTCTTGATTGTTTCCCACTCATTCCTTTTGGTTTGGGTAACATGTCAAAATCCCATGCCCAGAGAACTTCAGATAGAGTTGGTGGAAATGCTCAGTGGACACCCCAGGTAGGGTAAGGATCAGCATTTCCACACTACTCAGAGAATTTTTATTTTCAGGGATGGATTTTTAGCCCAATTCAAGTTGATGAAAAGTAGTTTCGTGAAAATCGGAGAAATTTTTTTTTCAGAAACTCCGGGGTGCCTGGATGTCGCGGTGCACCACGCGACAGTTGTATTCCAAAACTGAGTCACTCAGATCACACGAGTACCCAAGCATGCTTGAAACTCATTCAAATGCAAGTGCTTCTATCTGTTGTCTTGATTGTTTCCCACTCATTCCTTTTGGTTTGGGTAACATGTCAAAATCCCATGCCCAGAGAACTTCAGATAGAGTTCGTGGAAATGCTCAGTGGACACCCCAGGTAGGGTAAGGATCAGCATTTCCACACTACTCAGAGAATTTTTATTTTCAGGGATGGATTTTTAGCCCAATTCAAGTTGATGAAAAGTAGTTTCGTGAAAATAGGAGAAAATTTTTTTTCAGAAACTCCGGGGTGCCTGGATGTCGTGGTGCACCACGCGACAGTTGTATTCCAAAACTGAGTCACTCAGATCACACGAGTACCCAAGCATGCTTGAAACTCATTCAAATGCAAGTGCTTCTATCTGTTGTCTTGATTGTTTCCCACTCATTCCTTTTGGTTTGGGTAACATGTCAAAATCCCATGCCTAGAAAACTTCAACTAGAGTTCGCGGAAATGCTCAGTGGACACCCCAGGTAGGGTAAGGATCAGCATTTCCACAGTACTCAGGGAATTTTTATTTTCAGGGATGGATTTTTAGCCCAATTCAAGTTGATGAAAAGTAGTTTCGTGAAAATCGGAGAAAATTTTTTTTCAGAAACTCCGGGGTGCCTGGATGTCGCGGTGCACCACGCGACAGTTGTATTCCAAAACTGAGTCACTCAGATCACACGAGTACCCAAGCATGCTTGAAACTCATTCAAATGCAAGTGCTTCTATCTGTTGTCTTGATTGTTTCCCACTCATTCCTTTTGGTTTGGGTAACATGTCAAAATCCCATGCCCAGAGAACTTCAGATAGAGTTGGTGGAAATGCTCAGTGGACACCCCAGGTAGGGTAAGGATCAGCATTTCCACACTACTCAGAGAATTTTTATTTTCAGGGATGGATTTTTAGCCCAATTCAAGTTGATGAAAAGTAGTTTCGTGAAAATCGGAGAAATTTTTTTTTCAGAAACTCCGGGGTGCCTGGATGTCGCGGTGCACCACGCGACAGTTGTATTCCAAAACTGAGTCACTCAGATCACACGAGTACCCAAGCATGCTTGAAACTCATTCAAATGCAAGTGCTTCTATCTGTTGTCTTGATTGTTTCCCACTCATTCCTTTTGGTTTGGGTAACATGTCAAAATCCCATGCCCAGAGAACTTCAGATAGAGTTCGTGGAAATGCTCAGTGGACACCCCAGGTAGGGTAAGGATCAGCATTTCCACACTACTCAGAGAATTTTTATTTTCAGGGATGGATTTTTAGCCCAATTCAAGTTGATGAAAAGTAGTTTCGTGAAAATAGGAGAAAATTTTTGTTCAGAAACTCCGGGGTGCCTGGATGTCGTGGTGCACCACGCGACAGTTGTATTCCAAAACTGAGTCACTCAGATCACACGAGTACCCAAGCATGCTTGAAACTCATTCAAATGCAAGTGCTTCTATCTGTTGTCTTGATTGTTTCCCACTCATTCCTTTTGGTTTGGGTAACATGTCAAAATCCCATGCCCAGAGAACTTCAGATAGAGTTCGTGGAAATGCTCAGTGGACACCCCAGGTAGGGTAAGGATCAGCATTTCCACACTACTCAGAGAATTTTTATTTTCAGGGATGGATTTTTAGCCCAATTCAAGTTGATGAAAAGTAGTTTCGTGAAAATCGGAGAAAATTTTTTTTCAGAAACTCCGGGGTGCCTGGATGTCGCGGTGCACCACGCGACAGTTGTATTCCAAAACTGAGTCACTCAGATCACACGAGTACCCAAGCATGCTTGAAACTCATTCAAATGCAAGTGCTTCTATCTGTTGTCTTGATTGTTTCCCACTCATTCTTTTTGGTTTGGGTAACATGTCAAAATCCCATGCCCAGAGACCTTCAGATAGAGTTGGTGGAAATGCTCAGTGGACACCCCAGGTAGGGTAAGGATCAGCATTTCCACACTACTCAGAGAATTTTTATTTTCAGGGATGGATTTTTAGCCCAATTCAAGTTGATGAAAAGTAGTTTCGTGAAAATCGGAGAAATTTTTTTTTCAGAAACTCCGGGGTGCCTGGATGTCGCGGTGCACCACGCGACAGTTGTATTCCAAAACTGAGTTACTCAGATCACACGAGTACCCAAGCATGCTTGAAACTCATTCAAATGCAAGTGCTTCTATCTGTTGTCTTGATTGTTTCCCACTCATTCCTTTTGGTTTGGGTAACATGTCAAAATCCCATGCCCAGAGAACTTCAGATAGAGTTCGTGGAAATGCTCAGTGGACATCCCAGGTAGGGTAAGGATCAGCATTTCCACACTACTCAGAGAATTTTTATTTTCAGGGATGGATTTTTAGCCCAATTCAAGTTGATGAAAAGTAGTTTCGTGAAAATCGGAGAAAATTTTTTTTCAGAAACTCCGGGGTGCCTGGATGTCGCGGTGCACCACGCGACAGTTGTATTCCAAAACTGAGTCTCTCAGATCACACGAGTACCCAAGCATGCTTGAAACTCATTCAAATGCAAGTGCTTCTATCTGTTGTCTTGATTGTTTCCCACTCATTCCTTTTGGTTTGGGTAACATGTCAAAATCCCATGCCTAGAAAACTTCAACTAGAGTTCGCAGAAATGCTCAGTGGACACCCCAGGTAGGGTAAGGATCAGCATTTCCACAGTACTCAGAGAATTTTTATTTTCAGGGATGGATTTTTAGCCCAATTCAAGTTGAAGAAAAGTGGTTTCGTGAAAATCGCAGAAAATTTTTTTTCAGAAACTCCGGGGTGCCTGGATGTCGCGGTGCACCACGCGACAGTTGTATTCCAAAACTGAGTCACTCAGATCACACGAGTACCCAAGCATGCTTGAAACTCATTCAAATGCAAGTGCTTCTATCTGTTGTCTTGATTGTTTCCCACTCATTCCTTTTGGTTTGGGTAACATGTCAAAATCCCATGCCCAGAGAACTTCAGATAGAGTTCGTGGAAATGCTCAGTGGACACCCCAGGTAGGGTAAGGATCAGCATTTCCACACTACTCAGAGAATTTTTATTTTCAGGAATGGATTTTTAGCCCAATTCAAGTTGATGAAAAGTAGTTTCGTGAAAATCGGAGAAAATTTTTTTTCAAAAACTCCGGGGTGCCTGGATGTCGCGGTGCACCACGCGACAGTTGTATTCCAAAACTGAGTCACTCAGATCACACGAGTACCCAAGCATGCTTGAAACTCATTCAAATGCAAGTGCTTCTATCTGTTGTCTTGATTGTTTCCCACTCATTCCTTTTGGTTTGGGTAACATGTCAAAATCCCATGCCTAGAGAACTTCAACTAGAGTTCGCGGTAATGCTCAGTGGACACCCCAGGTAGGGTAAGGATCAGCATTTCCACACTACTCAGAGAATTTTGATTTTCAGGGATGGATTTTTAGCCCAATTCAAGTTGATGAAAAGTAGTTTCGTGAAAATCGGAGAAAATTTTTTTTCAGAAACTCCGGGGTGCCTGGATGTCGCGGTGCACCACGCGACAGTTGTATTCCAAAACTGAGTCACTCAGATCACACGAGTACCCAAGCATGCTTGAAACTCATTCAAATGCAAGTGCTTCTATCTGTTGTCTTGATTGTTTCCCACTCATTCCTTTTGGTTTGGGTAACATGTCAAAATCCCATGCCCAGAGACCTTCAGATAGAGTTGGTGGAAATGCTCAGTGGACACCCCAGGTAGGGTAAGGATCAGCATTTCCACACTACTCAGAGAATTTTTATTTTCAGGGATGGATTTTAAGCCCAATTCAAGTTGATGAAAAGTAGTTTCGTGAAAATCGGAGAAAATTTTTTTTCAGAAACTCCGGGGTGCCTGGATGTCGCGGTGCACCACGCGACAGTTGTATTCCAAAACTGAGTCACTCAGATCACACGAGTACCCAAGCATGCTTGAAACTCATTCAAATGCAAGTGCTTCTATCTGTTGTCTTGATTGTTTCCCACTCATTCCTTTTGGTTTGGGTAACATGTCAAAATCCCATGCCTAGAGAACTTCAACTAGAGTTCGCGGTAATGCTCAGTGGACACCCCAGGTAGGGTAAGGATCAGCATTTCCACACTACTCAGAGAATTTTTATTTTCAGGGATGGATTTTTAGCCCAATTCAAGTTGATGAAAAGTAGTTTCGTGAAAATCGGAGAAAATTTTTTTTCATTAACTCCGGGGTGCCTGGATGTCGTGGTGCACCACGCGACAGTTGTATTCCAAAACTGAGTCACTCAGATCACACGAGTACCCAAGCATGCTTGAAACTCATTCAAATGCAAGTGCTTCTATCTGTTGTCTTGATTGTTTCCCACTCATTCCTTTTGGTTTAAGTAACATGTCAAAATCCCATGCCCAGAGAACTTCAGATAGAGTTCGTGGAAATGCTCAGTGGACACCCCAGGTAGGGTAAGGATCAGCATTTCCACACTACTCAGAGAATTTTTATTTTCAGGGATGGATTTTTAGCCCAATTCAAGTTGATGAAAAGTAGTTTCGTGAAAATCGGAGAAAATTTTTTTTCAGAAACTCCGGGGTGCCTGGATGTCGCGGTGCACCACGCGACAGTTGTATTCCAAAACTGAGTCACTCAGATCACACGAGTACCCAAGCATGCTTGAAACTCATTCAAATGCAAGTGCTTCTATCTGTTGTCTTGATTGTTTCCCACTCATTCCTTTTGGTTTGGGTAACATGTCAAAATCCCATGCCTAGAGAACTTCAACTAGAGTTCGCGGAAATGCTCAGTGGACACCCCACGTAGGGTAAGGATCAGCATTTCCACACTACTCAGAGAATTTTTATTTTCAGGGATGGATTTTTAGCCCAATTCAAGTTGATGAAAAGTAGTTTCGTGAAAATCGGAGAAAATTTTTTTTCAGAAACTCCGGGGTGCCTGGATGTCGCGGTGCACCACGCGACAGTTGTATTCCAAAACTGAGTCTCTCAGATCACACGAGTACCCAAGCATGCTTGAAACTCATTCAAATGCAAGTGCTTCTATCTGTTGTCTTGATTGTTTCCCACTCATTCCTTTTGGTTTGGGTAACATGTCAAAATCCCATGCCTAGAAAACTTCAACTAGAGTTCGCAGAAATGCTCAGTGGACACCCCAGGTAGGGTAAGGATCAGCATTTCCACAGTACTCAGAGAATTTTTATTTTCAGGGATGGATTTTTAGCCCAATTCAAGTTGAAGAAAAGTGGTTTCGTGAAAATCGCAGAAAATTTTTTTTCAGAAACTCCGGGGTGCCTGGATGTCGCGGTGCACCACGCGACAGTTGTATTCCAAAACTGAGTCACTCAGATCACACGAGTACCCAAGCATGCTTGAAACTCATTCAAATGCAAGTGCTTCTATCTGTTGTCTTGATTGTTTCCCACTCATTCCTTTTGGTTTGGGTAACATGTCAAAATCCCATGCCCAGAGAACTTCAGATAGAGTTCGTGGAAATGCTCAGTGGACACCCCAGGTAGGGTAAGGATCAGCATTTCCACACTACTCAGAGAATTTTTATTTTCAGGAATGGATTTTTAGCCCAATTCAAGTTGATGAAAAGTAGTTTCGTGAAAATCGGAGAAAATTTTTTTTCAAAAACTCCGGGGTGCCTGGATGTCGCGGTGCACCACGCGACAGTTGTATTCCAAAACTGAGTCACTCAGATCACACGAGTACCCAAGCATGCTTGAAACTCATTCAAATGCAAGTGCTTCTATCTGTTGTCTTGATTGTTTCCCACTCATTCCTTTTGGTTTGGGTAACATGTCAAAATCCCATGCCTAGAGAACTTCAACTAGAGTTCGCGGTAATGCTCAGTGGACACCCCAGGTAGGGTAAGGATCAGCATTTCCACACTACTCAGAGAATTTTGATTTTCAGGGATGGATTTTTAGCCCAATTCAAGTTGATGAAAAGTAGTTTCGTGAAAATCGGAGAAAATTTTTTTTCAGAAACTCCGGGGTGCCTGG
Organism: Lepisosteus platostomus; assembly: GCF_059453375.1. NCBI lineage: Eukaryota > Metazoa > Chordata > Actinopteri > Semionotiformes > Lepisosteidae > Lepisosteus > Lepisosteus platostomus. The sequence goes on along the minus strand of NC_142619.1, from coordinate 58,467,068 downwards.
ATGTCGCGGTGCACCACGCGACAGTTGTATTCCAAAACTGAGTCACTCAGATCACACGAGTACCCAAGCATGCTTGAAACTCATTCAAATGCAAGTGCTTCTATCTGTTGTCTTGATTGTTTCCCACTCATTCCTTTTGGTTTGGGTAACATGTCAAAATCCCATGCCCAGAGACCTTCAGATAGAGTTGGTGGAAATGCTCAGTGGACACCCCAGGTAGGGTAAGGATCAGCATTTCCACACTACTCAGAGAATTTTTATTTTCAGGGATGGATTTTAAGCCCAATTCAAGTTGATGAAAAGTAGTTTCGTGAAAATCGGAGAAAATTTTTTTTCAGAAACTCCGGGGTGCCTGGATGTCGCGGTGCACCACGCGACAGTTGTATTCCAAAACTGAGTCACTCAGATCACACGAGTACCCAAGCATGCTTGAAACTCATTCAAATGCAAGTGCTTCTATCTGTTGTCTTGATTGTTTCCCACTCATTCCTTTTGGTTTGGGTAACATGTCAAAATCCCATGCCTAGAGAACTTCAACTAGAGTTCGCGGTAATGCTCAGTGGACACCCCAGGTAGGGTAAGGATCAGCATTTCCACACTACTCAGAGAATTTTTATTTTCAGGGATGGATTTTTAGCCCAATTCAAGTTGATGAAAAGTAGTTTCGTGAAAATCGGAGAAAATTTTTTTTCATTAACTCCGGGGTGCCTGGATGTCGTGGTGCACCACGCGACAGTTGTATTCCAAAACTGAGTCATTCAGATCACACGAGTACCCAAGCATGCTTGAAACTCATTCAAATGCAAGTGCTTCTATCTGTTGTCTTGATTGTTTCCCACTCATTCCTTTTGGTTTAAGTAACATGTCAAAATCCCATGCCCAGAGAACTTCAGATAGAGTTCGTGGAAATGCTCAGTGGACACCCCAGGTAGGGTAAGGATCAGCATTTCCACACTACTCAGAGAATTTTTATTTTCAGGGATGGATTTTTAGCCCAATTCAAGTTGATGAAAAGTAGTTTCGTGAAAATCGGAGAAAATTTTTTTTCAGAAACTCCGGGGTGCCTGGATGTCGCGGTGCACCACGCGACAGTTGTATTCCAAAACTGAGTCACTCAGATCACACGAGTACCCAAGCATGCTTGAAACTCATTCAAATGCAAGTGCTTCTATCTGTTGTCTTGATTGTTTCCCACTCATTCCTTTTGGTTTGGGTAACATGTCAAAATCCCATGCCTAGAGAACTTCAACTAGAGTTCGCGGAAATGCTCAGTGGACACCCCACGTAGGGTAAGGATCAGCATTTCCACACTACTCAGAGAATTTTTATTTTCAGGGATGGATTTTTAGCCTACTTCAAGTTGATGAAAAGTAGTTTCGTGAAAATAGGAGAAAATTTTTTTTCAGAAACTCCGGGGTGCCTGGATGTCGTGGTGCACCACGCGACAGTTGTATTCCAAAACTGAGTCACTCAGATCACACGAGTACCCAAGCATGCTTGAAACTCATTCAAATGCAAGTGCTTCTATCTGTTGTCTTGATTGTTTCCCACTCATTCCTTTTGGTTTGGGTAACATGTCAAAATCCCATGCCCAGAGAACTTCAGATAGAGTTCGTGGAAATGCTCAGTGGACACCCCAGGTAGGGTAAGGATCAGCATTTCCACACTACTCAGAGAATTTTTATTTTCAGGGATGGATTTTTAGCCCAATTCAAGTTGATGAAAAGTAGTTTCGTGAAAATCGGAGAAAATTTTTTTTCAGAAACTCCGGGGTGCCTGGATGTCGCGGTGCACCACGCGACAGTTGTATTCCAAAACTGAGTTACTCAGATCACACGAGTACCCAAGCATGCTTGAAACTCATTCAAATGCAAGTGCTTCTATCTGTTGTCTTGATTGTTTCCCACTCATTCCTTTTGGTTTGGGTAACATGTCAAAATCCCATGCCCAGAGAACTTCAGATAGAGTTCGTGGAAATGCTCAGTGGACATCCCAGGTAGGGTAAGGATCAGCATTTCCACACTACTCAGAGAATTTTTATTTTCAGGGATGGATTTTTAGCCCAATTCAAGTTGATGAAAAGTAGTTTCGTGAAAATCGGAGAAAATTTTTTTTCAGAAACTCCGGGGTGCCTGGATGTCGCGGTGCACCACGCGACAGTTGTATTCCAAAACTGAGTCACTCAGATCACACGAGTACCCAAGCATGCTTGAAACTCATTCAAATGCAAGTGCTTCTATCTGTTGTCTTGATTGTTTCCCACTCATTCCTTTTGGTTTGGGTAACATGTCAAAATCCCATGCCTAGAGAACTTCAACTAGAGTTCGCGGTAATGCTCAGTGGACACCCCAGGTAGGGTAAGGATCAGCATTTCCACACTACTCAGAGAATTTTTATTTTCAGGGATGGATTTTTAGCCCAATTCAAGTTGATGAAAAGTAGTTTCGTGAAAATCGGAGAAAATTTTTTTTCATTAACTCCGGGGTGCCTGGATGTCGTGGTGCACCACGCGACAGTTGTATTCTAAAACTGAGTCACTCAGATTACACGAGTACCCAAGCATGCTTGAAACTCATTCAAATGCAAGTGCTTCTATCTGTTGTCTTGATTGTTTCCCACTCATTCCTTTTGGTTTGGGTAACATGTCAAAATCCCATGCCTAGAGAACTTCAACTAGAGTTCGCGGTAATGCTCAGTGGACACCCCAGGTAGGGTAAGGATCAGCATTTCCACACTACTCAGAGAATTTTTATTTTCAGGGATGGATTTTTAGCCCAATTCAAGTTGATGAAAAGTAGTTTCGTGAAAATCGGAGAAAATTTTTTTTCATTAACTCCGGGGTGCCTGGATGTCGTGGTGCACCACGCGACAGTTGTATTCCAAAACTGAGTCACTCAGATCACACGAGTACCCAAGCATGCTTGAAACTCATTCAAATGCAAGTGCTTCTATCTGTTGTCTTGATTGTTTCCCACTCATTCCTTTTGGTTTGGGTAACATGTCAAAATCCCATGCCCAGAGAACTTCAGATAGAGTTCGTGGAAATGCTCAGTGGACACCCCAGGTAGGGTAAGGATCAGCATTTCCACAGTACTCAGAGAATTTTTATTTTCAGGGATGGATTTTTAGCCCAATTCAAGTTGAAGAAAAGTGGTTTCGTGAAAATCGCAGAAAATTTTTTTTCAGAAACTCCGGGGTGCCTGGATGTCGCGGTGCACCACGCGACAGTTGTATTCCAAAACTGAGTCACTCAGATCACACGAGTACCCAAGCATGCTTGAAACTCATTCAAATGCAAGTGCTTCTATCTGTTGTCTTGATTGTTTCCCACTCATTCCTTTTGGTTTGGGTAACATGTCAAAATCCCATGCCCAGAGAACTTCAGATAGAGTTCGTGGAAATGCTCAGTGGACACCCCAGGTAGGGTAAGGATCAGCATTTCCACACTACTCAGAGAATTTTTATTTTCAGGAATGGATTTTTAGCCCAATTCAAGTTGATGAAAAGTAGTTTCGTGAAAATCGGAGAAAATTTTTTTTCAAAAACTCCGGGGTGCCTGGATGTCGCGGTGCACCACGCGACAGTTGTATTCCAAAACTGAGTCACTCAGATCACACGAGTACCCAAGCATGCTTGAAACTCATTCAAATGCAAGTGCTTCTATCTGTTGTCTTGATTGTTTCCCACTCATTCCTTTTGGTTTGGGTAACATGTCAAAATCCCATGCCTAGAGAACTTCAACTAGAGTTCGCGGTAATGCTCAGTGGACACCCCAGGTAGGGTAAGGATCAGCATTTCCACACTACTCAGAGAATTTTGATTTTCAGGGATGGATTTTTAGCCCAATTCAAGTTGATGAAAAGTAGTTTCGTGAAAATCGGAGAAAATTTTTTTTCAGAAACTCCGGGGTGCCTGGATGTCGCGGTGCACCACGCGACAGTTGTATTCCAAAACTGAGTCACTCAGATCACACGAGTACCCAAGCATGCTTGAAACTCATTCAAATGCAAGTGCTTCTATCTGTTGTCTTGATTGTTTCCCACTCATTCCTTTTGGTTTGGGTAACATGTCAAAATCCCATGCCCAGAGACCTTCAGATAGAGTTGGTGGAAATGCTCAGTGGACACCCCAGGTAGGGTAAGGATCAGCATTTCCACACTACTCAGAGAATTTTTATTTTCAGGGATGGATTTTAAGCCCAATTCAAGTTGATGAAAAGTAGTTTCGTGAAAATCGGAGAAAATTTTTTTTCAGAAACTCCGGGGTGCCTGGATGTCGCGGTGCACCACGCGACAGTTGTATTCCAAAACTGAGTCACTCAGATCACACGAGTACCCAAGCATGCTTGAAACTCATTCAAATGCAAGTGCTTCTATCTGTTGTCTTGATTGTTTCCCACTCATTCCTTTTGGTTTGGGTAACATGTCAAAATCCCATGCCTAGAGAACTTCAACTAGAGTTCGCGGTAATGCTCAGTGGACACCCCAGGTAGGGTAAGGATCAGCATTTCCACACTACTCAGAGAATTTTTATTTTCAGGGATGGATTTTTAGCCCAATTCAAGTTGATGAAAAGTAGTTTCGTGAAAATCGGAGAAAATTTTTTTTCATTAACTCCGGGGTGCCTGGATGTCGTGGTGCACCACGCGACAGTTGTATTCCAAAACTGAGTCACTCAGATCACACGAGTACCCAAGCATGCTTGAAACTCATTCAAATGCAAGTGCTTCTATCTGTTGTCTTGATTGTTTCCCACTCATTCCTTTTGGTTTGGGTAACATGTCAAAATCCCATGCCCAGAGAACTTCAGATAGAGTTCGTGGAAATGCTCAGTGGACACCCCAGGTAGGGTAAGGATCAGCATTTCCACACTACTCAGAGAATTTTTATTTTCAGGGATGGATTTTTAGCCCAATTCAAGTTGATGAAAAGTAGTTTCGTGAAAATCGGAGAAAATTTTTTTTCAGAAACTCCGGGGTGCCTGGATGTCGCGGTGCACCACGCGACAGTTGTATTCCAAAACTGAGTCACTCAGATCACACGAGTACCCAAGCATGCTTGAAACTCATTCAAATGCAAGTGCTTCTATCTGTTGTCTTGATTGTTTCCCACTCATTCCTTTTGGTTTGGGTAACATGTCAAAATCCCATGCCTAGAGAACTTCAACTAGAGTTCGCGGAAATGCTCAGTGGACACCCCACGTAGGGTAAGGATCAGCATTTCCACACTACTCAGAGAATTTTTATTTTCAGGGATGGATTTTTAGCCTACTTCAAGTTGATGAAAAGTAGTTTCGTGAAAATAGGAGAAAATTTTTTTTCAGAAACTCCGGGGTGCCTGGATGTCGTGGTGCACCACGCGACAGTTGTATTCCAAAACTGAGTCACTCAGATCACACGAGTACCCAAGCATGCTTGAAACTCATTCAAATGCAAGTGCTTCTATCTGTTGTCTTGATTGTTTCCCACTCATTCCTTTTGGTTTGGGTAACATGTCAAAATCCCATGCCCAGAGAACTTCAGATAGAGTTCGTGGAAATGCTCAGTGGACACCCCAGGTAGGGTAAGGATCAGCATTTCCACACTACTCAGAGAATTTTTATTTTCAGGGATGGATTTTTAGCCCAATTCAAGTTGATGAAAAGTAGTTTCGTGAAAATCGGAGAAAATTTTTTTTCAGAAACTCCGGGGTGCCTGGATGTCGCGGTGCACCACGCGACAGTTGTATTCCAAAACTGAGTTACTCAGATCACACGAGTACCCAAGCATGCTTGAAACTCATTCAAATGCAAGTGCTTCTATCTGTTGTCTTGATTGTTTCCCACTCATTCCTTTTGGTTTGGGTAACATGTCAAAATCCCATGCCCAGAGAACTTCAGATAGAGTTCGTGGAAATGCTCAGTGGACATCCCAGGTAGGGTAAGGATCAGCATTTCCACACTACTCAGAGAATTTTTATTTTCAGGGATGGATTTTTAGCCCAATTCAAGTTGATGAAAAGTAGTTTCGTGAAAATCGGAGAAAATTTTTTTTCAGAAACTCCGGGGTGCCTGGATGTCGCGGTGCACCACGCGACAGTTGTATTCCAAAACTGAGTCACTCAGATCACACGAGTACCCAAGCATGCTTGAAACTCATTCAAATGCAAGTGCTTCTATCTGTTGTCTTGATTGTTTCCCACTCATTCCTTTTGCTTTGGGTAACATGTCAAAATCCCATGCCTAGAGAACTTCAACTAGAGTTCGCGGTAATGCTCAGTGGACACCCCAGGTAGGGTAAGGATCAGCATTTCCACACTACTCAGAGAATTTTTATTTTCAGGGATGGATTTTTAGCCCAATTCAAGTTGATGAAAAGTAGTTTCGTGAAAATCGGAGAAAATTTTTTTTCATTAACTCCGGGGTGCCTGGATGTCGTGGTGCACCACGCGACAGTTGTATTCTAAAACTGAGTCACTCAGATTACACGAGTACCCAAGCATGCTTGAAACTCATTCAAATGCAAGTGCTTCTATCTGTTGTCTTGATTGTTTCCCACTCATTCCTTTTGGTTTGGGTAACATGTCAAAATCCCATGCCTAGAGAACTTCAACTAGAGTTCGCGGTAATGCTCAGTGGACACCCCAGGTAGGGTAAGGATCAGCATTTCCACACTACTCAGAGAATTTTTATTTTCAGGGATGGATTTTTAGCCCAATTCAAGTTGATGAAAAGTAGTTTCGTGAAAATCGGAGAAAATTTTTTTTCATTAACTCCGGGGTGCCTGGATGTCGTGGTGCACCACGCGACAGTTGTATTCCAAAACTGAGTCACTCAGATCACACGAGTACCCAAGCATGCTTGAAACTCATTCAAATGCAAGTGCTTCTATCTGTTGTCTTGATTGTTTCCCACTCATTCCTTTTGGTTTGGGTAACATGTCAAAATCCCATGCCCAGAGAACTTCAGATAGAGTTCGTGGAAATGCTCAGTGGACACCCCAGGTAGGGTAAGGATCAGCATTTCCACACTACTCAGAGAATTTTTATTTTCAGGGATGGATTTTTAGCCCAATTCAAGTTGATGAAAAGTAGTTTCGTGAAAATCGGAGAAAATTTTTTTTCAGAAACTCCGGGGTGCCTGGATGTCGCGGTGCACCACGCGACAGTTGTATTCCAAAACTGAGTCACTCAGATCACACGAGTACCCAAGCATGCTTGAAACTCATTCAAATGCAAGTGCTTCTATCTGTTGTCTTGATTGTTTCCCACTCATTCCTTTTGGTTTGGGTAACATGTCAAAATCCCATGCCTAGTGAACTTCAACTAGAGTTCGCGGAAATGCTCAGTGGACACCCCACGTAGGGTAAGGATCAGCATTTCCACACTACTCAGAGAATTTTTATTTTCAGGGATGGATTTTTAGCCTACTTCAAGTTGATGAAAAGTAGTTTCGTGAAAATAGGAGAAAATTTTTTTTCAGAAACTCCGGGGTGCCTGGATGTCGTGGTGCACCACGCGACAGTTGTATTCCAAAACTGAGTCACTCAGATCACACGAGTACCCAAGCATGCTTGAAACTCATTCAAATGCAAGTGCTTCTATCTGTTGTCTTGATTGTTTCCCACTCATTCCTTTTGGTTTGGGTAACATGTCAAAATCCCATGCCCAGAGAACTTCAGATAGAGTTCGTGGAAATGCTCAGTGGACACCCCAGGTAGGGTAAGGATCAGCATTTCCACACTACTCAGAGAATTTTTATTTTCAGGGATGGATTTTTAGCCCAATTCAAGTTGATGAAAAGTAGTTTCGTGAAAATCGGAGAAAATTTTTTTTCAGAAACTCCGGGGTGCCTGGATGTCGCGGTGCACCACGCGACAGTTGTATTCCAAAACTGAGTTACTCAGATCACACGAGTACCCAAGCATGCTTGAAACTCATTCAAATGCAAGTGCTTCTATCTGTTGTCTTGATTGTTTCCCACTCATTCCTTTTGGTTTGGGTAACATGTCAAAATCCCATGCCCAGAGAACTTCAGATAGAGTTCGTGGAAATGCTCAGTGGACATCCCAGGTAGGGTAAGGATCAGCATTTCCACACTACTCAGAGAATTTTTATTTTCAGGGATGGATTTTTAGCCCAATTCAAGTTGATGAAAAGTAGTTTCGTGAAAATCGGAGAAAATTTTTTTTCAGAAACTCCGGGGTGCCTGGATGTCGCGGTGCACCACGCGACAGTTGTATTCCAAAACTGAGTCACTCAGATCACACGAGTACCCAAGCATGCTTGAAACTCATTCAAATGCAAGTGCTTCTATCTGTTGTCTTGATTGTTTCCCACTCATTCCTTTTGGTTTGGGTAACATGTCAAAATCCCATGCCTAGAGAACTTCAACTAGAGTTCGCGGTAATGCTCAGTGGACACCCCAGGTAGGGTAAGGATCAGCATTTCCACACTACTCAGAGAATTTTTATTTTCAGGGATGGATTTTTAGCCCAATTCAAGTTGATGAAAAGTAGTTTCGTGAAAATCGGAGAAAATTTTTTTTCATTAACTCCGGGGTGCCTGGATGTCGTGGTGCACCACGCGACAGTTGTATTCTAAAACTGAGTCACTCAGATTACACGAGTACCCAAGCATGCTTGAAACTCATTCAAATGCAAGTGCTTCTATCTGTTGTCTTGATTGTTTCCCACTCATTCCTTTTGGTTTGGGTAACATGTCAAAATCCCATGCCCAGAGAACTTCAGATAGAGTTCGTGGAAATGCTCAGTGGACATCCCAGGTAGGGTAAGGATCAGCATTTCCACACTACTCAGAGAATTTTTATTTTCAGGGATGGATTTTTAGCCCAATTCAAGTTGATGAAAAGTAGTTTCGTGAAAATCGGAGAAAATTTTTTTTCAGAAACTCCGGGGTGCCTGGATGTCGCGGTGCACCACGCGACAGTTGTATTCCAAAACTGAGTCACTCAGATCACACGAGTACCCAAGCATGCTTGAAACTCATTCAAATGCAAGTGCTTCTATCTGTTGTCTTGATTGTTTCCCACTCATTCCTTTTGGTTTGGGTAACATGTCAAAATCCCATGCCTAGAGAACTTCAACTAGAGTTCGCGGTAATGCTCAGTGGACACCCCAGGTAGGGTAAGGATCAGCATTTCCACACTACTCAGAGAATTTTTATTTTCAGGGATGGATTTTTAGCCCAATTCAAGTTGATGAAAAGTAGTTTCGTGAAAATCGGAGAAAATTTTTTTTCATTAACTCCGGGGTGCCTGGATGTCGTGGTGCACCACGCGACAGTTGTAGTCTAAAACTGAGTCACTCAGATCACACGAGTACCCAAGCATGCTTGAAACTCATTCAAATGCAAGTGCTTCTATCTGTTGTCTTGATTGTTTCCCACTCATTCCTTTTGGTTTGGGTAACATGTCAAAATCCCATGCCCAGAGAACTTCAGATAGAGTTCGTGGAAATGCTCAGTGGACACCCCAGGTAGGGTAAGGATCAGCATTTCCACACTACTCAGAGAATTTTTATTTTCAGGGATGGATTTTTAGCCCAATTCAAGTTGATGAAAAGTAGTTTCGTGAAAATCGGAGAAAATTTTTTTTCAGAAACTCCGGGGTGCCTGGATGTCGCGGTGCACCACGCGACAGTTGTATTCCAAAACTGAGTCACTCAGATCACACGAGTACCCAAGCATGCTTGAAACTCATTCAAATGCAAGTGCTTCTATCTGTTGTCTTGATTGTTTCCCACTCATTCCTTTTGGTTTGGGTAACATGTCAAAATCCCATGCCTAGAGAACTTCAACTAGAGTTCGCGGAAATGCTCAGTGGACACCCCACATAGGGTAAGGATCAGCATTTCCACACTACTCAGAGAATTTTTATTTTCAGGGATGGATTTTTAGCCTACTTCAAGTTGATGAAAAGTAGTTTCGTGAAAATCGGAGAAAATTTTTTTTCAGAAACTCCGGGGTACCTGGATGTCGCGGTGTACCACGCGACAGTTGTATTCCAAAACTGAGTCACTCAGATCACACGAGTACCCAAGCATGCTTGAAACTCATTCAAATGCAAGTGCTTCTATCTGTTGTCTTGATTGTTTCCCACTCATTCCTTTTGGTTTGGGTAACATGTCAAAATCCCATGCCCAGAGAACTTCAGATAGAGTTCGTGGAAATGCTCAGTGGACACCCCAGGTAGGGTAAGGATCAGCATTTCCACACTACTCAGAGAATTTTTATTTTCAGGGATGGATTTTTAGCCCAATTCAAGTTGATGAAAAGTAGTTTCGTGAAAATCGGAGAAAATTTTTTTTCAGAAACTCCGGGGTGCCTGGATGTCGCGGTGCACCACGCGACAGTTGTATTCCAAAACTGAGTCACTCAGATCACACGAGTACCCAAGCATGCTTGAAACTCATTCAAATGCAAGTGCTTCTATCTGTTGTCTTGATTGTTTCCCACTCATTCCTTTTGGTTTGGGTAACATGTCAAAATCCCATGCCTAGAGAACTTCAACTAGAGTTCGCGGAAATGCTCAGTGGACACCCCACGTAGGGTAAGGATCAGCATTTCCACACTACTCAGAGAATTTTTATTTTCAGGGATGGATTTTTAGCCTACTTCAAGTTGATGAAAAGTAGTTTCGTGAAAATAGGAGAAAATTTTTTTTCAGAAACTCCGGGGTGCCTGGATGTCGTGGTGCACCACGCGACAGTTGTATTCCAAAACTGAGTCACTCAGATCACACGAGTACCCAAGCATGCTTGAAACTCATTCAAATGCAAGTGCTTCTATCTGTTGTCTTGATTGTTTCCCACTCATTCCTTTTGGTTTGGGTAACATGTCAAAATCCCATGCCCAGAGAACTTCAGATAGAGTTCGTGGAAATGCTCAGTGGACACCCCAGGTAGGGTAAGGATCAGCATTTCCACACTACTCAGAGAATTTTTATTTTCAGGGATGGATTTTTAGCCCAATTCAAGTTGATGAAAAGTAGTTTCGTGAAAATCGGAGAAAATTTTTTTTCAGAAACTCCGGGGTGCCTGGATGTCGCGGTGCACCACGCGACAGTTGTATTCCAAAACTGAGTTACTCAGATCACACGAGTACCCAAGCATGCTTGAAACTCATTCAAATGCAAGTGCTTCTATCTGTTGTCTTGATTGTTTCCCACTCATTCCTTTTGGTTTGGGTAACATGTCAAAATCCCATGCCTAGAGAACTTCAACTAGAGTTCGCGGTAATGCTCAGTGGACACCCCAGGTAGGGTAAGGATCAGCATTTCCACACTACTCAGAGAATTTTTATTTTCAGGGATGGATTTTTAGCCCAATTCAAGTTGATGAAAAGTAGTTTCGTGAAAATCGGAGAAAATTTTTTTTCATTAACTCCGGGGTGCCTGGATGTCGTGGTGCACCACGCGACAGTTGTATTCTAAAACTGAGTCACTCAGATTACACGAGTACCCAAGCATGCTTAAAACTCATTCAAATGCAAGTGCTTCTATCTGTTGTCTTGATTGTTTCCCACTCATTCCTTTTGGTTTGGGTAACATGTCAAAATCCCATGCCCAGAGAACTTCAGATAGAGTTCGTGGAAATGCTCAGTGGACATCCCAGGTAGGGTAAGGATCAGCATTTCCACACTACTCAGAGAATTTTTATTTTCAGGGATGGATTTTTAGCCCAATTCAAGTTGATGAAAAGTAGTTTCGTGAAAATCGGAGAAAAATTTTTTTCAGAAACTCCGGGGTGCCTGGATGTCGCGGTGCACCACGCGACAGTTGTATTCCAAAACTGAGTCACTCAGATCACACGAGTACCCAAGCATGCTTGAAACTCATTCAAATGCAAGTGCTTCTATCTGTTGTCTTGATTGTTTCCCACTCATTCCTTTTGGTTTGGGTAACATGTCAAAATCCCATGCCTAGAGAACTTCAACTAGAGTTCGTGGAAATGCTCAGTGGACACCCCAGGTAGGGTAAGGATCAGCATTTCCACACTACTCAGAGAATTTTTATTTTCAGGGATGGATTTTTAGCCCAATTCAAGTTGATGAAAAGTAGTTTCGTGAAAATCGGAGAAAATTTTTTTTCAGAAACTCCGGGGTGCCTGGATGTCGCGGTGCACCACGCGACAGTTGTATTCCAAAACTGAGTCACTCAGATCACACGAGTACCCAAGCATGCTTGAAACTCATTCAAATGCAAGTGCTTCTATCTGTTGTCTTGATTGTTTCCCACTCATTCCTTTTGGTTTGGGTAACATGTCAAAATCCCATGCCTAGAGAACTTCAACTAGAGTTCGCGGAAATGCTCAGTGGACACCCCACATAGGGTAAGGATCAGCATTTCCACACTACTCAGAGAATTTTTATTTTCAGGGATGGATTTTTAGCCCAATTCAAGTTGATGAAAAGTAGTTTCGTGAAAATCGGAGAAAATTTTTTTTCAGAAACTCCGGGGTGCCTGGATGTCGCGGTGCACCACGCGACAGTTGTATTCCAAAACTGAGTCACTCAGATCACACGAGTACCCAAGCATGCTTGAAACTCATTCAAATGCAAGTGCTTCTATCTGTTGTCTTGATTGTTTCCCACTCATTCCTTTTGGTTTGGGTAACATGTCAAAATCCCATGCCTAGAGAACTTCAACTAGAGTTCGCGGTAATGCTCAGTGGACACCCCAGGTAGGGTAAGGATCAGCATTTCCACACTACTCAGAGAATTTTTATTTTCAGGGATGGATTTTTAGCCCAATTCAAGTTGATGAAAAGTAGTTTCGTGAAAATCGGAGAAATTTTTTTTTCAGAAACTCCGGGGTGCCTGGATGTCGCGGTGCACCACGCGACAGTTGTATTCCAAAACTGAGTTACTCAGATCACACGAGTACCCAAGCATGCTTGAAACTCATTCAAATGCAAGTGCTTCTATCTGTTGTCTTGATTGTTTCCCACTCATTCCTTTTGGTTTGGGTAACATGTCAAAATCCCATGCCCAGAGAACTTCAGATAGAGTTCGTGGAAATGCTCAGTGGACATCCCAGGTAGGGTAAGGATGAGCATTTCCACACTACTCAGAGAATTTTTATTTTCAGGGATGGATTTTTAGCCCAATTCAAGTTGATGAAAAGTAGTTTCGTGAAAATCGGAGAAAATTTTTTTTCAGAAACTCCGGGGTGCCTGGATGTCGCGGTGCACCACGCGACAGTTGTATTCCAAAACTGAGTCACTCAGATCACACGAGTACCCAAGCATGCTTGAAACTCATTCAAATGCAAGTGCTTCTATCTGTTGTCTTGATTGTTTCCCACTCATTCCTTTTGGTTTGGGTAACATGTCAAAATCCCATGCCTAGAGAACTTCAACTAGAGTTCGCGGTAATGCTCAGTGGACACCCCAGGTAGGGTAAGGATCAGCATTTCCACACTACTCAGAGAATTTTTATTTTCAGGGATGGATTTTTAGCCCAATTCAAGTTGATGAAAAGTAGTTTCGTGAAAATCGGAGAAAATTTTTTTTCATTAACTCCGGGGTGCCTGGATGTCGTGGTGCACCACGCGACAGTTGTATTCTAAAACTGAGTCACTCAGATCACACGAGTACCCAAGCATGCTTGAAACTCATTCAAATGCAAGTGCTTCTATCTGTTGTCTTGATTGTTTCCCACTCATTCCTTTTGGTTTGGGTAACATGTCAAAATCCCATGCCCAGAGAACTTCAGATAGAGTTCGTGGAAATGCTCAGTGGACACCCCAGGTAGGGTAAGGATCAGCATTTCCACACTACTCAGAGAATTTTTATTTTCAGGGATGGATTTTTAGCCCAATTCAAGTTGATGAAAAGTAGTTTCGTGAAAATCGGAGAAAATTTTTTTTCAGAAACTCCGGGGTGCCTGGATGTCGCGGTGCACCACGCGACAGTTGTATTCCAAAACTGAGTCACTCAGATCACACGAGTACCCAAGCATGCTTGAAACTCATTCAAATGCAAGTGCTTCTATCTGTTGTCTTGATTGTTTCCCTTCTCATTCCTTTTGGTTTGGGTAACATGTCAAAATCCCATGCCTAGAGAACTTCAACTAGAGTTCGCGGAAATGCTCAGTGGACACCCCACATAGGGTAAGGATCAGCATTTCCACACTACTCAGAGAATTTTTATTTTCAGGGATGGATTTTTAGCCTACTTCAAGTTGATGAAAAGTAGTTTCGTGAAAATCGGAGAAAATTTTTTTTCAGAAACTCCGGGGTACCTGGATGTCGCGGTGTACCACGCGACAGTTGTATTCCAAAACTGAGTCACTCAGATCACACGAGTACCCAAGCATGCTTGAAACTCATTCAAATGCAAGTGCTTCTATCTGTTGTCTTGATTGTTTCCCACTCATTCCTTTTGGTTTGGGTAACATGTCAAAATCCCATGCCCAGAGAACTTCAGATAGAGTTCGTGGAAATGCTCAGTGGACACCCCAGGTAGGATAAGGATCAGCATTTCCACACTACTCAGAGAATTTTTATTTTCAGGGATGGATTTTTAGCCCAATTCAAGTTGATGAAAAGTAGTTTCGTGAAAATAGGAGAAAATTTTTTTTCAGAAACTCCAGGGTGCCTGGATGTCGTGGTGCACCACGCGACAGTTGTATTCCAAAACTGAGTCACTCAGATCACACGAGTACCCAAGCATGCTTGAAACTCATTCAAATGCAAGTGCTTCTATCTGTTGTCTTGTTTGTTTCCCACTCATTCCTTTTGGTTTGGGTAACATGTCAAAATCCCATGCCCAGAGAACTTCAGATAGAGTTCGTGGAAATGCTCAGTGGACACCCCAGGTAGGGTAAGGATCAGCATTTCCACACTACTCAGAGAATTTTTATTTTCAGGGATGGATTTTTAGCCCAATTCAAGTTGATGAAAAGTAGTTTCGTGAAAATCGGAGAAAATTTTTTTTCAGAAACTCCGGGGTGCCTGGATGTCGCGGTGCACCACGCGACAGTTGTATTCCAAAACTGAGTCACTCAGATCACACGAGTACCCAAGCATGCTTGAAACTCATTCAAATGCAAGTGCTTCTATCTGTTGTCTTGATTGTTTCCCACTCATTCCTTTTGGTTTGGGTAACATGTCAAAATCCCATGACCAGAGAACTTCAGATAGAGTTCGTGGAAATGCTCAGTGGACACCCCAGGTAGGGTAAGGATCAGCATTTCCACACTACTCAGAGAATTTTTATTTTCAGGGATGGATTTTTAGCCCAATTCAAGTTGATGAAAAGTAGTTTCGTGAAAATCGGAGAAAATTTTTTTTCAGAAACTCCGGGGTGCCTGGATGTCGCGGTGCACCACGCGACAGTTGTATTCCAAAACTGAGTCACTCAGATCACACGAGTACCCAAGCATGCTTGAAACTCATTCAAATGCAAGTGCTTCTATCTGTTGTCTTGATTGTTTCCCACTCATTCCTTTTGGTTTGGGTAACATGTCAAAATCCCATGCCCAGAGAACTTCAGATAGAGTTCGTGGAAATGCTCAGTGAACACCCCAGGTAGGGTAAGGATCAGCATTTCCACACTACTCAGAGAATTTTTATTTTCAGGGATGGATTTTTAGCCTACTTCAAGTTGATGAAAAGTAGTTTCGTGAAAATCGGAGAAAATTTTTTTTCAGAAACTCCGGGGTACCTGGATGTCGCGGTGTACCACGCGACAGTTGTATTCCAAAACTGAGTCACTCAGATCACACGAGTACCCAAGCATGCTTGAAACTCATTCAAATGCAAGTGCTTCTATCTGTTGTCTTGATTGTTTCCCACTCATTCCTTTTGGTTTGGGTAACATGTCAAAATCCCATGCCCAGAGAACTTCAGATAGAGTTCGTGGAAATGCTCAGTGGACACCCCAGGTAGGGTAAGGATCAGCATTTCCACACTACTCAGAGAATTTTTATTTTCAGGGATGGATTTTTAGCCCAATTCAAGTTGATGAAAAGTAGTTTCGTGAAAATCGGAGAAAATTTTTTTTCAGAAACTCCGGGGTGCCTGGATGTCGCGGTGCACCACGCGACAGTTGTATTCCAAAACTGAGTCACTCAGATCACACGAGTACCCAAGCATGCTTGAAACTCATTCAAATGCAAGTGCTTCTATCTGTTGTCTTGATTGTTTCCCACTCATTCCTTTTGGTTTGGGTAACATGTCAAAATCCCATGCCCAGAGAACTTCAGATAGAGTTCGTGGAAATGCTCAGTGGACACCCCAGGTAGGGTAAGGATCAGCATTTCCACACTACTCAGAGAATTTTTATTTTCAGGGATGGATTTTTAGCCCAATTCAAGTTGATGAAAAGTAGTTTCGTGAAAATCGGAGAAAATTTTTTTTCAGAAACTCCGGGGTGCCTGGATGTCGCGGTGCACCACGCGACAGTTGTATTCCAAAACTGAGTCACTCAGATCACACGAGTACCCAAGCATGCTTGAAACTCATTCAAATGCAAGTGCTTCTATCTGTTGTCTTGATTGTTTCCCACTCATTCCTTTTGGTTTGGGTAACATGTCAAAATCCCATGCCTAGAGAACTTCAACTAGAGTTCGCGGTAATGCTCAGTGGACACCCCAGGTAGGGTAAGGATCAGCATTTCCACACTACTCAGAGAATTTTTATTTTCAGGGATGGATTTTTAGCCCAATTCAAGTTGATGAAAAGTAGTTTCGTGAAAATCGGAGAAAATTTTTTTTCATTAACTCCGGGGTGCCTGGATGTCGTGGTGCACCACGCGACAGTTGTATTCCAAAACTGAGTCACTCAGATCACACGAGTACCCAAGCATGCTTGAAACTCATTCAAATGCAAGTGCTTCTATCTGTTGTCTTGATTGTTTCCCACTCATTCCTTTTGGTTTGGGTAACATGTCAAAATCCCATGCCCAGAGAACTTCAGATAGAGTTCGTGGAAATGCTCAATGGACACCCCAGGTAGGGTAAGGATCAGCATTTCCACACTACTCAGAGAATTTTTATTTTCAGGGATGGATTTTTAGCCCAATTCAAGTTGATGAAAAGTAGTTTCGTGAAAATCGGAGAAAATTTTTTTTCAGAAACTCCGGGGTGCCTGGATGTCGCGGTGCACCACGCGACAGTTGTATTCCAAAACTGAGTCACTCAGATCACACGAGTACCCAAGCATGCTTGAAACTCATTCAAATGCAAGTGCTTCTATCTGTTGTCTTGATTGTTTCCCACTCATTCCTTTTGGTTTGGGTAACATGTCAAAATCCCATGCCTAGAGAACTTCAACTAGAGTTCGCGGAAATGCTCAGTGGACACCCCACGTAGGGTAAGGATCAGCATTTCCACACTACTCAGAGAATTTTTATTTTCAGGGATGGATTTTTAGCCCACTTCAAGTTGATGAAAAGTAGTTTCGTGAAAATCGGAGAAAATTTTTTTTCATTAACTCCGGGGTGCCTGGATGTCGTGGTGCACCACGCGACAGTTGTATTCCAAAACTGAGTCACTCAGATCACACGAGTACCCAAGCATGCTTGAAACTCATTCAAATGCAAGTGCTTCTATCTGTTGTCTTGATTGTTTCCCACTCATTCCTTTTGGTTTGGGTAACATGTCAAAATCCCATGCCCAGAGAACTTCAGATAGAGTTCGTGGAAATGCTCAGTGGACACCCCAGGTAGGGTAAGGATCAGCATTTCCACACTACTCAGAGAATTTTTATTTTCAGGGATGGATTTTTAGCCTACTTCAAGTTGATGAAAAGTAGTTTCGTGAAAATCGGAGAAAATTTTTTTTCAGAAACTCCGGGGTACCTGGATGTCGCTGTGTACCACGCGACAGTTGTATTCCAAAACTGAGTCACTCAGATCACACGAGTACCCAAGCATGCTTGAAACTCATTCAAATGCAAGTGCTTCTATCTGTTGTCTTGATTGTTTCCCACTCATTCCTTTTGGTTTGGGTAACATGTCAAAATCCCATGCCCAGAGAACTTCAGATAGAGTTCGTGGAAATGCTCAGTGGACACCCCAGGTAGGGTAAGGATCAGCATTTCCACACTACTCAGAGAATTTTTATTTTCAGGGATGGATTTTTAGCCCAATTCAAGTTGATGAAAAGTAGTTTCGTGAAAATCGGAGAAAATTTTTTTTCAGAAACTCCGGGGTGCCTGGATGTCGCGGTGCACCACGCGACAGTTGTATTCCAAAACTGAGTCACTCAGATCACACGAGTACCCAAGCATGCTTGAAACTCATTCAAATGCAAGTGCTTCTATCTGTTGTCTTGATTGTTTCCCACTCATTCCTTTTGGTTTGGGTAACATGTCAAAATCCCATGCCCAGAGAACTTCAGATAGAGTTCGTGGAAATGCTCAGTGGACACCCCAGGTAGGGTAAGGATCAGCATTTCCACACTACTCAGAGAATTTTTATTTTCAGGGATGGATTTTTAGCCCAATTCAAGTTGATGAAAAGTAGTTTCGTGAAAATCGGAGAAAAATTTTTTTCAGAAACTCCGGGGTGCCTGGATGTCGCGGTGCACCACGCGACAGTTGTATTCCAAAACTGAGTCACTCAGATCACACGAGTACCCAAGCATGCTTGAAACTCATTCAAATGCAAGTGCTTCTATCTGTTGTCTTGATTGTTTCCCACTCATTCCTTTTGGTTTGGGTAACATGTCAAAATCCCATGCCTAGAGAACTTCAACTAGAGTTCGCGGTAATGCTCAGTGGACACCCCAGGTAGGGTAAGGATCAGCATTTCCACACTACTCAGAGAATTTTTATTTTCAGGGATGGATTTTTAGCCCAATTCAAGTTGATGAAAAGTAGTTTCGTGAAAATCGGAGAAAATTTTTTTTCATTAACTCCGGGGTGCCTGGATGTCGTGGTGCACCACGCGACAGTTGTATTCCAAAACTGAGTCACTCAGATCACACGAGTACCCAAGCATGCTTGAAACTCATTCAAATGCAAGTGCTTCTATCTGTTGTCTTGATTGTTTCCCACTCATTCCTTTTGGTTTGGGTAACATGTCAAAATCCCATGCCCAGAGAACTTCAGATAGAGTTCGTGGAAATGCTCAATGGACACCCCAGGTAGGGTAAGGATCAGCATTTCCACACTACTCAGAGAATTTTTATTTTCAGGGATGGATTTTTAGCCCAATTCAAGTTGATGAAAAGTAGTTTCGTGAAAATCGGAGAAAATTTTTTTTCAGAAACTCCGGGGTGCCTGGATGTCGCGGTGCACCACGCGACAGTTGTATTCCAAAACTGAGTCACTCAGATCACACGAGTACCCAAGCATGCTTGAAACTCATTCAAATGCAAGTGCTTCTATCTGTTGTCTTGATTGTTTCCCACTCATTCCTTTTGGTTTGGGTAACATGTCAAAATCCCATGCCTAGAGAACTTCAACTAGAGTTCGCGGAAATGCTCAGTGGACACCCCACGTAGGGTAAGGATCAGCATTTCCACACTACTCAGAGAATTTTTATTTTCAGGGATGGATTTTTAGCCCACTTCAAGTTGATGAAAAGTAGTTTCGTGAAAATCGGAGAAAATTTTTTTTCATTAACTCCGGGGTGCCTGGATGTCGTGGTGCACCACGCGACAGTTGTATTCCAAAACTGAGTCACTCAGATCACACGAGTACCAAAGCATGCTTGAAACTCATTCAAATGCAAGTGCTTCTATCTGTTGTCTTGATTGTTTCCCACTCATTCCTTTTGGTTTGGGTAACATGTCAAAATCCCATGACCAGAGAACTTCAGATAGAGTTCGTGGAAATGCTCAGTGGACACCCCAGGTAGGGTAAGGATCAGCATTTCCACACTACTCAGAGAATTTTTATTTTCAGGGATGGATTTTTAGCCCAATTCAAGTTGATGAAAAGTAGTTTCGTGAAAATCGGAGAAATTTTTTTTTCAGAAACTCCGGGGTGCCTGGATGTCGCGGTGCACCACGCGACAGTTGTATTCCAAAACTGAGTCACTCAGATCACACGAGTACCCAAGCATGCTTGAAACTCATTCAAATGCAAGTGCTTCTATCTGTTGTCTTGATTGTTTCCCACTCATTCCTTTTGGTTTGGGTAACATGTCAAAATCCCATGCCCAGAGAACTTCAGATAGAGTTCGTGGAAATGCTCAGTGGACACCCCAGGTAGGGTAAGGATCAGCATTTCCACACTACTCAGAGAATTTTTATTTTCAGGGATGGATTTTTAGCCCAATTCAAGTTGATGAAAAGTAGTTTCGTGAAAATAGGAGAAAATTTTTTTTCAGAAACTCCGGGGTGCCTGGATGTCGCGGTGCACCACGCGACAGTTGTATTCCAAAACTGAGTCTCTCAGATCACACGAGTACCCAAGCATGCTTGAAACTCATTCAAATGCAAGTGCTTCTATCTGTTGTCTTGATTGTTTCCCACTCATTCCTTTTGGTTTGGGTAACATGTCAAAATCCCATGCCTAGAGAACTTCAACTAGAGTTCGCGGAAATGCTCAGTGGACACCCCACGTAGGGTAAGGATCAGCATTTCCACACTACTCAGAGAATTTTTATTTTCAGGGATGGATTTTTAGCCCAATTCAAGTTGATGAAAAGTAGTTTCGTGAAAATCGGAGAAAATTTTTTTTCAGAAACTCCGGGGTACCTGGATGTCGCGGTGTACCACGCGACAGTTGTATTCCAAAACTGAGTCACTCAGATCACACGAGTACCCAAGCATGCTTGAAACTCATTCAAATGCAAGTGCTTCTATCTGTTGTCTTGATTGTTTCCCACTCATTCCTTTTGGTTTGGGTAACATGTCAAAATCCCATGCAGAGAGAACTTCAGATAGAGTTCGTGGAAATGCTCAGTGGACACCCCAGGTAGGATAAGGATCAGCATTTCCACACTACTCAGAGAATTTTTATTTTCAGGGATGGATTTTTAGCCCAATTCAAGTTGATGAAAAGTAGTTTCGTGAAAATAGGAGAAAATTTTTTTTCAGAAACTCCAGGGTGCCTGGATGTCGTGGTGCACCACGCGACAGTTGTATTCCAAAACTGAGTCACTCAGATCACACGAGTACCCAAGCATGCTTGAAACTCATTCAAATGCAAGTGCTTCTATCTGTTGTCTTGTTTGTTTCCCACTCATTCCTTTTGGTTTGGGTAACATGTCAAAATCCCATGCCCAGAGAACTTCAGATAGAGTTCGTGGAAATGCTCAGTGGACACCCCAGGTAGGGTAAGGATCAGCATTTCCACACTACTCAGAGAATTTTTATTTTCAGGGATGGATTTTTAGCCCAATTCAAGTTGATGAAAAGTAGTTTCATGAAAATCGGAGAAAATTTTTTTTCAGAAACTCCGGGGTGCCTGGATGTCGCGGTGCACCACGCGACAGTTGTATTCCAAAACTGAGTCACTCAGATCACACGAGTACCCAAGCATGCTTGAAACTCATTCAAATGCAAGTGCTTCTATCTGTTGTCTTGATTGTTTCCCACTCATTCCTTTTGGTTTGGGTAACATGTCAAAATCCCATGCCCAGAGAACTTCAGATAGAGTTCGTGGAAATGCTCAGTGGACACCCCAGGTAGGGTAAGGATCAGCATTTCCACACTACTCAGAGAATTTTTATTTTCAGGGATGGATTTTTAGCCCAATTCAAGTTGATGAAAAGTAGTTTCGTGAAAATAGGAGAAAATTTTTTTTCAGAAACTCCGGGGTGCCTGGATGTCGCGGTGCACCACGCGACAGTTGTATTCCAAAACTGAGTCTCTCAGATCACACGAGTACCCAAGCATGCTTGAAACTCATTCAAATGCAAGTGCTTCTATCTGTTGTCTTGATTGTTTCCCACTCATTCCTTTTGGTTTGGGTAACATGTCAAAATCCCATGCCTAGAAAACTTCAACTAGAGTTCGCGGAAATGCTCAGTGGACACCCCAGGTAGGGTAAGGATCAGCATTTCCACAGTACTCAGAGAATTTTTATTTTCAGGGATGGATTTTTAGCCCAATTCAAGTTGAAGAAAAGTGGTTTCGTGAAAATCGCAGAAAATTTTTTTTCAGAAACTCCGGGGTGCCTGGATGTCGCGGTGCACCACGCGACAGTTGTATTCCAAAACTGAGTCACTCAGATCACACGAGTACCCAAGCATGCTTGAAACTCATTCAAATGCAAGTGCTTCTATCTGTTGTCTTGATTGTTTCCCACTCATTCCTTTTGGTTTGGGTAACATGTCAAAATCCCATGCCCAGAGAACTTCAGATAGAGTTCGTGGAAATGCTCAGTGGACACCCCAGGTAGGGTAAGGATCAGCATTTCCACACTACTCAGAGAATTTTTATTTTCAGGGATGGATTTTTAGCCCAATTCAAGTTGATGAAAAGTAGTATCGTGAAAATCGGAGAAAATTTTTTTTCAGAAACTCCGGGGTGCCTGGATGTCGCGGTGCACCACGCGACAGTTGTATTCCAAAACTGAGTCACTCAGATCACACGAGTACCCAAGCATGCTTGAAACTCATTCAAATGCAAGTGCTTCTATCTGTTGTCTTGATTGTTTCCCACTCATTCCTTTTGGTTTGGGTAACATGTCAAAATCCCATGCCTAGAGAACTTCAACTAGAGTTCGCGGTAATGCTCAGTGGACACCCCAGGTAGGGTAAGGATCAGCATTTCCACACTACTCAGAGAATTTTTATTTTCAGGGATGGATTTTTAGCCCAATTCAAAGTTGATGAAAAGTAGTTTCGTGAAAATCGGAGAAAATTTTTTTTCATTAACTCCGGGGTGCCTGGATGTCGTGGTGCACCACGCGACAGTTGTATTCCAAAACTGAGTCACTCAGATCACACGAGTACCCAAGCATGCTTGAAACTCATTCAAATGCAAGTGCTTCTATCTGTTGTCTTGATTGTTTCCCACTCATTCCTTTTGGTTTGGGTAACATGTCAAAATCCCATGCCCAGAGAACTTCAGATAGAGTTCGTGGAAATGCTCAATGGACACCCCAGGTAGGGTAAGGATCAGCATTTCCACACTACTCAGAGAATTTTTATTTTCAGGGATGGATTTTTAGCCCAATTCAAGTTGATGAAAAGTAGTTTCGTGAAAATCGGAGAAAATTTTTTTTCAGAAACTCCGGGGTGCCTGGATGTCGCGGTGTACCACGCGACAGTTGTATTCCAAAACTGAGTCACTCAGATCACACGAGTACCCAAGCATGCTTGAAACTCATTCAAATGCAAGTGCTTCTATCTGTTGTCTTGATTGTTTCCCACTCATTCCTTTTGGTTTGGGTAACATGTCAAAATCCCATGCCCAGAGAACTTCAGATAGAGTTCGTGGAAATGCTCAGTGGACACCCCAGGTAGGATAAGGATCAGCATTTCCACACTACTCAGAGAATTTTTATTTTCAGGGATGGATTTTTAGCCCAATTCAAGTTGATGAAAAGTAGTTTCGTGAAAATAGGAGAAAATTTTTTTTCAGAAACTCCAGGGTGCCTGGATGTCGTGGTGCACCACGCGACAGTTGTATTCCAAAACTGAGTCACTCAGATCACACGAGTACCCAAGCATGCTTGAAACTCATTCAAATGCAAGTGCTTCTATCTGTTGTCTTGATTGTTTCCCACTCATTCCTTTTGGTTTGGGTAACATGTCAAAATCCCATGCCCAGAGAACTTCAGATAGAGTTCGTGGAAATGCTCAGTGGACACCCCAGGTAGGGTAAGGATCAGCATTTCCACACTACTCAGAGAATTTTTATTTTCAGGGATGGATTTTTAGCCCAATTCAAGTTGATGAAAAGTAGTTTCGTGAAAATCGGAGAAAATTTTTTTTCAGAAACTCCGGGGTGCCTGGATGTCGCGGTGCACCACGCGACAGTTGTATTCCAAAACTGAGTCACTCAGATCACACGAGTACCCAAGCATGCTTGAAACTCATTCAAATGCAAGTGCTTCTATCTGTTGTCTTGATTGTTTCCCACTCATTCCTTTTGGTTTGGGTAACATGTCAAAATCCCATGCCCAGAGAACTTCAGATAGAGTTCGTGGAAATGCTCAGTGGACACCCCAGGTAGGGTAAGGATCAGCATTTCCACACTACTCAGAGAATTTTTATTTTCAGGGATGGATTTTTAGCCCAATTCAAGTTGATGAAAAGTAGTTTCGTGAAAATAGGAGAAAATTTTTTTTCAGAAACTCCGGGGTGCCTGGATGTCGCGGTGCACCACGCGACAGTTGTATTCCAAAACTGAGTCTCTCAGATCACACGAGTACCCAAGCATGCTTGAAACTCATTCAAATGCAAGTGCTTCTATCTGTTGTCTTGATTGTTTCCCACTCATTCCTTTTGGTTTGGGTAACATGTCAAAATCCCATGCCTAGAAAACTTCAACTAGAGTTCGCGGAAATGCTCAGTGGACACCCCAGGTAGGGTAAGGATCAGCATTTCCACACTACTCAGAGAATTTTTATTTTCAGGGATGGATTTTTAGCCCAATTCAAGTTGATGAAAAGTAGTTTCGTGAAAATCGGAGAAAATTTTTTTTCAGAAACTCCGGGGTGCCTGGATGTCGCGGTGCACCACGCGACAGTTGTATTCCAAAACTGAGTCACTCAGATCACACGAGTACCCAAGCATGCTTGAAACTCATTCAAATGCAAGTGCTTCTATCTGTTGTCTTGATTGTTTCCCACTCATTCCTTTTGGTTTGGGTAACATGTCAAAATCCCATGCCCAGAGAACTTCAGATAGAGTTCGTGGAAATGCTCAGTGGACACCCCAGGTAGGGTAAGGATCAGCATTTCCACACTAATCAGAGAATTTTTATTTTCAGGGATGGATTTTTAGCCCAATTTAAGTTGATGAAAAGTATTTTCGTGAAAATCGGAGAAAATTTTTTTTCAGAAACTCCGGGGTGCCTGGATGTCGCGGTGCACCACGCGACAGTTGTATTCCAAAACTGAGTTACTCAGATCACACGAGTACCCAAGCATGCTTGAAACTCATTCAAATGCAAGTGCTTCTATCTGTTGTCTTGATTGTTTCCCACTCATTCCTTTTGGTTTGGGTAACATGTCAAAATCCCATGCCCAGAGAACTTCAGATAGAGTTGTTGGAAATGCTCAGTGGACATCCCAGGTAGGGTAAGGATCAGCATTTCCACACTACTCAGAGAATTTTTATTTTCAGGGATGGATTTTTAGCCCAATTCAAGTTGATGAAAAGTAGTTTCGTGAAAATCAGAGAAAATTTTTTTTCAGAAACTCCGGGGTGCCTGGATGTCGCGGTGCACCACGCGACAGTTGTATTCCAAAACTGAGTCACTCAGATCACACGAGTACCCAAGCATGCTTGAAACTCATTCAAATGCAAGTGCTTCTATCTGTTGTCTTGATTGTTTCCCACTCATTCCTTTTGGTTTGGGTAACATGTCAAAATCCCATGCCCAGAGAACAGATAGAGTTCGTGGAAATGCTCAGTGGACACCCCAGGTAGGGTAAGGATCAGCATTTCCACACTACTCAGAGAATTTTTATTTTCAGGGATGGATTTTTAGCCCAATTCAAGTTGATGAAAAGTAGTTTCGTGAAAATCGGAGAAAATTTTTTTTCAGAAACTCCGGGGTGCCTGGATGTCGCGGTGCACCACGCGACAGTTGTATTCCAAAACTGAGTTACTCAGATCACACGAGTACCCAAGCATGCTTGAAACTCATTCAAATGCAAGTGCTTCTATCTGTTGTCTTGATTGTTTCCCACTCATTCCTTTTGGTTTGGGTAACATGTCAAAATCCCATGCCCAGAGAACTTCAGATAGAGTTCGTGGAAATGCTCAGTGGACACCCCAGGTAGGGTAAGGATCAGCATTTCCACACTACTCAGAGAATTTTTATTTTCAGGGATGGATTTTTAGCCCAATTCAAGTTGATGAAAAGTAGTTTCGTGAAAATCGGAGAAAATTTTTTTTCAGAAACTCCGGGTTGCCTGGATGTCGCGGTGCACGACGCGACAGTTGTATTCCAAAACTGAGTCTCTCAGATCACACGAGTACCCAAGCATGCTTGAAACTCATTCAAATGCTAGTGCTTCTATCTGTTGTCTTGATTGTTTCCCACTCATTCCTTTTGGTTTGGGTAACATGTCAAATTCCCATGCCCAGAGAACTTCAGATAGAGTTCGTGGAAATGCTCAGTGGACACCCCAGGTAGGGTAAGGATCAGCATTTCCACACTACTCAGAGAATTTTTATTTTCAGGGATGGATTTTTAGCCCAATTCAAGTTGATGAAAAGTAGTTTCGTGAAAATAGGAGAAAATTTTTTTTCAGAAACTCCGGGGTGCCTGGATGTCGCGGTGCACCACGCGACAGTTGTATTCCAAAACTGAGTCTCTCAGATCACACGAGTACCCAAGCATGCTTGAAACTCATTCAAATGCAAGTGCTTCTATCTGTTGTCTTGATTGTTTCCCACTCATTCCTTTTGGTTTGGGTAACATGTCAAAATCCCATGCCTAGAAAACTTCAACTAGAGTTCGCGGAAATGCTCAGTGGACACCCCAGGTAGGGTAAGGATCAGCATTTCCACACTACTCAGAGAATTTTTATTTTCAGGGATGGATTTTTAGCCCAATTCAAGTTGATGAAAAGTAGTTTCGTGAAAATCGGAGAAAATTTTTTTTCAGAAACTCCGGGGTGCCTGGATGTCGCGGTGCACCACGCGACAGTTGTATTCCAAAACTGAGTCACTCAGATCACACGAGTACCCAAGCATGCTTGAAACTCATTCAAATGCAAGTGCTTCTATCTGTTGTCTTGATTGTTTCCCACTCATTCCTTTTGGTTTGGGTAACATGTCAAAATCCCATGCCCAGAGAAATTCAGATAGAGTTCGTGGAAATGCTCAGTGGACACCCCAGGTAGGGTAAGGATCAGCATTTCCACACTAATCAGAGAATTTTTATTTTCAGGGATGGATTTTTAGCCCAATTTAAGTTGATGAAAAGTATTTTCGTGAAAATCGGAGAAAATTTTTTTTCAGAAACTCCGGGGTGCCTGGATGTCGCGGTGCACCACGCGACAGTTGTATTCCAAAACTGAGTTACTCAGATCACACGAGTACCCAAGCATGCTTGAAACTCATTCAAATGCCAGTGCTTCTATCTGTTGTCTTGATTGTTTCCCACTCATTCCTTTTGGTTTGGGTAACATGTCAAAATCCCATGCCCAGAGAACTTCAGATAGAGTTCTTGGAAATGCTCAGTGGACATCCCAGGTAGGGTAAGGATCAGCATTTCCACACTACTCAGAGAATTTTTATTTTCAGGGATGGATTTTTAGCCCAATTCAAGTTGATGAAAAGTAGTTTCGTGAAAATCAGAGAAAATTTTTTTTCAGAAACTCCGGGGTGCCTGGATGTCGCGGTGCACCACGCGACAGTTGTATTCCAAAACTGAGTCACTCAGATCACACGAGTACCCAAGCATGCTTGAAACTCATTCAAATGCAAGTGCTTCTATCTGTTGTCTTGATTGTTTCCCACTCATTCCTTTTGGTTTGGGTAACATGTCAAAATCCCATGCCCAGAGAACAGATAGAGTTCGTGGAAATGCTCAGTGGACACCCCAGGTAGGGTAAGGATCAGCATTTCCACACTACTCAGAGAATTTTTATTTTCAGGGATGGATTTTTAGCCCAATTCAAGTTGATGAAAAGTAGTTTCGTGAAAATCGGAGAAAATTTTTTTTCAGAAACTCCGGGGTGCCTGGATGTCGCGGTGCACCACGCGACAGTTGTATTCCAAAACTGAGTTACTCAGATCACACGAGTACCCAAGCATGCTTGAAACTCATTCAAATGCTTCTATCTGTTGTCTTGATTGTTTCCCACTCATTCCTTTTGGTTTGGGTAACATGTCAAAATCCCATGCCCAGAGAACTTCAGATAGAGTTCGTGGAAATGCTCAGTGGACACCCCAGGTAGGGTAAGGATCAGCATTTCCACACTACTCAGAGAATTTTTATTTTCAGGGATGGATTTTTAGCCCAATTCAAGTTGATGAAAAGTAGTTTCGTGAAAATCGGAGAAAATTTTTTTTCAGAAACTCCGGGTTGCCTGGATGTCGCGGTGCACGACGCGACAGTTGTATTCCAAAACTGAGTCTCTCAGATCACACGAGTACCCAAGCATGCTTGAAACTCATTCAAATGCAAGTGCTTCTATCTGTTGTCTTGATTGTTTCCCACTCATTCCTTTTGGTTTGGGTAACATGTCAAAATCCCATGCCCAGAGAACTTCAGATAGAGTTCGTGGAAATGCTCAGTGGACACCCCAGGTAGGGTAAGGATCAGCATTTCCACACTACTCAGAGAATTTTTATTTTCAGGGATGGATTTTTAGCCCAATTCAAGTTGATGAAAAGTAGTTTCGTGAAAATAGGAGAAAATTTTTTTTCAGAAACTCCGGGGTGCCTGGATGTCGCGGTGCACCACGCGACAGTTGTATTCCAAAACTGAGTCTCTCAGATCACACGAGTACCCAAGCATGCTTGAAACTCATTCAAATGCAAGTGCTTCTATCTGTTGTCTTGATTGTTTCCCACTCATTCCTTTTGGTTTGGGTAACATGTCAAAATCCCATGCCTAGAAAACTTCAACTAGAGTTCGCGGAAATGCTCAGTGGACACCCCAGGTAGGGTAAGGATCAGCATTTCCACACTACTCAGAGAATCTTTATTTTCAGGGATGGATTTTTAGCCCAATTCAAGTTGATGAAAAGTAGTTTCGTGAAAATCGGAGAAAATTTTTTTTCAGAAACTCCGGGGTGCCTGGATGTCGCGGTGCACCACGCGACAGTTGTATTCCAAAACTGAGTCACTCAGATCACACGAGTACCCAAGCATGCTTGAAACTCATTCAAATGCAAGTGCTTCTATCTGTTGTCTTGATTGTTTCCCACTCATTCCTTTTGGTTTGGGTAACATGTCAAAATCCCATGCCCAGAGAACTTCAGATAGAGTTCGTGGAAATGCTCAGTGGACACCCCAGGTAGGGTAAGGATCAGCATTTCCACACTAATCAGAGAATTTTTATTTTCAGGGATGGATTTTTAGCCCAATTTAAGTTGATGAAAAGTATTTTCGTGAAAATCGGAGAAAATTTTTTTTCAGAAACTCCGGGGTGCCTGGATGTCGCGGTGCACCACGCGACAGTTGTATTCCAAAACTGAGTTACTCAGATCACACGAGTACCCAAGCATGCTTGAAACTCATTCAAATGCAAGTGCTTCTATCTGTTGTCTTGATTGTTTCCCACTCATTCCTTTTGGTTTGGGTAACATGTCAAAATCCCATGCCCAGAGAACTTCAGATAGAGTTCTTGGAAATGCTCAGTGGACACCCCAGGTAGGGTAAGGATCAGCATTTCCACACTACTCAGAGAATTTTTATTTTCAGGGATGGATTTTTAGCCCAATTCAAGTTGATGAAAAGTAGTTTCATGAAAATCGGAGAAAATTTTTTTTCAGAAACTCCGGGGTGCCTGGATGTCGCGGTGCACCACGCGACAGTTGTATTCCAAAACTGAGTTACTCAGATCACACGAGTACCTAAGCATGCTTGAAACTCATTCAAATGCAAGTGCTTCTATCTGTTGTCTTGATTGTTTCCCACTCATTCCTTTTGGTTTGGGTAACATGTCAAAATCCCATGCCTAGAGAACTTCAACTAGAGTTCGCGGAAATGCTCAGTGGACACCCCAGGTAGGGTAAGGATCAGCATTTCCACACTACTCAGAGAATTTTTATTTTCAGGGATGGATTTTTAGCCCACTTCAAGTTGATGAAAAGTAATTTCGTGAAAATCGGAGAAAATTTTTTTTCAGAAACTCCGGGGTTCCTGGATGTCGCGGTGTACCACGCGACAGTTGTATTCCAAAACTGAGTCACTCAGATCACACGAGTACCCAAGCATGCTTGAAACTCATTCAAATGCAAGTGCTACTATCTGTTGTCTTGATTGTTTCCCACTCATTCCTTTTGGTTTGGGTAACATGTCAAAATCCCATGCCGAGAAAACTTCAACTAGAGTTCGCGGAAATGATCAGTGGACACCCCAGGTAGGGTAAGGATCAGCATTTCCACGCTACTCAGAGAATTTTTATTTTCACGGATGGATTTTTAGCCCAATTCAAGTTGATGAAAAGTAGTTTCGTGAAAATCGGAGAAAATTTTTTTTCAGAAACTCCGGGGTGCCTGGATGTCGCGGTGCACCACGCGACAGTTGTATTCCAAAACTGAGTTACTCAGATCACACGAGTACCCAAGCATGCTTGAAACTCATTCAAATGCAAGTGCTTCTATCTGTTGTCTTGATTGTTTCCCACTCATTCCTTTTGGTTTGGGTAACATGTCAAAATCCCATGCCCAGAGAACTTCAGATAGAGTTCGTGGAAATGCTCAGTGGACACCCCAGGTAGGGTAAGGATCAGCATTTCCACACTACTCAGGGAATTTTTATTTTCAGGGATGGATTTTTAGCCCAATTCAAGTTGATGAAAAGTAGTTTCGTGAAAATCGGAGAAAATTTTTTTTCAGAAACTCCGGGGTGCCTGGATGTCGCGGTGCACCACGCGACAGTTGTATTCCAAAACTGAGTTACTCAGATCACACGAGTACCCAAGCATGCTTGAAACTCATTCAAATGCAAGTGCTTCTATCTGTTGTCTTGATTGTTTCCCACTCATTCCTTTTGGTTTGGGTAACATGTCAAAATCCCATGCCCAGAGAACTTCAGATAGAGTTCGTGGAAATGCTCAGTGGACACCCCAGGTAGGGTAAGGATCAGCATTTCCACACTACTCAGAGAATTTTTATTTTCAGGGATGGATTTTTAGCCCAATTCAAGTTGATGAAAAGTAGTTTCGTGAAAATAGGAGAAAATTTTTTTTCAGAAACTCCGGGGTGCCTGGATGTCGCGGTGCACCACGCGACAGTTGTATTCCAAAACTGAGTCTCTCAGATCACACGAGTACCCAAGCATGCTTGAAACTCATTCAAATGCAAGTGCTTCTATCTGTTGTCTTGATTGTTTCCCACTCATTCCTTTTGGTTTGGGTAACATGTCAAAATCCCATGCCTAGAAAACTTCAACTAGAGTTCGCGGAAATGCTCAGTGGACACCCCAGGTAGGGTAAGGATCAGCATTTCCACACTACTCAGAGAATTTTTATTTTCAGGGATGGATTTTTAGCCCAATTCAAGTTGATGAAAAGTAGTTTCGTGAAAATCGGAGAAAATTTTTTTTCAGAAACTCCGGGGTGCCTGGATGTCGCGGTGCACCACGCGACAGTTGTATTCCAAAACTGAGTCACTCAGATCACACGAGTACCCAAGCATGCTTGAAACTCATTCAAATGCAAGTGCTTCTATCTGTTGTCTTGATTGTTTCCCACTCATTCCTTTTGGTTTGGGTAACATGTCAAAATCCCATGCCCAGAGAACTTCAGATAGAGTTCGTGGAAATGCTCAGTGGACACCCCAGGTAGGGTAAGGATCAGCATTTCCACACTAATCAGAGAATTTTTATTTTCAGGGATGGATTTTTAGCCCAATTTAAGTTGATGAAAAGTATTTTCGTGAAAATCGGAGAAAATTTTTTTTCAGAAACTCCGGGGTGCCTGGATGTCGCGGTGCACCACGCGACAGTTGTATTCCAAAACTGAGTTACTCAGATCACACGAGTACCCAAGCATGCTTGAAACTCATTCAAATGCAAGTGCTTCTATCTGTTGTCTTGATTGTTTCCCACTCATTCCTTTTGGTTTGGGTAACATGTCAAAATCCCATGCCCAGAGAACTTCAGATAGAGTTCTTGGAAATGCTCAGTGGACATCCCAGGTAGGGTAAGGATCAGCATTTCCACACTACTCAGAGAATTTTTATTTTCAGGGATGGATTTTTAGCCCAATTCAAGTTGATGAAAAGTAGTTTCGTGAAAATCAGAGAAAATTTTTTTTCAGAAACTCCGGGGTGCCTGGATGTCGCGGTGCACCACGCGACAGTTGTATTCCAAAACTGAGTCACTCAGATCACACGAGTACCCAAGCATGCTTGAAACTCATTCAAATGCAAGTGCTTCTATCTGTTGTCTTGATTGTTTCCCACTCATTCCTTTTGGTTTGGGTAACATGTCAAAATCCCATGCCCAGAGAACAGATAGAGTTCGTGGAAATGCTCAGTGGACACCCCAGGTAGGGTAAGGATCAGCATTTCCACACTACTCAGAGAATTTTTATTTTCAGGGATGGATTTTTAGCCCAATTCAAGTTGATGAAAAGTAGTTTCGTGAAAATCGGAGAAAATTTTTTTTCAGAAACTCCGGGGTGCCTGGATGTCGCGGTGCACCACGCGACAGTTGTATTCCAAAACTGAGTTACTCAGATCACACGAGTACCCAAGCATGCTTGAAACTCATTCAAATGCTTCTATCTGTTGTCTTGATTGTTTCCCACTCATTCCTTTTGGTTTGGGTAACATGTCAAAATCCCATGCCCAGAGAACTTCAGATAGAGTTCGTGGAAATGCTCAGTGGACACCCCAGGTAGGGTAAGGATCAGCATTTCCACACTACTCAGAGAATTTTTATTTTCAGGGATGGATTTTTAGCCCAATTCAAGTTGATGAAAAGTAGTTTCGTGAAAATCGGAGAAAATTTTTTTTTCAGAAACTCCGGGTTGCCTGGATGTCGCGGTGCACGACGCGACAGTTGTATTCCAAAACTGAGTCTCTCAGATCACACGAGTACCCAAGCATGCTTGAAACTCATTCAAATTCAAGTGCTTCTATCTGTTGTCTTGATTGTTTCCCACTCATTCCTTTTGGTTTGGGTAACATGTCAAAATCCCATGCCCAGAGAACTTCAGATAGAGTTCGTGGAAATGCTCAGTGGACACCCCAGGTAGGGTAAGGATCAGCATTTCCACACTACTCAGAGAATTTTTATTTTCAGGGATGGATTTTTAGCCCAATTCAAGTTGATGAAAAGTAGTTTCGTGAAAATAGGAGAAAATTTTTTTTCAGAAACTCCGGGGTGCCTGGATGTCGCGGTGCACCACGCGACAGTTGTATTCCAAAACTGAGTCTCTCAGATCACACGAGTACCCAAGCATGCTTGAAACTCATTCAAATGCAAGTGCTTCTATCTGTTGTCTTGATTGTTTCCCACTCATTCCTTTTGGTTTGGGTAACATGTCAAAATCCCATGCCTAGAAAACTTCAACTAGAGTTCGCGGAAATGCTCAGTGGACACCCCAGGTAGGGTAAGGATCAGCATTTCCACACTACTCAGAGAATTTTTATTTTCAGGGATGGATTTTTAGCCCAATTCAAGTTGATGAAAAGTAGTTTCGTGAAAATCGGAGAAAATTTTTTTTCAGAAACTCCGGGGTGCCTGGATGTCGCGGTGCACCACGCGACAGTTGTATTCCAAAACTGAGTCACTCAGATCACACGAGTACCCAAGCATGCTTGAAACTCATTCAAATGCAAGTGCTTCTATCTGTTGTCTTGATTGTTTCCCACTCATTCCTTTTGGTTTGGGTAACATGTCAAAATCCCA
Source organism: Lepisosteus platostomus (assembly GCF_059453375.1). Lineage (NCBI taxonomy): Eukaryota > Metazoa > Chordata > Actinopteri > Semionotiformes > Lepisosteidae > Lepisosteus > Lepisosteus platostomus. Next base: position 58,433,458 of record NC_142619.1, on the reverse strand, counting down.
TGCCCAGAGAACTTCAGATAGAGTTCGTGGAAATGCTCAGTGGACACCCCAGGTAGGGTAAGGATCAGCATTTCCACACTAATCAGAGAATTTTTATTTTCAGGGATGGATTTTTAGCCCAATTTAAGTTGATGAAAAGTATTTTCGTGAAAATCGGAGAAAATTTTTTTTCAGAAACTCCGGGGTGCCTGGATGTCGCGGTGCACCACGCGACAGTTGTATTCCAAAACTGAGTTACTCAGATCACACGAGTACCCAAGCATGCTTGAAACTCATTCAAATGCAAGTGCTTCTATCTGTTGTCTTGATTGTTTCCCACTCATTCCTTTTGGTTTGGGTAACATGTCAAAATCCCATGCCCAGAGAACTTCAGATAGAGTTCTTGGAAATGCTCAGTGGACATCCCAGGTAGGGTAAGGATCAGCATTTCCACACTACTCAGAGAATTTTTATTTTCAGGGATGGATTTTTAGCCCAATTCAAGTTGATGAAAAGTAGTTTCGTGAAAATCAGAGAAAATTTTTTTTCAGAAACTCCGGGGTGCCTGGATGTCGCGGTGCACCACGCGACAGTTGTATTCCAAAACTGAGTCACTCAGATCACACGAGTACCCAAGCATGCTTGAAACTCATTCAAATGCAAGTGCTTCTATCTGTTGTCTTGATTGTTTCCCACTCATTCCTTTTGGTTTGGGTAACATGTCAAAATCCCATGCCCAGAGAACAGATAGAGTTCGTGGAAATGCTCAGTGGACACCCCAGGTAGGGTAAGGATCAGCATTTCCACACTACTCAGAGAATTTTTATTTTCAGGGATGGATTTTTAGCCCAATTCAAGTTGATGAAAAGTAGTTTCGTGAAAATCGGAGAAAATTTTTTTTCAGAAACTCCGGGGTGCCTGGATGTCGCGGTGCACCACGCGACAGTTGTATTCCAAAACTGAGTTACTCAGATCACACGAGTACCCAAGCATGCTTGAAACTCATTCAAATGCAAGTGCTTCTATCTGTTGTCTTGATTGTTTCCCACTCATTCCTTTTGGTTTGGGTAACATGTCAAAATCCCATGCCCAGAGAACTTCAGATAGAGTTCGTGGAAATGCTCAGTGGACACCCCAGGTAGGGTAAGGATCAGCATTTCCACACTACTCAGAGAATATTTATTTTCAGGGATGGATTTTTAGCCCAATTCAAGTTGATGAAAAGTAGTTTCGTGAAAATCGGAGAAAATTTTTTTTCAGAAACTCCGGGTTGCCTGGATGTCGCGGTGCACGACGCGACAGTTGTATTCCAAAACTGAGTCTCTCAGATCACACGAGTACCCAAGCATGCTTGAAACTCATTCAAATGCAAGTGCTTCTATCTGTTGTCTTGATTGTTTCCCACTCATTCCTTTTGGTTTGGGTAACATGTCAAAATCCCATGCCCAGAGAACTTCAGATAGAGTTCGTGGAAATGCTCAGTGGACACCCCAGGTAGGGTAAGGATCAGCATTTCCACACTACTCAGAGAATTTTTATTTTCAGGGATGGATTTTTAGCCCAATTCAAGTTGATGAAAAGTAGTTTCGTGAAAATCGGAGAAAATTTTTTTTCAGAAACTCCAGGGTGCCTGGATGTCGCGGTGCACCACGCGACAGTTGTATTCCAAAACTGAGTCACTCAGATCACACGAGTACCCAAGCATGCTTGAAACTCATTCAAATGCAAGTGCTTCTATCTGTTGTCTTGATTGTTTCCCACTCATTCCTTTTGGTTTGGGTAACATGTCAAAATCCCATGCCCAGAGAACTTCAGATAGAGTTCGTGGAAATGCTCAGTGGACACCCCAGGTAGGGTAAGGATCAGCATTTCCACACTACTCAGAGAATTTTTATTTTCAGGGATGGATTTTTAGCCCAATTCAAGTTGATGAAAAGTAGTTTCATGAAAATCGGAGAAAATTTTTTTTCAGAAACTCCGGGGTGCCTGGATGTCGCGGTGCACCACGCGACAGTTGTATTCCAAAACTGAGTTACTCAGATCACACGAGTACCTAAGCATGCTTGAAACTCATTCAAATGCAAGTGCTTCTATCTGTTGTCTTGATTGTTTCCCACTCATTCCTTTTGGTTTGGGTAACATGTCAAAATCCCATGCCTAGAGAACTTCAACTAGAGTTCGCGGAAATGCTCAGTGGACACCCCAGGTAGGGTAAGGATCAGCATTTCCACACTACTCAGAGAATTTTTATTTTCAGGGATGGATTTTTAGCCCACTTCAAGTTGATGAAAAGTAATTTCGTGAAAATCGGAGAAAATTTTTTTTCAGAAACTCCGGGGTTCCTGGATGTCGCGGTGTACCACGCGACAGTTGTATTCCAAAACTGAGTCACTCAGATCACACGAGTACCCAAGCATGCTTGAAACTCATTCAAATGCAAGTGCTACTATCTGTTGTCTTGATTGTTTCCCACTCATTCCTTTTGGTTTGGGTAACATGTCAAAATCCCATGCCGAGAAAACTTCAACTAGAGTTCGCGGAAATGCTCAGTGGACACCCCAGGTAGGGTAAGGATCAGCATTTCCACGCTACTCAGAGAATTTTTATTTTCACGGATGGATTTTTAGCCCAATTCAAGTTGATGAAAAGTAGTTTCGTGAAAATCGGAGAAAATTTTTTTTCAGAAACTCCGGGGTGCCTGGATGTCGCGGTGCACCACGCGACAGTTGTATTCCAAAACTGAGTTACTCAGATCACACGAGTACCCAAGCATGCTTGAAACTCATTCAAATGCAAGTGCTTCTATCTGTTGTCTTGATTGTTTCCCACTCATTCCTTTTGGTTTGGGTAACATGTCAAAATCCCATGCCCAGAGAACTTCAGATAGAGTTCGTGGAAATGCTCAGTGGACACCCCAGGTAGGGTAAGGATCAGCATTTCCACACTACTCAGAGAATTTTTATTTTCAGGGATGGATTTTTAGCCCAATTCAAGTTGATGAAAAGTAGTTTTGTGAAAATCGGAGAAAATTTTTTTTCAGAAACTCCGGGGTGCCTGGATGTCGCGGTGCACCACGCGACAGTTGTATTCCAAAACTGAGTCTCTCAGATCACACGAGTACCCAAGCATGCTTGAAACTCATTCAAATGCAAGTGCTTCTATCTGTTGTCTTGATTGTTTCCCACTCATTCCTTTTGGTTTGGGTAACATGTCAAAATCCCATGCCTAGAGAACTTCAACTAGAGTTCGCGGAAATGCTCAGTGGACACCCCAGGTAGGGTAAGGATCAGCATTTCCACACTACTCAGAGAATTTTTATTTTCAGGGATGGATTTTTAGCCCACTTCAAGTTGATGAAAAGTAATTTCGTGAAAATCGGAGAAAATTTTTTTTCAGAAACTCCGGGGTTCCTGGATGTCGCGGTGTACCACGCGACAGTTGTATTCCAAAACTGAGTCACTCAGATCACACGAGTACCCAAGCATGCTTGAAACTCATTCAAATGCAAGTGCTACTATCTGTTGTCTTGATTGTTTCCCACTCATTCCTTTTGGTTTGGGTAACATGTCAAAATCCCATGCCGAGAAAACTTCAACTAGAGTTCGCGGAAATGCTCAGTGGACACCCCAGGTAGGGTAAGGATCAGCATTTCCACGCTACTCAGAGAATTTTTATTTTCACGGATGGATTTTTAGCCCAATTCAAGTTGATGAAAAGTAGTTTCGTGAAAATCGGAGAAAATTTTTTTTCAGAAACTCCGGGGTGCCTGGATGTCGCGGTGCACCACGCGACAGTTGTATTCCAAAACTGAGTTACTCAGATCACACGAGTACCCAAGCATGCTTGAAACTCATTCAAATGCAAGTGCTTCTATCTGTTGTCTTGATTGTTTCCCACTCATTCCTTTTGGTTTGGGTAACATGTCAAAATCCCATGCCCAGAGAACTTCAGATAGAGTTCGTGGAAATGCTGAGTGGACACCCCAGGTAGGGTAAGGATCAGCATTTCCACACTACTCAGAGAATTTTTATTTTCAGGGATGGATTTTTAGCCCAATTCAAGTTGATGAAAAGTAGTTTCGTGAAAATCGGAGAAAATTTTTTTTCAGAAACTCCGGGGTGCCTGGATGTCGCGGTGCACCACGCGACAGTTGTATTCCAAAACTGAGTTACTCAGATCACACGAGTACCCAAGCATGCTTGAAACTCATTCAAATGCAAGTGCTTCTATCTGTTGTCTTGATTGTTTCCCACTCATTCCTTTTGGTTTGGGTAACATGTCAAAATCCCATGCCCAGAGAACTTCAGATAGAGTTCGTGGAAATGCTCAGTGGACACCCCAGGTAGGGTAAGGATCAGCATTTCCACACTACTCAGAGAATTTTTATTTTCAGGGATGGATTTTTAGCCCAATTCAAGTTGATGAAAAGTAGTTTCGTGAAAATCGGAGTAAATTTTTTTTCAGAAACTCCGGGGTGCCTGGATGTCGCGGTGCACCACGCGACAGTTGTATTCCAAAACTGAGTTACTCAGATCACACGAGTACCCAAGCATGCTTGAAACTCATTCAAATGCAAGTGCTTCTATCTGTTGTCTTGATTGTTTCCCACTCATTCCTTTTGGTTTGGGTAACATGTCAAAATCCCATGCCCAGAGAACTTCAGATAGAGTTCGTGGAAATGCTCAGTGGACACCCCAGGTAGGGTAAGGATCAGCATTTCCACACTACTCAGAGAATTTTTATTTTCAGGGATGGATTTTTAGCCCAATTCAAGTTGATGAAAAGTAGTTTTGTGAAAATCGGAGAAAATTTTTTTTCAGAAACTCCGGGGTGCCTGGATGTCGCGGTGCACCACGCGACAGTTGTATTCCAAAACTGAGTCTCTCAGATCACACGAGTACCCAAGCATGCTTGAAACTCATTCAAATGCAAGTGCTTCTATCTGTTGTCTTGATTGTTTCCCACTTATTCCTTTTGGTTTGGGTAACATGTCAAAATCCCATGCCTAGAAAACTTCAACTAGAGTTCGCGGAAATGCTCAGTGGACACCCCAGGTAGGGTAAGGATCAGCATTTCCACAGTACTCAGAGAATTTTTATTTTCAGGGATGGATTTTTAGCCCAATTCAAGTTGAAGAAAAGTGGTTTCGTGAAAATTGCAGAAAATTTTTTTTCAGAAACTCCGGGGTGCCTGGATGTCGCGGTGCACCACGCGACAGTTGTATTCCAAAACTGAGTCACTCAGATCACACGAGTACCCAAGCATGCTTGAAACTCATTCAAATGCAAGTGCTTCTATCTGTTGTCTTGATTGTTTCCCACTCATTCCTTTTGGTTTGGGTAACATGTCAAAATCCCATGCCTACAGAACTTCAACTAGAGTTCGCGGAAATGCTCAGTGGACACCCCAGGTAGGGTAAGGATCAGCATTTCCACACTACTCAGAGAATTTTTATTTTCAGGGATGGATTTTTAGCCCACTTCAAGTTGATGAAAAGTAATTTCGTGAAAATCGGAGAAAATTTTTTTTCAGAAACTCCGGGGTGCCTGGATGTCGCGGTGTACCACGCGACAGTTGTATTCCAAAACTGAGTCACTCAGATCACACGAGTACCCAAGCATGCTTGAAACTCATTCAAATGCAAGTGCTACTATCTGTTGTCTTGATTGTTTCCCACTCATTCCTTTTGGTTTGGGTAACATGTCAAAATCCCATGCCGAGAAAACTTCAACTAGAGTTCGCGGAAATGCTCAGTGGACACCCCAGGTAGGGTAAGGATCAGCATTTCCACGCTACTCAGAGAATTTTTATTTTCAGGGATGGATTTTTAGCCCAATTCAAGTTGATGAAAAGTAGTTTCGTGAAAATCGGAGAAAATTTTTTTTCAGAAACTCCGGGGTGCCTGGATGTCGCGGTGCACCACGCGACAGTTGTATTCCAAAACTGAGTCACTCAGATCACACGAGTACCCAAGCATGCTTGAAACTCATTCAAATGCAAGTGCTTCTATCTGTTGTCTTGATTGTTTCCCACTCATTCCTTTTGGTTTGGGTAACATGTCAAAATCCCATGCCCAGAGAACTTCAGATAGAGTTCGTGGAAATGCTCAGTGGACACCCCAGATAGGGTAAGGATCAGCATTTCCACACTACTCAGAGAATTTTTATTTTCAGGGATGGATTTTTAGCCCAATTCAAGTTGATGAAAAGTAGTTTCGTGAAAATCTGAGAAAATTTTTTTTCAGAAACTCCGGGGTGCCTGGATGTCGCGGTGCACCACGCGACAGTTGTATTCCAAAACTGAGTTACTCAGATCACACGAGTACCCAAGCATGCTTGAAACTCATTCAAATGCAAGTGCTTCTATCTGTTGTCTTGATTGTTTCCCACTCATTCCTTTTGGTTTGGGTAACATGTCAAAATCCCATGCCCAGAGAACTTCAGATAGAGTTCGTGGAAATGCTCAGTGGACACCCCAGGTAGGGTAAGGATCAGCATTTCCACACTACTCAGGGAATTTTTATTTTCAGGGATGGATTTTTAGCCCAATTCAAGTTGATGAAAAGTAGTTTCGTGAAAATCGGAGAAAATTTTTTTTCAGAAACTCCGGGGTGCCTGGATGTCGCGGTGCACCACGCGACAGTTGTATTCCAAAACTGAGTTACTCAGATCACACGAGTACCCAAGCATGCTTGAAACTCATTCAAATGCAAGTGCTTCTATCTGTTGTCTTGATTGTTTCCCACTCATTCCTTTTGGTTTGGGTAACATGTCAAAATCCCATGCCCAGAGAACTTCAGATAGAGTTCGTGGAAATGCTCAGTGGACACCCCAGGTAGGGTAAGGATCAGCATTTCCACACTACTCAGGGAATTTTTATTTTCAGGGATGGATTTTTAGCCCAATTCAAGTTGATGAAAAGTAGTTTCGTGAAAATCGGAGAAAATTTTTTTTCAGAAACTCCGGGGTGCCTGGATGTCGCGGTGCACCACGCGACAGTTGTATTCCAAAACTGAGTTACTCAGATCACACGAGTACCCAAGCATGCTTGAAACTCATTCAAATGCAAGTGCTTCTATCTGTTGTCTTGATTGTTTCCCACTCATTCCTTTTGGTTTGGGTAACATGTCAAAATCCCATGCCCAGAGAACTTCAGATAGAGTTCGTGGAAATGCTCAGTGGACACCCCAGGTAGAGTAAGGATCAGCATTTCCACACTACTCAGAGAATTTTTATTTTCAGGGATGGATTTTTAGCCCAATTCAAGTTGATGAAAAGTAGTTTTGTGAAAATCGGAGAAAATTTTTTTTCAGAAACTCCGGGGTGCCTGGATGTCGCGGTGCACCACGCGACAGTTGTATTCCAAAACTGAGTCTCTCAGATCACACGAGTACCCAAGCATGCTTGAAACTCATTCAAATGCAAGTGCTTCTATCTGTTGTCTTGATTGTTTCCCACTCATTCCTTTTGGTTTGGGTAACATGTCAAAATCCCATGCCTAGAGAACTTCAACTAGAGTTCGCGGAAATGCTCAGTGGACACCCCAGGTAGGGTAAGGATCAGCATTTCCACACTACTCAGAGAATTTTTATTTTCAGGGATGGATTTTTAGCCCACTTCAAGTTGATGAAAAGTAATTTCGTGAAAATCGGAGAAATTTTTTTTTCAGAAACTCCGGGGTTCCTGGATGTCGCGGTGTACCACGCGACAGTTGTATTCCAAAACTGAGTCACTCAGATCACACGAGTACCCAAGCATGCTTGAAACTCATTCAAATGCAAGTGCTACTATCTGTTGTCTTGATTGTTTCCCACTCATTCCTTTTGGTTTGGGTAACATGTCAAAATCCCATGCCGAGAAAACTTCAACTAGAGTTCGCGGAAATGCTCAGTGGACACCCCAGGTAGGGTAAGGATCAGCATTTCCACGCTACTCAGAGAATTTTTATTTTCACGGATGGATTTTTAGCCCAATTCAAGTTGATGAAAAGTAGTTTCGTGAAAATCGGAGAAAATTTTTTTTCAGAAACTCCGGGGTGCCTGGATGTCGCGGTGCACCACGCGACAGTTGTATTCCAAAACTGAGTTACTCAGATCACACGAGTACCCAAGCATGCTTGAAACTCATTCAAATGCAAGTGCTTCTATCTGTTGTCTTGATTGTTTCCCACTCATTCCTTTTGGTTTGGGTAACATGTCAAAATCCCATGCCCAGAGAACTTCAGATAGAGTTCGTGGAAATGCTCAATGGACACCCCAGGTAGGGTAAGGATCAGCATTTCCACACTACTCAGAGAATTTTTATTTTCAGGGATGGATTTTTAGCCCAATTCAAGTTGATGAAAAGTAGTTTCGTGAAAATCGGAGAAAATTTTTTTTCAGAAACTCCGGGGTGCCTGGATGTCGCGGTGCACCACGCGACAGTTGTATTCCAAAACTGAGTTACTCAGATCACACGAGTACCCAAGCATGCTTGAAACTCATTCAAATGCAAGTGCTTCTATCTGTTGTCTTGATTGTTTCCCACTCATTCCTTTTGGTTTGGGTAACATGTCAAAATCCCATGCCCAGAGAACTTCAGATAGAGTTCGTGGAAATGCTCAGTGGACACCCCAGGTAGGGTAAGGATCAGCATTTCCACACTACTCAGAGAATTTTTATTTTCAGGGATGGATTTTTAGCCCAATTCAAGTTGATGAAAAGTAGTTTCGTGAAAATCGGAGAAAATTTTTTTTCAGAAACTCCGGGGTGCCTGGATGTCGCGGTGCACCACGCGACAGTTGTATTACAAATCTGAGTCTCTCAGATCACACGAGTACCCAAGCATGCTTGAAACTCATTCAAATGCAAGTGCTTCTATCTGTTGTCTTGATTGTTTCCCAGTTATTCCTTTTGGTTTGGGTAACATGTCAAAATCCCATGCCTAGAAAACTTCAACTAGAGTTCGCGGAAATGCTCAGTGGACACCCCAGGTAGGGTAAGGATCAGCATTTCCACAGTACTCAGAGAATTTTTATTTTCAGGGATGGATTTTTAGCCCAATTCAAGTTGAAGAAAAGTGGTTTCGTGAAAATTGCAGAAAATTTTTTTTCAGAAACTCCGGGGTGCCTGGATGTCGCGGTGCACCACGCGACAGTTGTATTCCAAAACTGAGTCACTCAGATCACACGAGTACCCAAGCATGCTTGAAACTCATTCAAATGCAAGTGCTTCTATCTGTTGTCTTGATTGTTTCCCACTCATTCCTTTTGGTTTGGGTAACATGTCAAAATCCCATGCCCAGAGAACTTCAGATAGAGTTCGTGGAAATGCTCAGTGGACACCCCAGGTAGGGTAAGGATCAGCATTTCTACACTACTCAGAGAATTTTTATTTTCAGGGATGGATTTTTAGCCCAATTCAAGTTGATGAAAAGTAGTTTCGTGAAAATCGGAGAAAATTTTTTTTCAGAAACTCCGGGGTGCCTGGATGTCGCGGTGCACCACGCGACAGTTGTATTCCAAAACTGAGTCACTCAGATCACACGAGTACCCAAGCATGCTTGAAACTCATTCAAATGCAAGTGCTTCTATCTGTTGTCTTGATTGTTTCCCACTCATTCCTTTTGGTTTGGGTAACATGTCAAAATCCCATGCCTACAGAACTTCAACTAGAGTTCGCGGAAATGCTCAGTGGACACCCCAGGTAGGGTAAGGATCAGCATTTCCACACTACTCAGAGAATTTTTATTTTCAGGGATGGATTTTTAGCCCACTTCAAGTTGATGAAAAGTAATTTCGTGAAAATCGGAGAAAATTTTTTTTCAGAAACTCCGGGGTGCCTGGATGTCGCGGTGCACCACGCGACAGTTGTATTCCAAAACTGAGTCTCTCAGATCACACGAGTACCCAAGCATGCTTGAAACTCATTCAAATGCAAGTGCTTCTATCTGTTGTCTTGATTGTTTCCCACTTATTCCTTTTGGTTTGGGTAACATGTCAAAATCCCATGCCTAGAAAACTTCAACTAGAGTTCGCGGAAATGCTCAGTGGACACCCCAGGTAGGGTAAGGATCAGCATTTCCACAGTACTCAGAGAATTTTTATTTTCAGGGATGGATTTTTAGCCCAATTCAAGTTGAAGAAAAGTGGTTTCGTGAAAATTGCAGAAAATTTTTTTTCAGAAACTCCGGGGTGCCTGGATGTCGCGGTGCACCACGCGACAGTTGTATTCCAAAACTGAGTCACTCAGATCACACGAGTACCCAAGCATGCTTGAAACTCATTCAAATGCAAGTGCTTCTATCTGTTGTCTTGATTGTTTCCCACTCATTCCTTTTGGTTTGGGTAACATGTCAAAATCCCATGCCCAGAGAACTTCAGATAGAGTTCGTGGAAATGCTCAGTGGACACCCCAGGTAGGGTAAGGATCAGCATTTCCACACTACTCAGAGAATTTTTATTTTCAGGGATGGATTTTTAGCCCAATTCAAGTTGATGAAAAGTAGTTTCGTGAAAATCGGAGAAAATTTTTTTTCAGAAACTCCGGGGTGCCTGGATGTCGCGGTGCACCACGCGACAGTTGTATTCCAAAACTGAGTCACTCAGATCACACGAGTACCCAAGCATGCTTGAAACTCATTCAAATGCAAGTGCTTCTATCTGTTGTCTTGATTGTTTCCCACTCATTCCTTTTGGTTTGGGTAACATGTCAAAATCCCATGCCTACAGAACTTCAACTAGAGTTCGCGGAAATGCTCAGTGGACACCCCAGGTAGGGTAAGGATCAGCATTTCCACACTACTCAGAGAATTTTTATTTTCAGGGATGGATTTTTAGCCCACTTCAAGTTGATGAAAAGTAATTTCGTGAAAATCGGAGAAAATTTTTTTTCAGAAACTCCGGGGTGCCTGGATGTCGCGGTGTACCACGCGACAGTTGTATTCCAAAACTGAGTCACTCAGATCACACGAGTACCCAAGCATGCTTGAAACTCATTCAAATGCAAGTGCTACTATCTGTTGTCTTGATTGTTTCCCACTCATTCCTTTTGGTTTGGGTAACATGTCAAAATCCCATGCCGAGAAAACTTCAACTAGAGTTCGCGGAAATGCTCAGTGGACACCCCAGGTAGGGTAAGGATCAGCATTTCCACACTACTCAGAGAATTTTTATTTTCAGGGATGGATTTTTAGCCCAATTCAAGTTGATGAAAAGTAGTTTCGTGAAAATCTGAGAAAATTTTTTTTCAGAAACTCCGGGGTGCCTGGATGTCGCGGTGCACCACGCGACAGTTGTATTCCAAAACTGAGTTACTCAGATCACACGAGTACCCAAGCATGCTTGAAACTCATTCAAATGCAAGTGCTTCTATCTGTTGTCTTGATTGTTTCCCACTCATTCCTTTTGGTTTGGGTAACATGTCAAAATCCCATGCCCAGAGAACTTCAGATAGAGTTCGTGGAAATGCTCAGTGGACACCCCAGGTAGGGTAAGGATCAGCATTTCCACACTACTCAGAGAATTTTTATTTTCAGGGATGGATTTTTAGCCCAATTCAAGTTGATGGAAAGTAGTTTCGTGAAAATCGGAGAAAATTTTTTTTCAGAAACTCCGGGGTGCCTGGATGTCGCGGTGCACCACGCGACAGTTGTATTCCAAAACTGAGTTACTCAGATCACACGAGTACCCAAGCATGCTTGAAACTCATTCAAATGCAAGTGCTTCTATCTGTTGTCTTGATTGTTTCCCACTCATTCCTTTTGGTTTGGGTAACATGTCAAAATCCCATGCCCAGAGAACTTCAGATAGAGTTCGTGGAAATGCTCAGTGGACACCCCAGGTAGGGTAAGGATCAGCATTTCCACACTACTCAGGGAATTTTTATTTTCAGGGATGGATTTTTAGCCCAATTCAAGTTGATGAAAAGTAGTTTCGTGAAAATCGGAGAAAATTTTTTTTCAGAAACTCCGGGGTGCCTGGATGTCGCGGTGCACCACGCGACAGTTGTATTCCAAAACTGAGTCTCTCAGATCAAACGAGTACCCAAGCATGCTTGAAACTCATTCAAATGCAAGTGCTTCTATCTGTTGTCTTGATTGTTTCCCACTCATTCCTTTTGGTTTGGGTAACATGTCAAAATCCCATGCCTAGAGAACTTCAACTAGAGTTCGCGGAAATGCTCAGTGGACACCCCAGGTAGGGTAAGGATCAGCATTTCCACACTACTCAGAGAATTTTTATTTTCAGGGATGGATTTTTAGCCCACTTCAAGTTGATGAAAAGTAATTTCGTGAAAATCGGAGAAAATTTTTTTTCAGAAACTCCGGGGTTCCTGGATGTCGCGGTTTACCACGCGACAGTTGTATTCCAAAACTGAGTCACTCAGATCACACGAGTACCCAAGCATGCTTGAAACTCATTCAAATGCAAGTGCTACTATCTGTTGTCTTGATTGTTTCCCACTCATTCCTTTTGGTTTGGGTAACATGTCAAAATCCCATGCCGAGAAAACTTCAACTAGAGTTCGCGGAAATGCTCAGTGGACACCCCAGGTAGGGTAAGGATCAGCATTTCCACGCTACTCAGAGAATTTTTATTTTCAGGGATGGATTTTTAGCCCAATTCAAGTTGATGAAAAGTAGTTTCGTGAAAATCGGAGAAAATTTTTTTTCAGAAACTCCGGGGTGCCTGGATGTCGCGGTGCACCACGCGACAGTTGTATTCCAAAACTGAGTTACTCAGATCACACGAGTACCCAAGCATGCTTGAAACTCATTCAAATGCAAGTGCTTCTATCTGTTGTCTTGATTGTTTCCCACTCATTCCTTTTGGTTTGGGTAACATGTCAAAATCCCATGCCCAGAGAACTTCAGATAGAGTTCGTGGAAATGCTCAGTGGACACCCCAGGTAGGGTAAGGATCAGCATTTCCACACTACTCAGAGAATTTTTATTTTCAGGGATGGATTTTTAGCCCAATTCAAGTTGATGAAAAGTAGTTTCGTGAAAATCGGAGAAAATTTTTTTTCAGAAACTCCGGGGTGCCTGGATGTCGCGGTGCACCACGCGACAGTTGTATTCCAAAACTGAGTTACTCAGATCACACGAGTACCCAAGCATGCTTGAAACTCATTCAAATGCAAGTGCTTCTATCTGTTGTCTTGATTGTTTCCCACTCATTCCTTTTGGTTTGGGTAACATGTCAAAATCCCATGCCCAGAGAACTTCAGATAGAGTTCGTGGAAATGCTCAGTGGACACCCCAGGTAGGGTAAGGATCAGCATTTCCACACTACTCAGAGAATTTTTATTTTCAGGGATGGATTTTTAGCCCAATTCAAGTTGATGAAAAGTAGTTTCGTGAAAATCGGAGAAAATTTTTTTTCAGAAACTCCGGGGTGCCTGGATGTCGCGGTGCACCACGCGACAGTTGTATTCCAAAACTGAGTTACTCAGATCACACGAGTACCCAAGCATGCTTGAAACTCATTCAAATGCAAGTGCTTCTATCTGTTGTCTTGATTGTTTCCCACTCATTCCTTTTGGTTTGGGTAACATGTCAAAATCCCATGCCCAGAGAACTTCAGATAGAGTTCGTGGAAATGCTCAGTGGACACCCCAGGTAGGGTAAGGATCAGCATTTCCACACTACTCAGAGAATTTTTATTTTCAGGGATGGATTTTTAGCCCAATTCAAGTTGATGAAAAGTAGTTTTGTGAAAATCGGAGAAAATTTTTTTTCAGAAACTCCGGGGTGCCTGGATGTCGCGGTGCACCACGCGACAGTTGTATTACAAATCTGAGTCTCTCAGATCACACGAGTACCCAAGCATGCTTGAAACTCATTCAAATGCAAGTGCTTCTATCTGTTGTCTTGATTGTTTCCCAGTTATTCCTTTTGGTTTGGGTAACATGTCAAAATCCCATGCCTAGAAAACTTCAACTAGAGTTCGCGGAAATGCTCAGTGGACACCCCAGGTAGGGTAAGGATCAGCATTTCCACAGTACTCAGAGAATTTTTATTTTCAGGGATGGATTTTTAGCCCAATTCAAGTTGAAGAAAAGTGGTTTCGTGAAAATTGCAGAAAATTTTTTTTCAGAAACTCCGGGGTGCCTGGATGTCGCGGTGCACCACGCGACAGTTGTATTCCAAAACTGAGTCACTCAGATCACACGAGTACCCAAGCATGCTTGAAACTCATTCAAATGCAAGTGCTTCTATCTGTTGTCTTGATTGTTTCCCACTCATTCCTTTTGGTTTGGGTAACATGTCAAAATCCCATGCCCAGAGAACTTCAGATAGAGTTCGTGGAAATGCTCAGTGGACACCCCAGGTAGGGTAAGGATCAGCATTTCTACACTACTCAGAGAATTTTTATTTTCAGGGATGGATTTTTAGCCCAATTCAAGTTGATGAAAAGTAGTTTCGTGAAAATCGGAGAAAATTTTTTTTCAGAAACTCCGGGGTGCCTGGATGTCGCGGTGCACCACGCGACAGTTGTATTCCAAAACTGAGTCACTCAGATCACACGAGTACCCAAGCATGCTTGAAACTCATTCAAATGCAAGTGCTTCTATCTGTTGTCTTGATTGTTTCCCACTCATTCCTTTTGGTTTGGGTAACATGTCAAAATCCCATGCCTACAGAACTTCAACTAGAGTTCGCGGAAATGCTCAGTGGACACCCCAGGTAGGGTAAGGATCAGCATTTCCACACTACTCAGAGAATTTTTATTTTCAGGGATGGATTTTTAGCCCACTTCAAGTTGATGAAAAGTAATTTCGTGAAAATCGGAGAAAATTTTTTTTCAGAAACTCCGGGGTGCCTGGATGTCGCGGTGTACCACGCGACAGTTGTATTCCAAAACTGAGTCACTCAGATCACACGAGTACCCAAGCATGCTTGAAACTCATTCAAATGCAAGTGCTACTATCTGTTGTCTTGATTGTTTCCCACTCATTCCTTTTGGTTTGGGTAACATGTCAAAATCCCATGCCGAGAAAACTTCAACTAGAGTTCGCGGAAATGCTCAGTGGACACCCCAGGTAGGGTAAGGATCAGCATTTCCACGCTACTCAGAGAATTTTTATTTTCAGGGATGGATTTTTAGCCCAATTCAAGTTGATGAAAAGTAGTTTCGTGAAAATCGGAGAAAATTTTTTTTCAGAAACTCCGGGGTGCCTGGATGTCGCGGTGCACCACGCGACAGTTGTATTCCAAAACTGAGTTACTCAGATCACACGAGTACCCAAGCATGCTTGAAACTCATTCAAATGCAAGTGCTTCTATCTGTTGTCTTGATTGTTTCCCACTCATTCCTTTTGGTTTGGGTAACATGTCAAAATCCCATGCCCAGAGAACTTCAGATAGAGTTCGTGGAAATGCTCAGTGGACACCCCAG